>NC_134545.1:109119562-109419562 GCF_050624435.1 Tenrec ecaudatus | reverse complement strand
CACTGGCCTGTTTTCTTCCCGCATTCAGCCTTTCATGAGTCTGAAGAGGAATTTATAGACAGGTTTTTGACATATGAGCTAATATCTGACTTATGTACTTGAACTGGACTGGGCTGGGGATGGTTTCTTAATATACAATTACTCTGTTTTTACCATTTTTAAAAACAATTATGCTTGTATATAAAGCTCTTTCTTATACACATATGAGTTTCTCTGGATTTGTTTCTTTAGTCAACCCAGACTAACACATCACCAAACACCTCATGGGATCTGGTTCCTTGGTTTGGAGTCTTAGATCCCAGGTTCATGGGAGATCCCAATTAATTGGCCTAATAATGTGTTTGGTGCTTCTGTTCTACCCCCTAGTTCATTGCATTGTGTCTGGGGCCCTATAAACAAGAGGGCATCCAAGCCACGGCAACTGATCTCTTCACCTGGAGCAAAAGAGGAAGAAGCATAATCAGGAATAGGAGGAGGCCGTGGGAGTGAGGCTAACTGCCTCCATGAACAACTGATTTCTGTGCCATGAGACCGGAAGAACGAGAGGGTGCCCGGCTACCATTATGCAACATTGGGATTAACTGTTCCACAGAAGTAGCCTAATCCAAGTGGGAAAATTGCAGAGCGGGACTTAAGCTTCTTATGACTCCAGATTCCGGACCTTCTGGAATCATGGGGTCTGGATGGACCCCTGAAGCTACTGCCCTGAGATAGTATCTCAAGCCTAAACCAAATATCTGTTGATGTCATCCAGAAACAAACAGTGGTTTAGTTTAACTGGAAGTAAAGGTCTGCCTTGAACATGGCGCTGGTTGACAAAGTCCCTGTCAAGGATCAAAGTGGCAACAGTAACCGCAAAGAGGAAACTTAGTGAGTTTATTAGGGTCATGGAGAGGAAGGTGAAGGGTGAAGGTGGGCACAAAGTCTGGAGAAGATAATCCATGTCCCTGAAATATCCAGGTGGAAAGTGTGGTGGGGGCGGGGGGTGGGGGATGGGTGTTTCTCAATGGCCAAACGGGGGGGAGGGGGGATTATATATACCAGGGACAAAGCTGGACTAGCGCTATCGAGAGACCGGCCAGCAACCAAGAGGGTAATAAAAGTCGACACACAGCAAGTCAGCCATTTGGATGAAATGAGCCAGTTTCTCAAAAACTGACTGCCAAGATGAAAGCAAGACCTTGAAGAGTCTACAGCATTAAGTGGCTTGAGGTTATTTTTGATTTTTAAAACCTTCAAGAAGCGACATGTCAAGGCCCACTGCCTTGATGGGGGAAACTCCCCATCCGTGAAAGAGGACGTCACACCAACAGGGCCATGCTTGGGTTCCTGAAGCAGAAGGGGCTGGAGACAGATGTCACTGCGACCATCGCTTCGCCCTGAGAACCCAAGCAGGCAGGGCAGCAATGGACCCGGAAACTGGAGGCAAGGCCTCAGCAGCATCGACGTCAACATCCTCAGAAATGTCAGCAAAGCACACCCAGCAATTTGCAGGGTGGAAAACACGCCGCAGCCATGGAGGGTTGATCTGAGAAGGCAAGGTGGTTATCGAGGGTTGCCGGTGGATACGGGCCGTCACCCCATCGATACCCACAAGTCCAGCAGTGTAACTCCCCGCATCATCAGTTGGTGACGGGAAAAAGGAGCCCGTGACAATGTTCGTGATCCATTCATGCCTGTTTGAGAGCTCTCTCAGCACTGACACACAGAGGGAATGTTCTCAGCCTGATAAGAGGCAGCGAAGGGCATCTACCAAAGCAAACCAATGAAAGGAAACAGTGAACACAGACTCGGGGGAGGAGGGCGGAGCCTCCTGAAGGCCAGGAACAGGCACACATCCACGCTCCACTTCTGGTCGGGATGGCCCTAAAAGTCCACGCCAAAGCATTAAGGTCAGGAAGGGAAATCAAGGATGTTCAGGGGGAAGGAACAAACCAGTGTGAGCCTGTCCACCAGTTGCATGTTTGTCCACACAGGAAAAACTCGGCAACTAATCAAGGAGTTCACCAAAGTCGCAGGTTACTGCATAAATATTTTTCTTATATTGTTAAAAATTAGCAATTACTAATTGAAATTTGAAGGAGCTCAGGTAGAGTTGTGGGTTATGCTTTAGGCTGCTAGACCCCAGGGTCAGTATTTTGAAACCACTAGCCCCTCTGAGGGGGAAAGATGAGGCTTTCTGCCCCTGTAAAGATTTACTCGCTGAGAAACCAAGAGGGGCAGTTCTACCCTGCCCAAGGGAGTCAAGTATGAGCTGGAATTGACCCGATGTTAGTGAATGAGTGAACGAGTTGAAAATTTAAGTTTTCAAAACATATTTGCCCTTCATGGTAGCTCCTTCCTAACTGAAATAGGGATCATTAATTTTAACAAAACAATGTGCAAACTCTGTTTGCTAACAACTACGAAATGTGGATGAAAAACAAAATAAGGTGTAAATGAATGAAGACTCATCCCATGCTCTGGGGAGGCTGCCGATCCTCTCCTGAGTGATGGGTAGAGAGAACACAACCCCAAACAAAATTTCAGTAGCTATTTAAAATACATCTAGATGGGCTAATTCTAAATTATACATAAAAGGCAAAGAAATGGGAGTCGAAGGAAACAATTAGATGGTTGGAATCATGCTGCCGAATTGTGACATTACTAAGGGGACCGAAAACTCCGTGGCTTGGGACAGCAGTTCAGAGACGTAACAGGCTTTTCAACAAATGACCTTGGGACAATCCAGCATCCATAGGCAAAATAGTAGGGGTGGCGTTGGCCCAAACTTCAAACTGTATCTGAAGATCCAAATGGAGCGTGAACCTAAATGTGAAACTTCAGAACACATCAGAGAAAAGCAAACAACCTGGGATTAGGTGTCCTGAGACATTTGTAAATCCATAAATGAAAACAAATTGGACTTCATAACAGTTTTACACATGTTCTAGGAAAGAGAAATAACCAACAAATAGCAGATTGGGAGAAAACAGTTGCAAATTGCATTTCTGCTACCAAAGCACTTGGGTCCAGAATAGGCCAAGAGCTCTCCAGACTCAGCTATAAGGAAACACTAAGCCCAGTTTGAAACTGGGCAAAAGACTCAGAGAGACGCCCTGCCGGGGAGCATAAATGAATGCCAACTATGGAGGAAATAGTCAACATTGTCTGCCTTTAGGAAAAGTGGAGTCTCGGCCCAGTGAGATGTCACACCTGCTAGAAATGCTAAAATTTAACACTGACTACATCAAGGGCTGACAAAGACGCCGAGGGACCCGGAACTGCTGGAAAATCAAAAGGGCACAGTCGTTCTGAGATCCGGTTTGATGCGTTTTTATGAACTTAAGCAAACCCTTAACGAGCATGTGGGATCGGCCACCTCGCTTCTGTATACCCGTACTGTGCTGGCTGGAACCATGGACTCGGTTCTGACTCAGAGGGGTCCCACCTTCCACAGAGGGGAACACCCTGCCACCCTGCTCCAGCCTCACCATCGTTCCGTCTGGGCCCACTGTGACAGCCACCAAGGCAAACCATCCCATGGAGTGTCTTCTGTTTGTCTTGCTGCCCTCTAACAAGCACAGTGACCTTTTCCAGGGGCTGGTCCCTCCTGATAACACGTCTAAAGTGTTCTAAATGAAGTCGCTCCATCCTCGCTTCTAAGGAGCATTCTGGCCGTACTTCTTCCAAGACAGATGTGCTTCTTCTTCTGCCAGCCCGAGGCGGCTACCCCATCTTCTTTGCCAACACCATAATTCAACGATATCAACTCCTCTCCAGCCTTCCTTGCCCATTGTCTAGCTGGGGCATGCACGCGAGGTGGCTGAAGAGCCGCAGGCATAAGAGGGCCCTTCCATTTCTGGCAGCTCTCCGAATCCTTGGCTTGCATTGCTCTGAATCGTTGGGAAGACCCAAGGCCAGCGGACTCCTGCAGGGCTGGCTGTGCATGGACCGACACGGGCCCCGGATCAAACTCGCAGGACTTTATAAAATACATGTGCGGGGTATTCTTGATTTTGAAGCCTTCACCACCAAACACGTTTTCTAAAGATCTTTCTCGGGTGCATGACTGACAAGTCTTGGAGCTAGTGGATGCTGGGTTAACGGAATTCGGTGCATTGTTCATCCACATACAAAACGCTAGCTGCTCTTTAAAACACAGTGAGGTTTCCATGAGGGGCCTGGAACAGAGCTCACGGCATTTGCTGAACTCACAGCTACGGCTTCTTCTACTCCCTGGAAACTCGCCTGTGGATGCAAGCCCACATGCTGCCTTGCCTTGCCGCGCTGTCTGCTGGCCGTCCCAGCAGAGAAGGTGCCTGACAAGGGGAACGGCATCGGTTATCGTCAGCTGTCTCCAAGCCTGCCCGCTGCAAATGATGAGGCTGTGGAGCACTGGAAGCCAGGAGCGTAACTGGTCACAGAAGGTTTTGGTTTGGCATCCTCTCATTCCTGAAAGAATCCAGCCCTAGAGGCAGGAAGGCCTAAAGTTTTGCCAAACGTTTCCCATTAAACTTGAAGCTGGGTGGTGGCACGCGAAACTCCCTGCCTTCAAATCCATTCCACCTCACGGTGACGGTGTAGGGCCGGGTGGAGCTGCCCCTGTGGGTTTTCTGAGACGGTGACTCTTTACAGGGGTAGATAGACTTCACTTTCTCCAGCGGAGCAGCTGGGGGTTGGCACTGTGGATCTTGTGCTTAGGAACCACGCCATGGCTCCTTGGGTGGGGTCACTGGAACTGCTAATTATGCACAAGGGAAAGACGAGGCCAATAGATACCCCTGTCTCCGCCCAGGTAAGAGGCAGGAGATCCAGTCTCCTGCCTCAAAGATTCCTCCTGGAAGCACGTGTCGAGTCAGAATGAGAGAGGACTTTTGAGCCCAGGAAGACCCTTCCTTTGGGATTCAAGGCCCGGGCAGCCGACACTTTAATTCTGGGCACCTCCAGTGGTGATTAAGGCCATTGGAGGGACGTAATACAGCCGTCAAAATCAAGTTTGAATGATGAAACGGGCACACATTTGTGGGGACTCCTGCTCGCCCAGGAACAGGGTCCCCTCCTTGATCAGAGTAATGCCCATAGCCTCCACTGACCTGGGAACTCCCTGGCTGACTGCTCTGAGTGCTGGACAGCCATCTCTGCCCACTCCCAGACCCCTCCCGTGTGGTTGGTGGCACTGTCGTTGAGCATTGTAACCCCTTTGGCTTTGTTTCTGGGCCCTGCAGACATGTCCTTAGATGCTGACCAGCCGCTCCAGCGAGGGAAGTTCATGGACATGTGTTCCCCTCCTGCCCCTGACCGGTGCTTTTGCCCTGTACCTGAAAGTTCCAGACACTCGTGCTCCTCTCAGAAAATCGGGCACCAAAAACCAGCAGGGGACAGCAGGCATGTTCCTACAGAGACTCTTCCAGAATTCTCCCAAAGGCAGAACTCTGACCCTCTTTCCTAAATAGCAGGGGGCCTGGGGAGCGGGCTGTGTATGGGGCAGCACCCCATGGGCCTCCCCTGGCAGGTCGCCATGGGCAGCCCCTGCCAGCAGTATCCGTGGGGGCTTTGGGGGACATTTCTTTTGTGCTCCAATATTATGCAAATAAGCAAATCAAATTAAGTACCTGAATTTTTTTTTAATTAAGGGTTTTGATTAGATGCAGATCTGTTGTACGCAGAAGAAGAAGAAATTGTATTCCAAAACCCCAGACACCTCAGCTTTCCTGCATGTCTTCCATCAGGGCAGCTCCCCACCAGGTTTTAGGTGGACAGGCTCCTGGAAGCCAGGCGCAGCCCAAGCCGCAGAGGGCAGCAGAAAGAGGAGGTGGCCCGGCTCAGCCTCTGACTCATTCCCATTCCAGCCCCAAAAACTCAGCAAATGCCCTGCCATTGAGTTCATGCCGACTCACAACCTCCCCACAGGACAGCATAGAACTGCCTGGTGGCTTCCCAGACAGTAACTCTCACTTTGCAGGAGTAGAAACCCTCGTCTTTCTCCATCAGAGTGGCTGGGGGTTTTGAACTGCTGACCTTTCTGATTGCAGCCCAAGACCAGAAGCCAAGTTTGGGGAACTTGAAGAATGCTGTAGCTGGAGTGTCACCCTCCTGCGTTCAAGGGGTGGCGGGTGGACAGGTGGAGGCAGGAGACCCCGAGGGAGAGCTCCGGGGGGTCATGGCCTTCCACACACTTTGGCCAAAAGAATTCTTCACACCTGACAAAAGCGAGCTTCCCTTTGGACGTGCTGGACACTGGACATAGTGTCGCCTGGACCTGTGTCATCTCATGCAGCCATCACAATGAGGGTCTACAAGGTGACTCTGAAAGCCACCCTCCTTTCGCAGATGGAGAAAGTGAGGCCCAGACAGGCAGTCTCCGAGCAGGCAGATGCTGGCTAGGGAGCAAACCCAGAGCTGAAGCCCCACCTGCAGGGGGTAGGTGTTCCGTCTGGTTGATGGAAGGAATGGGTGAGATGTGGGAGAGCCCGGAGCCACCAGCTTGGAGACACTGGCCAGGTCAGTCCCTCAGAGAGGTCCAGGTGCCCCCTCTGCAGGAGAGCTTCCCAGGAGCACCAGTGGCCATGGACCTCATCAGGAGTGTGTCTACAGGGGTTCCCATGGCATGGGCAGGAGGTTGCCTGCTCTGCTGAGGCACCTACAGGTGGAGGTGAAGCCCCACCTGGACATCCAGCCCCATGATTTCCCTTTATCTTTCCAATTGTTGGGATGGTACCATTTCATATTATGTCAGCTCACTAAGGGGATAAGAAAGCCTCATCTTTCTCCCAACATGCAGCAGGTGGTTTTGAACTGCAGGTAGCAGCCCAATGTGGGACCGAACTCCTTAGCAATATCAAGTCATACACCTTTCCCTACATTCAAATCCAAACCAGCCCGGTAGGCGAGGTGGTCTCTCCTCACTTGGATTGATTATTGCGAATCGTATCCAGAGCATCTGCCTGTACCTGTCTATGGTTGAGTCAGTATTTTCACATCCAGTTCTGGGTGAAGCCGAGCCAATGTGTTTCGCCCCTGGATGGGACAAGAGCATCATCCCACTTCCAATTCCCCCACTCTCGCCTCTCAGCATAGTTTGCAAATTCAATAACCCATTCCAGTCCTGTATTACTGACTTCACTGGTCATTATTCACTTAGATTCCTGCCATCAAGAATTACAGCCTCAGAAGCCCACAGGGACAGTTCTCCCTGTCCAATCGGGTTGCTATGAGTCAGCAGGGACTTGATGGAAGTGAGCTGATATTGCTGGGGAGAATATAAAATGATACCATCCCAACAACTGGAAGGATAAAGGCAGGAAATCATGGAGCCAGGATGTCCAGTGCAGCATTGTTTATGAGAGTAAAGATGGTGATTTCATTTATTGCGCCAACCTGGCTGATAAACACATGTGGGGTTAATTGAAGGGCGGAGGGATAAATGGCTCGGTGAGCCTTGCCTTTCTGGTTCTCGGGTCTCTTGTTTTCTGATGGTCGGACCAGGGTGCAGCTGCCTTAGCCACTCCCCTGCTTCAGCTGGCAAGGCTTACTTCCTGCAAGACATCCCTGAGGAGAAGCCACATGAACCTACCCCGATGCAGACCTGGGTGCTAGAGCACCCATGTGGAGAACCCCGGCAGCGCTGAGATGCTTACACATTCACGGACTCAGCTTTCCTCCTGCAGTCGGCATCATAGTGTGTGTTTTGTGAGATGGAAGAGGACTTTGAGGATTGGACAGATGGGTTAATGTTGGATTTGTGGGCGTTGGACAGATGGGTTAATGTTGGATTTGTGGGCTTGGGCAGCACTGGGTTGGGATGTTTTCTTGATGTGCACTTACCCTTTCTACAAAACTCTCTCTTACGTGTGAGTTTCTGTGGCACTCAGACTAACACAGATGGAAACAAACTCTCCCCCAGTAGGAGTGCAGGCACATGTATGTGGTGGGCTATTGTGGTGTGGTGGTGAGATTTTATGTCAACCTGATGGTGTCTGTGCAGGGGTTGGGGCGGAGTCTAGTTTGTCAATCATGTGGCGGCCTGAGGATGCCTGCCCAGAGGTGTGGTCTTATTATAAGGGAGAAAGTGGGAACTTCCTGTGTCTCTCATACCCTTCCCCTTCATCTTTGTCTGCCTGCAGGGGTGGCCCCACATGGGCTGCTTGATCCTGAGAGCTCTCTACCCCACCCTGCTCCTGCCGACCTTGGATCCACGTGACACTGCACCCACTGGCCTGCAATCTCCTGGTGTCTCGATTTAAGCCTGCAGCTACCTGAGTCTGAGGGGAGCGAGCTCCGGCTCACATCGGTCGTAGGGACTTGAGGTGGCCTCGGCTGGGATGCCTCTGTGGCATAAGGTGACTTGCTGACATCAAGCACTTCCCTGGGAAGACATGAGTCTCCCTGACTTCGTTTCTCTGGCTCACCGGGCCTCCCACAATGATAAGTGCCCACAGCGGAGGAAGGTACCCAGTCATGTTATGTACATGGGAGGCACCTATGGTTTTTAGCAAGAAAAGCACTACCACACAGCCTGCATGGGGAAGCCCACCAAGCCCCTGTGGTAGTTACATAATCTGTTGCCAACTGGAGACCAGTAAGAATGAAGGGCGGAGTTTAGCCTGTCAATCAGGTCGCAGTTTGATGACCTCATTTGGAGGCAATAAGGAGATAAATAGCTTGCTAGAGGTGGGACAGACAGACACTCCCTGCAAGACATCCTATTGAGAAGACACGTGGAGCTACACTAGAGCCCTGGAGCTGGAGGAGACCTGTGGAGACCCCTGCCATCACTGAGATGTTTCCACCACCCCTGGAACCTCAAGACTTTCTACCCACTGGCCTGTGATCTTCCTGCATTCGGCATCATTGCTTGTGTTAGATGAGTCTGAAGAGGAATTTACAGATTGGTATCAGACATATGGGCTAATATTGGATTTATGGACTTGATCTGGACTAGACTAGGATATTTTCTCAATATACAATTGCTCTTTTATATAAAACTTTCTTATACACCTATGAGTGTCTCTGGATTTGTTTCTCTAGTCTACCCGAACTATCACAGCCCCCCTCCCCTAGAGTCTGTAAATCATACCAAAAGCTGTAAATGAGTTCCCCATCCCTGGGGGTTTGGTTTGGGGGGGGGGTGGTCTCCACTTATTCTTTACAGTCTCAGAGTTTCTTATCTTTTCCATAGATTACCATTCCAACCACCAAGCGGCTGAGGCTACTATTGTCTGATTCTTTTAGAAGCGATGGGGAGAGAGGGTGGCTTTCTCAGTAGAAAATAAGCTCCAAATTTTCCAGAAGAGAAAACACTTACAAAGTAACAAAAGGGGTCGGCTCAACACACACCAGAAGGTGGGAAAGGGAGACAAGGTGGCCAGCAGAGCGAATCACCAGCAGAGGTTGCAGGGAAGGGAAGCGATGGAGATGAGCTGCGGAGACACTGGAAGGGTCCCATGAGGACGTAGGAACAACCACTCAGGTCGCCCCGGTCTGATCCCTGGCCTTGTCTGCACCCCGGGATAGCATCAACTGACAGTGACTGGGGCCATGAGTCCCAGAGCAGGGGCAGACAGTACCACAGACAGCACCATGAAGAATCCAGATGCGGCGGATCTAGGAATTCCAGGGAAAAAAGGAAAGTGGGGGGCTGGGGGTGGTAAATGACACCCCACACACACATAACCTTCGCCAAAATAAATTCCACACGAGTGAGAACTTCTACAAGTCGATCTGAAACAGTAAGCCCATCCTTGGCACATTACTGAGAAAGAGCAGGGAGCTGCTGCTATTAGGTGCCGGCCAGCCAGTCGGTTCTGATCCAAGGCGACCCTGTGCACACAACAGAGGGGAACCCTGCAGCTCCTGGGCCATCCTCACAAGTGTCCCTGTGCCTGAGCCCATTGTGGGAGCCACTGTGTCTATCTATCTCGTGACAGTCTCTCTTTTGCTGCCCCTGCACTTGGCCATGCAGGATGTTCTTCCCCAGGGACAGGCCTCTCCTGGCCGCATATCTGAGATGTGTGAAGCCTTCCTGCCCTATCTTCTAAGACAAAGCACAGAGGAATACTTTCATCACCTTGAGGGGAAGCAGCCTGTGAAGGGAGAACCTATGCGAGGGACAAATGAGAGATTCTGCTACATAAAAATTAAGAATCACTTTCAAATTGTTCAGCAGGGGTCTGCGTAGACCAGCACAGGTGACCCAGAAACGTAAGAAGAGGTGGGTGGAGAAGAAGGGAAATGGAGGGCAGGGGGGGCAGTGGGGGTGAGGGACGGCCAGTGGCGGTCCCTGGGGCTGTAACAGGAGGCGGAATAAAGCCCGTCAGATAGATGGTGAGCTTCAGCAAGATGCATGTCAGTCTTGCTAACAGCTGGGAAAGGATACCGATGTCACTGGAATGTGGGGTGCTGCCTAACAGTAGGAATAGTCACAGCCTGACTCCCAGTCCTTCCCGTCTCCAGCCTGTGGGTGCTTCTACATAGAGCCCTCGGCACACATGTGTGTGTGTGTGTGCACATACACAGACACACACTCATCTGCCCTCACTCAAGGACAACACTACCTCCCAGAGCCAATAAACCAGCTGTAGCGTCCCAAGCACATAGTATGTCTATCTTAGCTACCCAGACAGCCACCAAGCCAGGCTGTGGGCAGCCAGTCTCCTGAAGAACAGTAGAGCAGGCCTTGGGGTATTTACACACCACTCCTAAGGGCCGAATGGAGAAGAGGCGGCTGGCGTTCATCCCCAGGTACATCAAGTCTACCATAGGAGCCCTGGTGGTAGAGTGGTTACTTATTGGGCTTCTAACTCAAAGTTCAGCAGTTTGAGACAACCAGCCACTCCTCAGGAGAACAAGGAAGGCTTTCTATTCCCATAAAGAGAGTAAGGATGAATGGACAGCTCTGTCTTGGAAGAAGAAGGGCCCAAACACTCCTTAGAGGCAGCAATGGCGAGACTTCGTCTCAGGTATTTGGGGATGTTGTCAGGAGGGGCCAGTCCCTGGAGAAGGACATCATGCTTGGAAAAGTCGAGGAGCAGGGAGAGAGAGGAATGCTCCCAAGAGGACAGATGGACACAGTGGCTGCAAGCAGGACTCAGTCATAGAACAGTCCTGAGAATGTGCAGGGCCGGTGCCGCTTCCTTCTGCTGTGCTTGGGATCGCTGTGGGTCGGAACCAACTCGATGGTACCTAGCCACAAAACGTTAGGGCCTCGGAAACCCACAGGTACAATTCTGCTCTGTCTTGTAGGGTCACCAGGAGTTCGAGTTGAGTCTGTGGTAGTGAGGGTTCTTTTGGTCAGGTCTGCAATACCTGCTGCTGCCAGACACAGGGAGGCAGACACTGGTGCCTGAAAGTCAAGTGCCCTGGACAAAAAGGAAACTGCTGAGAATGCTGCTGCTGCTGCTGCTGCTGCTGCTGCTGCTGCTGCTATGGACGCTGCTACTGCTGATGTGGTCGTGGACACAGTGGAGGTGGAGGTGGTGGTGGTGGAGGTGGTGGAGGTGGAGTTGTCAGTGGTGGAGGTGGAGGTGGAGGTGGTGGAGATGGAGGTGGAAGTGGTGGAGATGGAGGTGGAGGTGGAGGTGGAGGTGGAGGTGGAGGTGGAGGTGGAGGTGGAGGTGGAGGTGGAGGTGGTGGTGGTGGTGGAGGTGGAGGTGGAGGTGGTGGAGGTGGAGGTGGTGGAGATGGAGTTGTCAGTGGTGGTGACGGTGGAGGTAGAGGTGAAGGTGGTGGAGGTGGAGGTGGTAGTGGTGGAGGTGGAGGTAGAGGTGGAGGAGGTGGAGGTAGAGGTGAAGGTGGGGAGGTGGAGGTAGAGGTGGAGGAGGTGGAGGTAGAGGTGAAGGTGGGGAGGTGGTGGTGGTAGTGGTGGAGGTGGAGGTAGAGGTGGAGGAGGTGGAGGTAGAGGTGAAGGTGGTGGAGGTGGTGGTGGTAGTGGTGGAGGTGGAGGTAGAGGTGGAGGAGGTGGAGGTAGAGGTGAAGGTGGTGGAGGTGGTGGTGGTAGTGGTGGAGGTGGAGGTAGAGGTGGAGGAGGTGGAGGTAGAGGTGAAGGTGGTGGAGGTGGTGGTGGTAGTGGTGGAGGTGGAGGTAGAGGTGGAGGAGGTGGAGGTAGAGGTGAAGGTGGGGAGGTGGAGGTGGTATAGCTGGATGCCAGGTACCACAGAGCTGGTTCTAGCTCATAGCAACCCCACGTACCACAGAATGAAACTGTCCGGTCCTGCTTCATCCTCACAACGGTCACGTTTGAGCCCATCAGTACAGCCATGGCCCCTCCATCCCCTTGAGGGCCTTCCTCTTCCTGGCTGGTCCTCGACTTTACCAGTCATGGCATCCTTCTGAGGGCCCTGGTCCCTCCTGATGGTCCCGAGAGCCAGATGTGAAGTCTCAGCCGTCTCGCTTCTAAGGAGCCTTTCTGGTTGGGCCTCTTCTGAGACAGATGTTGCTGGTTCTTCTGGTCTGCAGTGCATGTGGTAGTCTTTGCCAGCACATCCTGCCTTGTCTTCCTTGTCCCATTCTTATTCCTCAAGGAGGACAGAGGAGAGGCCCCAGCTGCCGTGCCCAGGGCTCTGGAGCTCATTCCAACCCACAGGCTTTCCAAGGGTCTGCATCTCCTTGGAGCAGATGGCTCACGGTGGCTGGTGGGCTGTCATGGCAGTGAACCAGCTCGTGCCAGCACAGTGGCTGCTGGAAGACGTACACTCCAGGAGGGCAGGCGCTTCTCTCGGCATCCTCCGTGCTGCTGGCCGCTGTGGCCTTTTGCCACTGGTACAGGGAAAATGGTCTGGGAATGTGTGCCAGTGAATTAGTACACGGACTGGGGAAGGGGCGAGTGCCCAAGGTAGGCCAACCTCCAAACCAAGCACAGGACCCACCAGACCGCCTGCCAGACCCTCGCGCTGCCTTCTGAGCTCCCAAGACATGCTAAGGCTGCTCAGCGGCTCCGTGCAAACCTGGTCTCCTGACTTCTGAGATCGAGGAAGCGGGCCAAGCAGGGTGTTGGCCAGCAAAGAGACTAACTTGCCCTCGGGTGGCAGGACTGGCCACTGCCAGCCATTGAGGCCCTTGCCAGAGAAGGATGCCCTTTGTGTTTTTTGATGGCTGGGGAGGAAAAACAGGAGGAAGAGGACAGGGTAGCAGGTGAAATCTCGACTCCCAGGTCCATCGGCGACAGCTCTCCTGGAGCTCGGCCAGGCCGTGTGCAGAGAATCATCAGTGGTCCCTCCGAGCTGCAGCCACGGCGCTGAATGGTCCTCAGTGACAGCCCCTCCCCCACGCCCCCTGCAGAGCCCTCAATGACTTACTCCCGGGCCCTTCCCGAAAACCATCCACCAGGTGGACGGGGCACTGGCAGGGCTGACAATGTCTCCTTGGGGCATTTGCTCCACACTAGCTGGAGAAGCCCCTTCCAGAGCAGGCCAAGCACAGACCCAAGTCTCGGGCACAGATGCTCACAACCCCCTCGCCCCCTCCCATTGGGCTCCATGCATGCTGTCCCAACACTGCCCCAAGCAAAAGCCAGCCCTGAGAAGGCCATGGTCTCTTGGCCCTTGTCCCCTGGAGTCGTTCCTTGGCCCCGAAGTCTTGATACTCCCCTCCTTCGGAGCCACTGCCCCACCTCATTCTCCGGGTTCAGCGCCGTCTGACCTACTGACTGACTGACTGGCCACCAGAGAAGCAGAAGGTGTGCACTGCCGCAAACAGGCCACACACACACATGCACGCGCACACACACACCCCGGTGTGCTGGGTCTAGTCATCTAGTCCCTCCCCCACCTCGGCTCCATCAATCTCCCTCCTGGTTGGCGCTACCCATCAGGAAGTATCTGCAGGTAATTAACATTTTTCCATGTTTAATTATGAAGCCTTTCCTGCGCTGGAGGGGTGGCGGGGATGAGAGGCAGCAGACCTTGGGGGTGCTAGGATCTGAGAGGTTTTTGACGTCTGGAAGCCGAGGTGGGGGGCGGGCAGTGGGTTGAGGGTACATGAGGGGACTGAAGCTGCATGGGTACCCCCCTTCCTCAGGGCAGAGGGGACGTCATGCAGAAAGGGGACGCCCACCGGAAACTGACCTCCAAGGCGGAGCTCCCAAGACAGGCGAGGAGAGGCTCAAGTGAGCAACACCGTGCCCCACGTCCCTCCTCTCTGGGCACAAGGATGCCACCTCTGTGCTGGCCAGCCCTTCTGGCATGTCCCCCCAACTACCTCCCCACCCCCGGCCTTTTCCATCACTCTGTGCACACACTTCCCCTGCCACACAGTCTACTTTTGCTTCCCCTCCAACCCAAACCCAAGCCCACTGCTGTTGGGTCCATCACAACTGCCCTCTACCACCACCACCACCTCCACCACTCCACCACCTCAACCACCTCCACCTCCACCACCACCACCACCATCACTTCTACCACCTCCACCTCCTCAACCACCTCCACTTACACTACCTGTATCTCAACCTCCAACACCTCCTCCTCCACCACCACCACTACCACCAACACCTCCACCTCCACCACCTCCAGCTCCATCAGTTCTACCACCTCCACCTTCACTACCTGCATCTCAACCTCCACCACCTCGTCCTCCACCTACACCTCGTCCTCCACTACCACCTCCACCACCACCTCCACCACCTTCACCTCTACCTCTACCACCACCACCACCACCACCACCACCACCTCCACCACCACCACCACCACCACCACCACCTCCACCACCACCACCACCACCACCACCACCACCACCACCACCACCACCACCTCCACCACCACCACCTCCACCACCTTCACCTCTACCTCTACCACCTCCACCTCCAACCACCTCCACCTCTACCTCCACCTCTACCACCTCCACCTCCACCACCTCCACCTCCACCTCCACCACCTCCACCTCCACCACCTCCACCTGCACCTCCACCTCCACCTCTACTTCCACCTCCACCTCCACCATCTCCACCTCCACCACTACCTCCACCTCCATCCACTACCACCACAACCTCCTCCTCCGTCCACCACCTCCATCACCTCCCCGAAGATTTCCAAGGCTATCCATTTCCAGGAGCGACAGCTTCATATGTCTCCCGCAGAACAACTCCAGGCTTAGAATCACCAACCTTATGATTGGCAGCCCAACTGATACGCAACCCCCTATGCCACCACGGCTCGGCCTCTTTTAATCCCCTATTCCATTCACAGCCCACAGAAACCCTCTAGGGCAGCAGTACTGTCCCTGTGCATTTCTGAGACTGTAACCCTGTATGGGAGTAGAAAGTCTCATCCTTCTCCTATGGGGCAGCTGGTGGTTTTGAACTTCTGACCTTGCACCTCAATGAGTAAGCACTCCGCCACCGGGGCTGCGGGTCAGAACTGGCTTGACGGTGGTGGGTTTGGAGTTTTGCTTTTATTCTACTGCCAAGAATCCTCTCTCGTACCCCACACATGACAAGGGTGGGTTTCAGCCATTCTCACCCTCATGTCTGCTCGGGGCAACCTTGGGGGCTGATTCCAACTCCTGGGGCCCTCCTATGTGCCAGAGAGAGCTGTGCTCCCGGAGGATCCCAGTGGCTGATAATTTGAAGAAGGATAACCAGGACTTTCTTCTGAGGCACCTTTTGGGTTTCAAGCCAGATGCTCCACTGTGTGCACCGCTCATTCGACCCAGAGCAGCCATCGAAGGCTGAGAAACTGAAGATGAAGGGAAAGAAAAGGAGAGGCAAGGGGGGGGTTGGAAGGTTGGGGTGGGGGGTTGGTCAGCGACCTGCTGCTGCTCTTCAGAATCACCCTTGATCTGGCCTCCTTTGAGTCCCCACGCCTGATACCTGGAGCCGTCTGGAGCTCTTTTCAGGGTGTCTTGGTGAGGCCTCCACCAAGCTGTGGGCACGAGGATGGTAGCTCTGAGGCTTCAAGGGATGGAGCAGAGGCCAGGCTGTCCCCCACCCAGCCTTCATGTCCTCTCATGTGGCACACCACGCACCCAGCCCTGGGACTCGTCCCCGTGCACATGTCCTTGGGAGTCTCCCTTCCTTCCTGAATTCCCACCCCCCTGATTGGTCCTCCCACCAACTCTCACTGACCTCACCCTCCAAATGGACAGCCTTCGGACCTTGTGCGTGTTTTGTGGTGGTGGGGGATCTCTGGGTGCTGTTGAGTCCATTCCCAGTGAACGCCTCCCCACGAGCCACCGAAGGAAACCAGCCCGGTTCCACTCCATCCTCCCACGTGCAGCTCTGTTGGAGCCCCTGGTGACAGCCACGGTGCCGGTCCACCTAGTGGGAGACTGGCCCTCCACTCCGCTCTGCCCTTTGTCCTGGGACTGGTCTCCCAACCTCATGGATAGGAATTCCTTGTTCGGGAAAATAGACTGTGAGAGGAGAGTCCCGGGCCAGCTGGAGGGAAGAACAAAGCAGAGCACACTTTTCCTGGACTCCACAGGTGTCCCCACGGAGCCGCCGGGGAGGTCGGAGACAGAGGCGAACGGGCTGGTGACAGGCTGGGGAATGTAGTAGAGGGAAGAGGAAAACAGACAACCCAGCCTTGGCCTGCTCTAAAGAATCACATCTGCTGAGGGGTCCACCCTGCCCACTGATGAGTGTGGGTGCTACCAGACAAGAGTGCCACCGCATAGCCTGGCTCACTAGGAAAAGAGCCTACAGCCCACTTTTATAGATAGCAGCGGGGGTCCTAAAAGATCAGATGTGGGTAGCCATCTGAGGGGCAACAATTGGCTGCTCCCCATTCAGAGGAAATGAAGGGTGATGGCAATTGAGACACACATGGAAATACCCAGTCCCTTGGACTGATGAACCACGCCAGCCACAGCCTCCACCACCCTGGACCAGAAGGACCAGCTGGTGCCTGGCTACCAGTGCCAACTGCTCTGGAAAGGCTCACATAAGAAGGTTCTGGATAGCGTGGGACGAAATTGTGTAGCAGAACTCAAAATCATCAGAGACCCAGCTTAGTGGTTGGACAGAGAATGATGGGAGACACCCCACCCACCCATGGGAGATAGCCCACCACCCACCCACCCAAGACTATGACCCTTCCTCTTCAGGTCTGGAACGGAAATCAGTCTGTGCCCCCAGGTAAGAATCATCACCCACTGAAGATCAAAGGGCAGCATCTGCCCAAGGACACAGTTCTGAGGGTCGGGAAAGGAGGATGGGTGGGGCCAGGGGAGCACAGGGAGGAAGCCAGCAGCCAGGTGGAATGCGGAGAGTATGTGATAATACAGGAGTTGAATCAGGAGGTATGTGAATTGTTCAATGTAAAACCATGATCTTCTCTGTAAACCCTGATGAGGACACAATAAAAAGTTTTGGTAAATAAAAGATAAAATAATGTACAGAATGCCCCTGTAAGAACGTTCTTGGGGAGCAGGGGGGAGGGGTCCCCATGAACCGGAAGAAGGCACAGCACATCCAGGTAGATCCCCATAAACATGCTGGATGAAGCCAAGCCTCTGGGAAAAGGTCGACCATAAACATTTCTACAAAAATGTATTCATAAGATATCTGTGGTGACCTTGAGTCTCGAGTGTTTGGGTCTGGGTCCCAAAAAACTATGGCCTAAACCAATCACCCCAAACCGGTCCACCACCATGGGGTGAGCGAAAGCTGAGAGGCAGTGGTTTTCCATCAGCATCTACGGCTTGACTGGCAGGATGAGGCTGCTCAGCTGTGATCAGCGACAGGTGACGGTCTTTGGGAAGGAAGAACGGGGGCTCTCCCACCGACCACCGAAAGAAGGCAGAGACGAGATTTCAGAGAAACGCAAGCCAGGTGTTCCTCCCAAGCCAGGCTGCTGAGGCTTTGGCTCGTTCCCTCCGGAAAGACTGATTGCAGGAAGGGACGGATGGGCGCCATGCTTGGGGAAGCAGAGGGTAGGACAGCAGGGGATGGTTGGCTGACACAGCGGCCGCGGCCGTGGACTACAGCATGTGAGGGATGGTGAGGAGGGTGCAGGACCCGGCAGCGTTTTTTTCTGTTGTCCCTGAGGGGGGCTGTGCTTCAGGACCAACTTGCCCCCCTAACAAAGCCAGCGGTCCGAGCTGGTCCGATGTTCTAGGACAGGGAGGCTGGCCGGGTGGCGCTCCAGGAGGAGGCAGCCGTCTGTCTCTCCAGAACACGGCTTGGCAAGGCGCAGTTGTTCCCTCCTCTTGGGAGCGGCTGGTCTTTCCGGGGCCACAGGTCAGAAAATCACGGTGGACTCCATGGGGGGGGTAGTTATGTAGAGGGGGACCTCACTTTAGCTCACCTCACAGACATGGCGTCCTTCAGCAGATTGAAGGCTTGTGGCCACCCTGCATCTGGCCAGTCTGCAAGACACCAATTCTACAACAGCTCGCCTCCCCGGCTGCCGCCGAGTCACACGTCGGCCACTGTCACGGATCACACCCAGGTCTGTCCTGCTGCCGTGCAATGATGAAGTGCAAAAGCAAATTCAGGGTGCTCTGGGAAAGCCCCAAAGCTGTGTGGCCATGTTGGC
The DNA here is from genome assembly GCF_050624435.1 of Tenrec ecaudatus. NCBI lineage: Eukaryota > Metazoa > Chordata > Mammalia > Afrosoricida > Tenrecidae > Tenrec > Tenrec ecaudatus. The sequence goes on along the minus strand of NC_134545.1, from coordinate 109,401,113 downwards.
TTTGTCTGATGGTCTGGCGCCACAACCACGGAGACTCCAGAGTCGGCCACTGTCCTGGTGCACATCCCCGCCCCTCTGGCTGGGAGGAGAAAGTGCAGGCTTGTTGCTCTGAGTGGTGTCGCCTGAACAGATAAATGAGGGCTGTGTCCCTTGAAGACCGGCCTGGTCCTGAGAGCCATCACCGTCCCCTGTCTCATCAGGAGGAGGGAGCAACATGAGCAGAGAGTGGGGTCTGGGTCACTGTGTCCCCAGAGGCCACCTGGTTTAAAGAGGAGATCAGACTCCCCGAGGAGGGCAGGCTGGGGGCCTGCCTTCACGAGCGGCAGCCCAGGCTCCTTTCCACAGGGCCAGGTATACCTGCGGGCTCAAACCAGATTGCCTGCTCTGCCAGGGCCCTGCCACCCACCCCACCCAATCACAAAGTGTTCACACAAAAGCCAGAAAACAAAAACAGGATGGGAGGAAATAGATGCCGGGAAGGTAAACAAAGCTACCCGCACGTCGAATGCCCTCCCTCCCACAGCCGCGACTTTTGATCGGGCATCTTAAAAGACGCCCCTCCTCACAAACACGGTTAAGCCGTGTGTTCAGTTCGGCTCGACTACTGGTGTGAAATTTTAATCAAAAAACTAGGGCTCATTCAAAAAAGAAATTAGTGGGGAAACTTTGCTCCTCGCTCATCAGTGAGAACTGACTTAGTTATGCAAATTACTGCTATGAATATTAAACCACTGATGAAAGGTTTTTAATGAAGGGAGCTTTTGTTTGGGAAATGCAAGAGTATATGCTTTAATTTCTTGCTAATTTACTGTTCTTTGATAATGTTCGCATTTTCCCCAAAGTGCCTCTGCTGATAGGTTTAATACAGTGAGCAGAAGTGCGGGCCAACAATGCCGTCTTTGACAAGCCTCCCCTGTGTCACGATCGCCTGTGATTTGCAGCCTCTTATGCACAATTCTATTAGGGTGAATTTTGTCTACAGGGCTTTCCCTGAAATGAATTCTCATTTTAATGTTAGCCTCCTGCCGTTTTTAATTTTTAATCTGTAATATGAAATTGCAAATTTTACAAACATCATTTGAAAAAGCCACTAGGACAGAACCGAATGCCAAAGTTTACATATTGCCTAATTAGACTGTTATGAGAGGCAGCTCATCAGTGTCATGCCAAAGATCATCAAAAAATCCAATTACTAATTTGAAAAACACATATATTTATAGGTTCATTTCGCTTCATTTGCATCCGGTTAGCTCCACGGTTGTCTGAAAGTTGGACTGCTGCCAGGCGCGTGGGGTTTGGCGGGGGCGGCGGCCCTGGGCTGACCAGAGTCCAGTAAGCGAGGGAGACCGTCCCACCCAGAAAGCTCCACTTCACAGGAACTCCGAGACAAATCTTCAAATCTTCTGGAAAGAGAAAGAGCCACCACCACCATCCCTGTGCATTCCCCGGGGGCAAGATTCCTGGAGGTCGAGGCCCCAGCCTTCTCAGGAGAATTAAGAGTAAGCAGAGAAGGCCGGGGCAGCAGGCAATGGCGACCCAGGGGCCTGGAGGCTGGGGACCTGACTCTGGGTGAGTCTGGAGAAACAGAAGCAGTTTCTTAAAAGTTTGTGATTATACGATATGTCGGCCCAGACATAAGTCCAGAGAGCAGTGTGACCTGAGCCCCACCGTCCCCCCTCTGCCATTGCCGGCCTTTAGCATTCAACTTGGTGGGGACCACCACCCACCTGGCCCACCTCCCTCCCTGCTGTGAGAATGGGGAGCAAATCTTGCTCAGCACTGCCTTTCCGAGGGAAACCCCAGTGGAGTCTTGGCAGTGGTGATGCCCTGGTTAAAGCATCCTGCTGTGAATCACAGCGGGGAGGCTCCACCCGCCCCATGCTCAGCCGGAGAGAGATGGGGAGTCTGTGTCCTTAAATATGTACAACGCAGAACTCCCGTGGAGCTGTTCTCCTCTGTCCTGCGGGGTCCTCGTGAGTTGGAGTTGGCTGGACCACAGTGGACTTTTTTGTCCTTAGTATGCTTTGTGAGGAGCCTTGGTGGCTCAGTGGTTAATCGCTCAGCTACTAGCTGCAAGTTCTGCAGTTCCAACTCACTGGTAGACACTTGGGAGAAAGACCTGACCCGGCCACAGGCCGCCTTAAACATTGCAACCTTGGAAACACAAAAAAAAAAAAACCCCACAAACTCGCTGCCATTGAGTCAGTGCTGCCGCACGGCGACCACCCCCCACCTGTGGGTTTCCGAAATTATAACTGTTTACGGGAGTACAGAGACCCATGGGGCGCTTTGATTCAGTTCTCTGTGCCTACGTTCCCAGAGGAAAAGCAGTTACTCAGTGCCCAGTCCCCACACTCCACCCAGGGAATAAGAAATGTTTGTATCCCAGCTCATCATCCAGGATAAAGTGTAGGGATCTGCTGTTGCAGCCCCGCTGGGTCACCCCAGGGCCCCTCCCCCGGGAGGACCGGGGGAATCACCCACTGTGGGGAACACTGTCTTCCAGGGTCGCTATGAGCCAGAATCACCTAAGCTGCAGTAAGGGTGTGGTTTGGGTTTTTGTCTTTCAAAACCAACCAGCCAACCAAAGTGTTGTCAGACATAAAATACTACTGTCGTGCCTAAAGAGAAAGACCCCGCAGTGCCATCAATGGCCCAGAACATGACCTGTGGCCCAGAACATGACCTGAGCAATTACGGGCCATGTGGGTCAAGAGGCAACGAACCCCCACATGTGCCGTGGGCTTGTAAATGTACTGGCAAGTCTCTGAGCCTCTGTTCAGAACTCCACTTGTCTCGCCTCTCTCTCTCTCTCTCCTCTTTCTCTTCTGTCTCCACCATCTCTCTAACTTCTCACCTCTCTCTGCCAGATCTCTTCAACTTAATTTTCTCTTTAAGAAGCCGGGTCCTGATGCTCTTCCGCCAAGATGGAGGTCTGGGTAGGCACGCTGCACCAAGTCGCTGTCACTGAGACCGGGAATCCCGGGTAGCCGATGGGACGAGAGTCCTGGAAGGCTGACTTCAGGGGAGAGGACAGTAAAGTGGGTTGCATACCTGGAGAAGGAGCTGAACAGCAGCGGAGAGAGGTGGGTGGCTTGTCGGCAGGCCTGATGCAAGCAGACCATAACCAGCTCAGCTTGCTGGGGGACCTACACAAGCGCCCCCACTGGTGGCTGATGACAAGAAAGGTGGAGTCCTAACTCCTTCCCTACACCTTCCTGGTGGCCAGAGGAGTGGCCAGACTCCAACCTGACCCACCAGCAGCCGACTACACAGCTCTGCATAGCCCCTGTTCTGCCAAGGTTGGAACCAGAGCCCTGTGGGTTGACTGCGTCTCTGGACATGCGTGGGCTCTGCTCATCAGAGCGGCAGAAGGCTCGATGCTGGACTAGTGGCCTGTCACCCTGGTGAGCAGGAACTCCTTCTGTAGCCACCCCACTTGTCCCCAGCTGCCCAATCTCAGGGCCTCAGAGAGTTCCCTTTCTGAGAGCCAGCATGCTGACCCCAGCCACCGTATGAGCCTGCACACACTACATCCCGCTTGTGGTAGCTCCATAATCTGGTGTCCACTTGCGGAGGGATGGAGTCTAGCATGTCAATCGGGTCACAGCTTGGTGACCTTATATGGAGGCACCACGGAGACCAATCGCTCACTGAAAGCCAGATACAAACAGACTCTCTGCTCTGCCTTCCTGCTGACGAGACACATGGAGCTACCCTGGTGCCCTGGGGCTGGAGGAGCCACGTGGAGACCCCTGCCAGTGCTGAGATGCTTCCACCGCCACTGGATCCAGAAGACTTCCCACCCACTGGCCTGGGATCTTCCTGCATTCAGCATCATTTGCATGTGTTGCGTGAATCTGAAGAGGAATTTATAGATTGGTATCGGACATATGGGCTAATATCGGACTTGTGGACTTGATCTGGACTGGGCTGAGATGTTTTCTCAGTTTACAATTGCTCTTTCTATAGAAAGTTCTCTATTACATGCATAGGAGTGTCTATGAATTTGTTTCTCTAGTTAAACAACCCGGATTAACACACAGCTCCAGTCCCTGCCCGCAGATAACCATGAGGCTGGCTGGGTCCATCTAAGGCGGGTTTCCCAAGCCGTTCACCCCTACCCAACCTGTAAGACATACCTAAGCTGGTGCCAGCCCACACCCGCTCCCCAGCCCCGCTCTGGTCCCTCCTCTCTGGGCCCTGCCTCTGGCCCAGCTTCCTCCTCTCCTTCTGGGTCTGCTGCTCCTCCCTGGTTTCTATCCTTTCTTCATGTGCTTGCCTTTTTTCTCTCTTCCCTTCTGCTTGCCTTTGCTCTGCTCCTCTTCTTTCCCCTTCTTTTGCTCCTAGTTTTTTGTTTGCTGTTCTCTTTTTTGTCCATTTCCCACCCCAGCCCCACCCTACTTTTGCCTCTTGTGTTTTTTCCTTTCTTTTCCCCCCATCTTTGTTTTTCCATTCCGCTCCCCCTTCCTTTGCAGTTATTGAATTCCCCTTGCTTGCAGACATGCGCCCGCGAAGTTCCTTTCTCTTGTTTTAAATGATTGTCTTTGGGGGCCGTGGCTCGTTTTGTTTGCTCTGGTTGTTGCTACTTTACCGTATAGTCTCACCTGACTGCAGACCAAAACTGTGCCCACCTGCATCTCCTGTGCCACATCACATGGAGAAGGTCGCTGCCCACTCACACGCCACCTCATCAGTGATGGGTGGTTGAAAACAACCTGCTAAGCTGGCCATCAATTTCACTGTGCGAACATCACATGCACTCACATTCTCCATCCCACTCGCCAGGATGTGGGGCTCACAAACATGCAGCCATCGATTCAACACAATGCCAACAGCAGAACAATGTCTGAGACACAACAGGTGGTTGCTGTCCACACAGAGGAACGTGGCACAGTGGCTCAAAAAACAATATGCAGCCTGGGGCACCGATCGCAATGATTGGCACATAACGACATGCCCCCATCCAGGGGGAGAACAACAGAAACCAGAGGGGAAGGGAGACCGCCGTCGGTGTGAGATTTCAAAATAATTAACAATCTACATTCTCTCAAGGGGCCACGAGGGTTGGGGTTGGGGAGGGGTGAAGGAAAAAAAAGAGGAGCTGATCCCAAGGGCTCAACGGAAAGTAAATGTCTAGAAAAGAATGACGGAATATATGTATGAATATGTTGGACACAATTGATGTATGGTTTGTTACCAGAGTTGTAAGAGCCCCCAATAAAATGATTTAAAAATAAATAAAACAACAAAACAATGTGCAGAGCCAGAGACCTTTCTTAGGAAGTGAGGCATTGGAATTGCCCAGCAAAGAGTTTAAAAGAGTGGTATTTCATCTCCTTCAATCAGTTAAATCTCTCAATATTAATGTTCTAAAGGAAAAATAATGAACATCTGTAGATAGCCTAAAAACCAGGGGATGTACCATCAGGAGAAATAATATATGTGTAATCAGAATTCCAGAACTGGAAGAAATGATAAAATGCACAGAGGAAATGGTAAAAGAGCTGGAAGAGAAGTTTCCAAACATCGTTAAAGATGTACACATTCAAAAAGATGAACCCAGGAAAAACGCGAGGTCACCTGCACAGGTGAACCGATAAGGTTACGTTCTGGTTTCTAAGGAGAAAGCACACGCGCAAGAAGGCAGTGCGCCAACATGTAGGAATCTCTGGGAGAATGTTCCTTAAATAGGACGCTAAAATCAGGGCATTTTCAGATGTTAAAGGAATTTGTTAAAACCAGACCAGCCTTACAAGCAATGCTAAGGGGAACTCGTTGGACGGAGAAGAGTAGCCGACAACCTGAGATTAATGAACAGGACAACGCCACTCAGAAGTCAAACATGCAAAGATAAAGAATTTTTTTTAAATAACCACGAATAAGAAATTAAATGGGCAACATCACAACTGATGTAAAAAGAATACAGTACTGTGAAGGACTGCTCTTCAAGACACTTGAAAACCTAGGAGAAATGGACAAAGTTCTAGAGACACACTACCTGCCTACGCCAGCACTGTCTGAAAGAGTAAACCGTGACCCACTCACAGCCAAAGAAGAAATGGATGAGGTTGTTAAGATGCTCCCAACAAAGACAGCCAGATGTTCTATCAAACATTCAGATAAGGCTGGCGCCAATTCTACTCAAAGTATTCTAGAGTGTAGAAGAGGATGAGGAAGCCAAAAACTTAAATAAAGGCAAAGCGTTTGAGGAGTGAGCGTAACCCTGAAATGAAGACGAGGCAGAGTTAACCACTGAGAAAAGCTTTGACCAAAACCCCTCATGAACACAGGTGCAAAATTTCTCAATAGTGTCTTAGCCAATAGAATTCAATAATTTATCAAACAAAAAAAATCATGGCCAAGTAGGATTCATATTAGGTATGCAAGGATGGTTCAGTGTTAGGGAAAATAAAAATTCCTAATGTATCGCTCGCATAAATAAATCAAAGGAAAAGAGCCACCATGCCACGTCAATGTTTGGAGCAGGTAATTCAGTGTACACCCAGGCCATGCTCTGAGCTTTTAAAGAAATGAGCAAGGCAGCCCTGTTGTCTGTGTGGGTGGCCCTGTGCTTCCAGTGGTCTGCGCTGGATACACTCACCTGGGCGGCACAGGTTCAAGTGCGTCAGGGAGCACTGTCCTGTGCAGCTTTGGACAGGTGGTTCTCCTTGCTATGCCTCTGTTTCCGTTTGTATCTCTTTATTCTTTATCCATAAAGCCACTTCTCTGAGCAAGTTAAAATGGGGGTGTGCTTTGGGTGGGGTGGGAGGGAGGGAGGAAGTGGACCCAGTCTTTTCAGCCTTCCCCTAGCAGTACTGCACGAGGCTCTGGGTGCTTGCTGGAACACCCTGCTACTCCTACGGTCGGGTGCCACAGCTGGGGTGACTCTTAAGACCCTGTGCAGTTTTGCACTCACTGGGCCCCTGGGGCTGCAGGCCAACACTCATCCGTCAGCCCAGGCTACTTGCTTTCCTAGGCTGAAGCTGTCCAGTGGTGCTGCTGGCCCTCACCAAGGGGCCGTGATGCCAGGCCTGTGACTCCCTAGACTACCTCTGGGAGGAAAGCTGCCCTCGTTACCGAGCCTGGCCATTCATCCACCCTCATCCCACCGGGTCCTCATGATCAGGCCTGGACAGTCCCCACAGCCGCCTCTCAGCTTCTGGGCTGCCTTCCTTCTCCCCCCCACCCTCCCACCCCCGTCTTCCCCATTTGAGCTGTGCGGACTGCACTTCTCTGGCCCGTGGAGACCCTGGAGGACAGTTCCGGCTGGCTGATTGGCTTTGGTGTTCGTAATGACAGTGAGCTGAAGCCTGGGTGGGCCTTCGTTTCTCTGCAAAAAAGAATACAGAAGCAAATGTCCCCTCACCCAACAGAGGCCTGGTGAGCAGCTGGTGAGATCACTTCCTGTGTTTACAGCTCGGCTCGCACTCGTCCTAGTGATGAAGACTCGCAAGCAGCCCTGTGGTCATCTGAGCTTCCCTCACCTGCCAGTTCCGGGCCCACCGTCTGGAGGTGCTTCCTGCTGCAAAGTCAGGGAGGCCTGGGCTTCGGGCCAGAGGTCCCTCCAGACACACATGGCACCCCTGCTCCTTGGTGTCTCACAAGGGCCCGGTGCTGCAGCGATGAAGCGCTGGCTTCTTAGCAACCGAAAGGTGCAGGGTTCAAACCCTCCTGAGCAAGATGCGGCAGTTAGCGTCTATAAGATCGCACCCTCAGACACCCTATGGGGCAGTTCTACTCCGTTCCTTAGGCTCACGGAGAATAGCAATCTACCCCCAGGGCGGTGCATTGGAGCACCCTGGAGTCCTGGTATTCCAGTGGACAAGCACTTGGCTGCTGACCAAAAGGTCAGTGGTTTGAGCCCACCACCACTCTATGGGAGAGCGATGAGGGCAGTCTGCCTCCTTAAAAGATTTACGGCCCCAGGAGCCCTCTGGGCCTGTGCTTCTGTCCTACAGGCTTGCCATGAGTCAGAATTGGACCAGACAGCGGTGGGTTGGCATGACAACACACATACAGGGGGCCGGGGGAGGACTAGAATTGACGATAATGGAATTTCCCCAGGAAGTTTTTTGAAGCCCCCCTCTTTCTCCCAGGTGTTCGTCTCCCTTGGAGCTGGGTTTGCCAAGTTTGGCCCCAAACCCAGCCTTAAGCTCTTGATTCACCCTCCCCAGGAGAGGGGAGAGAGGACGTGGGCAGTTGCTGGCAGCCCCCCACACTCCCCTCCACAGATGCCCTGGGCCCCAGAACACAGGACGGTGATGAGGAGCGGGCCTTCAGACCACAGCAGTGGACGGTGGACCGTGGCATTGTCGGTCTAGGGCATTTCTTTGAGACTCCGATGGCCAGGAGGTTCTTGGGCCTTGGAGAAACTTGGGTCAATTGGCAATCGTGTTGGAAAACTCGTTGGTCGTGTGGTGGTTCATGGTGGGGTCAACTTGAGTCACGGATGACTCTGGCTCAGCACACGCTGGACTGACTGCGCACGCACAGTCTACTGTCAGCGCCGGCCCACGGGGACAGCAGGCCCAAGGGCTGGCACTCTGGTGAGGCGCACTCGTCTGCTTGCTCTCAGTGCCGCTGTCTGGCTGTGGGGTCCATCAGTCCCTGCGGCTACATGAGGCAGATGCCGCCTCAGGGTGGACAAGGGCCATTTCCGTGTGTGTGTGTGTGTGTGTGTGTGTGTGTGTGTGTGTGTGTACTCGTGCACAAAAAGTTTGCTCTGCCCTGGAAGGCCCCTGGGCCAATCTGGTAAGCTCCCCTGAGGCCAGGACGTGTGCGGCCCTGCCATGGCCCCATTCCCGCTCCAGTCCTTGCACCTGCTGTGTGTGGGTGAGCTTCCCTGGACCTCCCATGTCCTTTCTGAAGCCCTGAGTCTCAGCAGACCCTTGGGCACAACCATGACCCCTGCCTTGGGTTCCCCTTCTCCACCCGCCCCCAAGTCCATCTTTGTCTTCCCCGTGTCCTCTGAGTACAACAAACGGTCTCTTTAAACAACCAAAAGAAAAAGACAAATTCCTTCTCATCCGTTCCCTTCTCCCAGGTATTTTCTATTTTTAAAAAATCACTTTATTGGGGACGCATACAAATCTTATCACAATCCATACATACACCAGTTATATAAAGCACATTCATTACCCTCATCATTCTCAAAACATTCCCTTCTCCTCAGGTATTTTCAAGCTCACACACACACGTACACACTTGCTCACCTTGACTGGCTTGGCCGCTCCACAGAAGCCAGCCTGGGAGAGCCGTGCCTGCTGAAGGCTGAAGGCACACACACACCTTACCTTCTAGTTGAGTCCGACCCATCGTGGCCCCACACATGGTTTTCCAGGGCTGTGAATCTTTCCAGGGGCGGACAGACGCATCTTTCTCTGAGGAGCAGCTGGAGGGTCTGAACCGACGACCTTGGGGCCATACTCCAAGGTTCACCCGCTAGGACCACCAACCAGGTCTCCTTTCATCTCACCTCCTGACCCAGGGAGGCCGTCCTACAGTCTGTGCCCACAGAGACGAGTGCAGACGTGTCCTGCCACCGCTCGCCATGATAGCAAGCTGGTGTCCCCAAAGGCTGGTCAGCCATCGAGCTGGGGGCGTGGCACTCCCGTGGGCACACAAGGCTCAGGCTCACTGCCCTGTTGTGGGCTTGGGGTGGGTGGGGGTGTCCGACTGAGGCAGTGAGAAAAAGCCCTGGATGCGGTCGCCCATGAAATGAACCCTGGGTTTTGTTGATTTAATCTGGCTCGTGGGCCATCTGAGGCCATTGACATCATCAATACCAGTGACCACCACGCCCCTCACCAGAGAGATGCGGCTCCAGCCATCATGTGAGGGGTGAGCTAGTGACACACTTGGCCAAATACTTGGCTGGTACTTTATGCTATTCATTTGTGCGGCATGCGGTGGACAGCCCTCAGCAGGTGAAAGGGGCCCCCGCCCTCCATTTGCTTGGCAGATCCCAAAATCCCCATGGAAACCATCTGTCAACACGACAGGACCATATTCCACGGGAGCCCTGGGGATGTGGTGTTTATGCATCGGGCTTCAATCCGCATGGTCGGCAGTTCAAAACCACCGGCAGCTCCGAGGGAGAAAGACGGGCTTTCTCCTGCCTTCGACAGCGACAGACCGGAAACCCAGAGGGAGTCCTTGTGGGTCGGCATTGACTCCGTGGCAGTGAGTTTGGAGTTACTACTACTAGCATGTAAGTTGTAAGATGATGCGAAGTCTCCACACTGCCCACCTTTGGACGAAGGATGGCATATCTCCCGGCCAGCGCCCACCCTACCCCTCACCGGACTCCACCCGAAGTGCAGTGTCTCACCACATGCAGATGCCAGGGGTCACTCAGGGGAGTACGTGTCCCACTGCCTGGACATGTCTGAAGCATGTCCCCCCCAGAAATGTGTCTGTCTAGCTGGCTGGGCCAGGACCACCGCATTTTGTGAGCTGGGTGGCTGCTTTGCGGGTGGTGACCCCTAGCCCCTGTGCTGTGGGCTCAGGGGACACTTGTGGTGCTAGTGATGGGTTGTGGTTAAGTCCGTTCCTTCTGGGGACTTAAAGGCATGAACCCGGCAGGCTGAGATGGAACCAGCCTCCTGACACTGAGAAGGGTTGGGAGCTGGGCAGGCCCTGTGCACCCAGGGTCTCCGCTCTGGGCCCCTCCTCGGACCAGGAGAGGCAGAGAAAGGGCGCCTTCCCGGGGAGCCATCACCCCAAATTCAGGGTCCCAGCCTCTTGCTCACCCTGAGAACAAATGCGTTTGTTTTTTAAGGGGTCCGATGGTCCTATGTGTCTGCGCCCGGCAGAAGACAAAACTACCCCGCAGGCTCTCCGTCCAGGCTGTGCCCCAGGTGGAATGTTACTAAGTCAAAGACTCTCAGGACGTCGGCCTGTGGAGCCCTGGTGGCTTGGTGGGTTACTTGTCAGGCTGTTGAGCCAAGGTCAGCAGTTCAGAGCCGTCCGCCGCTCCAGGGGAGAGAGACGGGGCTTGCTACTCTCTGAAGAGTGTCAGTCTCAGATACCCACGGAGGCCGTTCTACGCCGCCTTGCAGGATTGCTGTGGGCCAAATGGACTCCAGGACGCTGAGGTGGTCTGTCGCTGGGTTTTGAGGTTGGGTGGACTCCTTGGGTGGTAAGGATGTCCATGGGGTTGGCCACTGACCCGAAAGGCCGGTGCTAGAGACCACCCAGGGGCCTTGCTAGGAAGGCCGGTAGATCTACCTCTGAAAGGTTGCTGTCATCTGAAACGCCGTGACGTGGAGGTTTCCCTCAGTGACTCTCATGGTGGTGGTAAGCAAAACCCGCCCGACAGACCTTGTGGTGGGTTTGGGTTGGGGGAGGGTGGATTCGGGGGGGGGGTTGTTTCATGCGCTCCAGAATATACTAAGGTGGTGCCAGGGCTGAGGGGTGCCAAGCTGGCTGCACCTGCTCCCTAAAACTGCTCCACCCTTCCTGCCACCCCTCTGTTCTTCATGGGCCCTGGCACAGACAGTGGGGGAGCTGCTCTTGTGAGGTCCATCGCCGGGCATCAAATGCCAGGGGCTAGAGTAATAAAAGCCGTGGTATGAGACTCTTCCCGGCAGCACCTGGGGCCACCTTATTCCAGCTCAAGCAGGCCCTCCCTCTGAGGAGTGGTTCTGTCTTCGGAGAAAATTGCCCACTGCCTGCCCCGGGTGAGTCTTCTGTAGACAGGTCTGCCAGGAGGAGGACTGATTCTCCTTGCCATGGCCCGCCCCCCGTCCCCACCCACTCAAGCTCCCCACGGGTCAAAGGGCTGGCCACCTACTTCTCTGAAACCCTGATGGCGGCCCCAGGTCTCCTGGGTTGCCCATGGTGCCCGCCAGGAACTGGGGTTCACTCCTGGGCCACAGGGCCATGGGCACGCCGCCTCCCGTTCTGCCATCACCTCACTGCTCCAGAGCAGAAGGGCTCAAACACCTGGCCATTGAGACCCCTGGCTGCCTTAAAAATGGAGGACCACAGGGTTGGGGTTGGGGGGGGGGGGAAATGCGGGGAGAAGGGCAGGGGGTGGCCGTGTCTACACGACATGCTTCGTTTGAAATGGAGAAACTTTTGACACGTTTATGAATCCAGTTCAAAACAGTGGGTGAACCAGTTTACTGTGGGCACAAACAATACAGGAAAAGTGGCGATCATCACCGTCCCCCAGACCGAGGAGCCCTGGGAGCAGCACGGCTCTGTTCCTCCACCTTTGCTGACGCTGCAAATCCACGTCCAGAGCTTCGCTGGCTTTATCCATCCCGGAGTTGGGATTGAGCCCTCGTGGCTTGAGCCTGGTAAATGGCATCGTGACCCCCACTCCCCACCGTTGGGCTCAGCATGGTGTCTTTTGGCCCCTGGCTCAGAGCACCAGCCCCCAGGCAGGGTCTGGAAAACAGCAGGGCCTTCCAATCACCCGGGAAATTCCAAGGTCTCTAAGGCATTATCTTTCAGGAAGCAGGATGAAGGCCAACTGGCTTTGGGGAAGTCAAATCCTTTGCCCCACACTCTGCCCTCAGGCCTTCGCCACGGTTGCTTTTACAAGCCAGGCGATGGGGCCCCTTGCTGCCCCAGCCCCACCACAAACTTGCCAATATACACAGGGCTAGTGAGGGCCGGTCGCAGGATTTGCCCTAACCCCGCTTCCCAATACATCTGACCAGTTGTCTGGCCATTAGCATCTCACCAGCAATGCCTGGTGTACAGAGACCTAAAACACAAGAGGTCAGAGTCAACAGGTAGCGCCATATAACCAGCATCCGGGCGTCGGTCCATCACCCTACTGGATGACCAGCCTCCCAACATGGGTCCCTGGGGCCCCAGGGCTTCTGTTCCATCTTCTTGGGTTACAGAAGCAGGGGCAGCCGTGGCCCTTTCGGGCATCCAGTCTGACCGAGCTAAGAGCCAACATCCTCTTTTGCTTGGTATGAAAGTAACTTTCGGCTTTCCATAAAGGGGCGGGGCCCCATTCATACCCACTCCTTTCCCGCCGAGACTGGCTTTATTTCCGGGTTGGCCTCTGCTACCGCAGCCGTCTACACTTCCAGCAGCCTTTGTCAAGCCGGTGCCTCCCCCTCAGTCTACTCCCACAGCTTCTTAGGGACCACCCTCCCCTCAGTACCCACAGTCGCAGCCCAGGGCATGGGAGCGCCGCAGCTGCGGGGTGGAGGAGTGGGGCAACATTGTAGAGGACAATCAGGACTGGGGAGTAGTGAGCCAGAATCATGCAGTCAGGCCAACAGTAGCCCCACCCCGACTCTTCTTCCCGAGTTCTGTCACCAGTGGGGGGCTCCTCCCTTGTCCCCTGGTGTCGAGTGTGGGTGCACACTCCAGAAGACATGTAAGCCAGCCCTTCACGCCTCTCGTGCCCCGTTTTAGACCCTCAATGTTCCCATTGCCCAATCCAACGTTCCATCAAACCATTGCACTGATGGCAAACAGGAGCCCGCAGCCCGACTGATGCCGCAGCTTCCACGCCCGCTTCCTTTCACGGCACCTGGGAGGACGCTGGCACCTGGGACACTGGCACCTGGGGTGGCGAGCCAAGCCCCACCCAGAGGTCGGGCAGCTTTCCGGAACTGGCAGCTTTGAGACAGGGTCCTCCTCCTCAGGGAACCTCCGCTGTGGGCCCGGCCATCTCTCTCCCTCTTGTCAGTCAACTTAGCAACCCGCATTGGCAGGGTGTGTCCCCTGCATTTCCAAGCATCTCGGTGACATAAGGCAAGATCGTCACTCAACTTTGGTTAAGTCACACACCAGACCTGGGAGAGAGTGCTCCTGATGGGCAGCGCCATGCCCCACTGACAGAGCTGCGCCCCGCAGATTGTGAGGGATGGTCGGGTCTGTTCGGACTCACAGCGGCCCCCGTGTGCCACAGAACGAAACGCTGCCTGGTTCTGCCACGTCCCCAAAACCATCCCCGTGCTTGTGCCCATTGCTGCAGCCACTGTGTCGATCCATCTCCCTGAGAGTCCTCCTCTTTTTCACCGACCCGCTATTTCACCAAGCACGTTATGTCCTTCTCCAAGGACCGTCCCTTCCTGAGAACATGTCTGTGTTAGGCTGTATTCTCTAGAGAAGAAAACCCAGTGGCGTTTAGTGTCTATGCAACGAGAGATGTGCACATCCAGCAAATGGCTTGTTTTCAGCTGTAGAAGACGGTCAGTCCAGTCCAGGTCTGTGGGTCAGCTGTGAAGCTGGAGGCTTCACCGACTCAAGCAGCTCTGAGGGGGTGGATGAGCCCAGGCTGCAGCAGAGGCATGTGAATCCAAGGTTGGCAGGTCAGGTGGCAGGCTGCTGATGGCTCTTGGAATCCACAGGCCAATAGGGTGGGCTGTTGGCTCTAGTCCAAGAAACTAGAAGTCAAAGAGCCAGATGCAGGATCCAGAGCCCGGTCAGTGGCCACTGAACACAGGAAATGGGCTGAGTCCTGGCCCAACCAAGTTGGCCCCAAACCCATCACAATGTCCAAAGTACATGAGATGAAGTCCCTCCACTCTTGATTCTGAGGAGCATTCTGGTTGCACTTCCTCCAAGACAGATGTGTTGTTCCTTCCTCAGCACACCCATGGAATCGTCTGCCCTGTTCCCTTGCATAGGAGGCCACTGCAAAGACCATGGGCCATCCCCCCAGTTGGCTCGGGCCACTTCCCCTTTGACTCCCGACCCTCGGTCATGAGAACCCAGACGGAGGGTTCTGTATCACTCTCTTCACTTCCCCCATCACTGCAGGGAGGGCGGCGTGCAGATCAGACCGTCGAGCCCAGGTATTATGACCTACTTCAACCAGAGTCTTCCCATCCATCGATGCATCCCAGGGCGGCAGCTGTCCACACAGGATGTTGCATGTCCCTGTGCCTCAGACTAGCATCGCGAACCCAACAACTCGATGGTCCTCTGAAGACTATCTAGAGGGCACTGGCCACATGGCCCCAGGACTTGACAGTCTAAGGTATAGGCGTTCCTGTGTAAACCATTTCCATTTCACTCTGCCACTCTCCTGAGCTCCACCTTCCCAACAAGGGCCTTTCTCCCACACCACCCAAGACACATCATGGGCATTTTCAGATTTCAAGATTGGCGCATGTCCTTCCGTCACAGTGGACCCCGACAAAGCCCAAGATCCAGCAAGCACCTGTCCCTCAGATGCAAACATCCCGGGCCCAAGTCCCATCAGTTGAGACTGGGTAGGGCCACTCAGGGCGTGGACCTAGGGCCAGCTTCCGTCCCGTGCAGGGCCGTTGTACAGGGAATTGTCCGAAGCAGCACGCCAGCACCCCGTGTACACTGAACTGAGCCACCTGGGTGGGCAATGGTACACGTTCCAATTTTAGCGTCCAATTAATAGCGGCCAAAGGGCAGGGCTTACATGCCTTCTGTTTCCCCGGGTTGGGGAAGCATTGTCTAGCCAGACACAAATACCCCTTCCAATCACGTTGAAGAGACACAAACACTTCCTATAAACCTCCTTCGGAAACTCCCGCGTCGTTCGAACGGCTCCCAATCCAGTGGTAGCCACCACCGCTAGGGCTTCACCAACCACTTCGGGGGCACTGCCCATGAGGCTCCATCTCTGGCGAGGGACAGAAACCTCTCCTCCCCCTGACACACCTGGCAAGGCCCCGGGTCCCCAGCTGGGGATCCAGCCCGGAACCATGGTCCACGCAGTCAACCCTGGTCCTCATGAACCCGCCCGGCCCTTAGCCCCAGGTAACTCTGGGCCAGGCTTCTCCTTGTCAACATTACCTGCTGGCTTTTCTAATGCCTCCTCCTGTGGGAGACCTCAGCTGGCTTGTTTAGGGCCCTTGCCATCAGCAGGGAAGGATCCCTATTGCTCCACCCAGACTCTGACAATGTCCTCTATATTGATCCCATTTCAAGGAGTTCCACTCTGGGCACCGACCCTTGGCTCTTCCCTACTCCCCACCACCCCCACCACCCCCGCCCCTACCCCCACCCCCACCCCCACCCCCACCCCCATGTTTGCTTGATTCACGGCCCCACCCCTTGATAATCTCCACCTGCTGGGAGGAGAGAGAGCTCCTTAAACTCAATTGCTTCTTCATTCCCCTCCAGGGAATCCGTCTTCATTCCCTGCTGTTCTGGCTAAACTTTCCCCTTTGGGAATGGGTCCAGAACTGGGGGGCTGTGCCCAGACACGGACCCTTCCCCCACATTCCCTTTTTCTATGGGGGTCCTGGGGTTCGAGCTGGGCCTGGCTCATCCCATGTCTTTGCTTGAGCTGTTGCTGTTCCCGATATCCCAATGACCCAGCACGGTCTATTTCTCCCCGCTCCTCCTGCACCCTGCCAGACACCCCTTCAGGAGTTAGCACCCAGCCTTTCTTAACCTCGGGCAGCCCATGGTGCAGCCGCCATGGCCTGCCAGCCACACGTGACTGGTCAGCAGCCGTGCAGGAATCAAAAGTTTCTCGTACTCACCCCCCACCCGGCACCCTCGTCCCCCGGAACTAGCCCCGTCCTTCCCTCTGAGTCGGGAGTCCTTTTAACTTGTGAACCCGGCTTCGGACACCCCCAGAGCCTGCCCCCTCGCTGACGCCCGCTGCGCAGACAGGCCACTCGTCTGCTTTGCCCGCCCCTTGCCACCGGGATCCAGTTCAGATCTCACAAGTTAAAAGGACACCGTCATCCGTCCCCCAGGCTGCCAGAGAGGCTCGGCACTGGCCACAAATTGGGCAGTCCACCCAACACCATCACTTCTGACCTGCTGGCTACAGATGGGGGCTGCCCTCCAAGCCCTCCAAAAGGCCGGCCACAGGCTCAGGGACATGCCCGTGGGCACGCCAGAGACACACAGGCTCCCACGGCCCTAGGGTTGGATCGTTGGCTGGAAAACTCACAGAAAGTGCTCAGTTCCGGGCTCCAGCCTGCATTCAGCCCAGCAGACGGCCGAGACGGAGATGCGTAGCCCCGGGGCGTGGGCACGCTGCCCTCCCGTGTGCGTCGATGTCTTTCACCAACCAGGAAGCCCGTGGTCCTTCCATGTGCAGGGCCCCCAGCGTCTTCAGCCCAGAGGCAAGGTGGAGGGCTCGCTGCTTAGGCCACTCCGTCATGCCTCTCCCCAAGGTCAGCTGACGTCAGGCCTGTGGGGTGGGCCCTTGTGGCCGGGCCAGCCTGTCCCTCAAAAGCATGGACCTGCAGGCAGGGTCTCCTTAAGTCAGGAAGGTGCAAGGGTGTCAGGTTCCCTTTCAGAAAACAAGGACAAACATCAAACTGCTTTGTGAAAAGGTAAATTCTGGTTAAGAAATTACCCCACACTCACATACTTAGATACCAAAAAAAAAAAGAAACCATTTCAGAAGGACGCCAAGTTCTTCACCCTTGGCACTGTCCTGTGGGCCTCCCTCCTTCCACTAACAACTCAGCTCATGGCGTCCCTCCTTTAAAACCACGCTGGACTTTTAGACACAGTCCCTATGAAATATCCATAGGCAAGAAGAGAAAGGTACTCGCGTGAGCCACGCGCAGACGCTGGTCTGATGTGCAGGTTCTGCCGGTGGGCTACCCGTGAGCCCACCGCCTTTGCTCTTGTCTTAACTGCTAGATTCTCAGAAAGAAACTAGCCAAGAGGAGCTGGACCTCCGTGTCGGGTCCTCGAGCTAAATCGCCGAGAAAACCAACTACGCCGCCAATCGTGGGGTTGCAGCTAACTAGTGGAAAGGTGCCGTTCAACTGAAGGGGGTGGGTACATCTTTCACATACCAGGAAACACATTTAAAGAAGTTACACAAACTGGGGTTTCACATTCAGACCATTGGAAGTCTCCTGCTGCCTCCTTTCTGTCACACCACTTAATCTTTTAAAGGTGGCGGCTCGCGGCATCCGCCATGCCGGGGCTGGGCGAGAGTGCAGGCACCCGGCGGACTGCCAGGGGATGAGCACATCTGTCTTGAAGGAAGCACAGAGCGCCCAGAGAAGCCAGGACGGTGGGCCTCTGCCCCGAGAGCCGTGGGGAGGTTTTTCAGGAGAGACCGGTCCCTGGGAAAGGACGACATGCTTGGTAAAGTAGAGGGGCAGTGACAAAGAGGCCCTCACAAGACGGAGGACACTGTGGCTGCAACAGTGGACTCACAGCTGGCCACTGTGAGGCCGACGCAGAATGAGGCAGTGTTTCCCTGTGCCAGACTCGGGACTATGCCGAGGCGGGACCCACGGGATGTCACCTCATGGCAACAACATCTATGTCTCTCCAGGTCTGCAGCTAGATGCTCGCACTTATGACCACTAGCACCTCCGTGTCTCAGGACCGTGTCCCAAAAAGAGTCACTACAGGTCACCTAGGAACAACGCGGAAAGGAGGATAAGCAGTCAGCCGGACATGTTCATAATGATCATTCTCCCCTCTCTGGACAGCACGTGGAAAACCAGCAGAATTGTCCGCCCAAGTCAGGGCTAACACCGAGTCAGGTCGAAGAAGCTACTGCTCCAGAAAATTCACCAGGAGAGCTCTCTGGAGGAGAGCTTGCCTGCCAATGGTTATCGACACGTCTCACTCCACCGCTTGCTCCAACTGAAAGTTCAAAATGCTCCCTTGAAGGCGCCTCTGCCGGGCCTTGGAGATGGGTCTCTGGGTGTCAGTGACCCCAATGTCGGCGGCTCCAGCCCCAGGCCAGAGCTCAGGAAGCCCCCGAAAGCTTGACACCCCTCTGATTGTCTCCCACCCCGACTGGCTTCTCGGGGATGACGCGCTGTGCATCGAGGGCAGAAGCACGGAGACCTGGAACAATCTGACAGGCGATGACGGGATGGGACCAGGGCGGGCGGGGAGGGCAGGCTGTCGGGGGAAGCACACACCCAGAAAGACCTCGCTCACGGCCACCCAGCTGATTCAACCTGTTCAGACCGGATTCGGCCCTCCCTGCCCATTTTTCTGGGTTCCCAAGGAGTCCACAGCCTCCACTTCCTCTTCTCTAGAGAGGTCTCCCAAAGAACAGCTTCAACCCACTGCCATCGAGCCGGTTCCGACTCACAGCGACCCTATAGGACAGGGTGCAACTGCCACTGTGGGTGTCCACGACTGTTGACTCTTTACGGGAGTAGAAAGCCACCTCTTTCTGATGGTTTCAAACTGGTGACCTTGTGGGACCCAAGAGGCCACTAGGACTCCTTGCCAGGTCATGGCAGGCTAGGCTGGGCGGTGAACCACCTCCAGTCACCCAAGGGGCTTCTCACGGGGGCAGGGGTTGGGGGCAAGTCCGAGTCTTTGTACAGAGTTCTCTGAGACCCCTGCTGAAGCATGCTGTGTCTACCTGCCACCATCATCCTGTGGGATGAAGGTGGGCCACTGATCTCAGTTTCAGGATCATTTAAATAGATTCATTGCTTTTGGGGGTGTTTTAATTTTTAATAACTTTTCATCCAACCCAATACACCCATGATGCTGTGGCTTGCGTCAGTAATCAACAGGAAAGGATGCTCTGCGATAGGCATGAGGAAGGGGACTGACCACAGGGGCCACCCCGTGACCACCTCTAAGTGCACAGCTAGGTGGCATGTGCACTGCAGGTCGCACCCTCTGCCACCAGTTTCCCACCCAAACTTGAAACGGGTCACAAGTCCTGGCCCTGCTTCTTCCCGCCCTCACCTCCCAGCTGCCCTGACGATTCAGGAGCAAAGTAACAGTGAAGAGATGCCAAGACCAAGGCGGTAGGGGGTCATCTCCAAGCCCCAGATCTGTGCTGGGAACTGACCGGCCAACACTGCCCCCACCACCTCAAAACCTAGAGAAGCGCCTGAAAAACACATGGGGTGAGGGGAGAGGGGGTGGGGAAAACCTCTGATTGCAGCCTGTCTGCCTGGGGGCCCCAGGCTGTGCAGAAGCCAAGTGCCACAAACACACCCCCTCAGGGCATCCACATGCATCATGGACTGTGGACTTGGACTGGGCCTGCTTCCAACAGCCCAGCTCAGCTGACCACCCTCCATGTCTCCCAACATGGGTGCTAGGTTCCCTGGTTGCAGCTCTCTCCCGGGAGTGGGGGGGGGGCGGTGTCAGAGGATGGCCCTGGGGATACAGTAGAAACCTTGCCAGAGGCTGGCTTATCAAGGGCACCACCGCTATGGCTCTCCTTGACCTTTAAACTCTTAGGGGATGCCAAGGGCTCTTAGTTGCTGAGGGAGGAGGGAACCTTCGGGCGGCAGCCCGGGATGCTTGGGCACCATCAGCTGCCCAGACTTCCCTCCTGTGCCTGGGCACCTCAGCAGGAGTCACAGCCCCTTCGTAGGGGCCCTGCAGCCTCTGCCTCCTCCTTGTGCCCACCCCCCACAACACGTTCACGGGGGCTCCCGCCCTGCCAGAAGGCTGGGCTCCAAAGAGGGGGATTTAAGCCCATGGGACCAGAGCTTGGTGCCCTCACTGGACAGCCCCACACTCCCGACACGCTACCCCCCCCCCCCGGGATAGTAGGGCTTTGTAGGCAAACCTGTTCTGAAGGGTCTCCTCCCATCCAAGCAACATTGTAAAAGCCCCACCCCCACCCAGTCTTGTAGCAGTTCCAGAAGGTGGGTTGCCGTCCTCCGACCTCCGACTCGGGGCCAGAGAGGCACAGGTCAGAGGTGCAAAGCGGGACTCTCAGGAGAACTCACACTCCACACGGAAGAGGCTCTGGGAGGAAAGGCGGGGCCCCGGGGAGCCCCCCTGGGGTCTGTGTCCATGCCAAGGGCAGACATGGACTTTGAGAAGTGGTTGATACCCTCCGGTGTTGGTTTTTCCCTACAGACTCTCATGGACCACATTCCCAAACCCCTTTGGCCCAGCCCATGCCAACTCTCTCTGCACAGTGACAGCAGGGTGGGTGTGGGTGCCGGACTCCTGCCTGGAGCAGCTGTTTTCTGTTTTAAAGAAAATGAACTACGTAGATAATCTTTCAGTTGCGAGACAGCCACATGGCCACTAGCAGAGACCATGCCAAAGGCTCTAGGAGTACAACCCTTCTGTCATTTTGCCAGTGGAAGGGGAAGGGTGCATTCCTGGGGTCCCGAGTCTCGCAGGGAGCGAGGCTGGAGAAGGCCCCGGTGGGCGTGCGGGCCTCGGGGAAGAGCAGCGTGTAGAGGGCCCCGCTGTCCCACCCCCTGCCCTGGCCCCTGGCTGGCACTAGTAGGGTCCTGCTTTAGAACAATGCTTTCTGCCCACCATTTGGCCCCCAGGTTCACTCACATACTAGACCTCAACTGATTGAGACAGAGCCTTATGAAAAGGCTTCCTCCAAGCACGTGCAGCTTGCCCCCCACCCCACGTGAAGCTCTGCGTGATATCCCTGAGCGAGGGGTGCCCCTGCAGCGGCACGCTTCCCAAGCCACTTCCGGGGGAGCGGGGGGGGGGGTGGATATTTCAACCTGCGAGCTGGCATCTTGGGCTTGCTGGCCCAGTCTTCAGAATCACCTGAGATGCCCTTCTCATTAGACACTCACGTGGACTAAGAAGCCCATCAGGAAGAGCCACAAGGTTCGCCCGCCTGCCCCCCACCGGCCATCTTTACTGTGGAGCACAAGTGCGCACCCCCTCACGCCAAGCTAGCAGTGGTGGGGGGGGCAGTGTTTGCAGCACCTCAAGATGCCTCAGAGCCTGTAGGAGATCAGGTCCAAGCGCTAGGGTCGCTGAGGGGGGTGGGAGGGCACGCTGCCAGGCCTTGTGACCCACAGGGACTCCGGTGGCAGCAAGTATGAGCACGGTCATGGCGGGGCTGACCACCACCGGTCAGCCAGTGATGACCACAGAGGGATGGGGAAACCTCCAGGCTGCAGCTGCGCAGCCAGGTGTCACCGAGAGGGAGCCGGAGCTTTGGGATGGGGGGTGGGGGGAACCTGGAAGCGGCGGGGAAGAGGTCCCCGTCAATTCTGGGAGCACCAAAGGTGCGGAGGCCACATTAAGAAGACGGGGAAGGGAACGAGCTCAAGCCCACCCACCCGGGATGCAGGAGTGCCCCTCGCAGCCGTCAGAGTGGGCCCAGAGAGCGAGCTGCAGGGAGCCCCTGCCCATGTGAGCCGGCGGCGTCTGCAAACCCCTCGGGCCAACGGGGAACGCCACAGGGGTGACGGAGTCCACAGGAAGACTCTGAAGCATCATACAGCCCCCCCGCAATTTGGTAGGAATGCTAAGGATCTTCCCGAGCCCGTGGGCAGCGCCAGAGCACACAGAAAGCCTAGCCAGCTTGGCCTAGAGGAACCACGAAAGAAGAACCCAGAAAGTGCCCCCACCCCATCCCCCCCGTGCCAGCAGCTGTGAGGCCGCCATCAAAACACGTGGGAGCCCGGGCAGGAGCCATGGAAGGTTTGCAAAACTCCAGAGCCATGTCTGCAGTCAGATACCAGGCAGTCCCTGCGCCCCACACCCTGCAGCTCTGGGCAGCTCCCAGAGAGAAGTCAGTGCATCTCCAGGTCTGACCCCCTTCCTGTGTGTCGGGGCCGGGCCGGCAGTGACACCTACAGATGGCTTCTAGTCCTGCCCGCCCCGGCTCAGAGTCTTGGGGTAGGGGAGATGGACAATGAACAAGGAGACAAGCAAATGGACCAGGTGGTCTAGGTAGTGCTGAGGGCTATGAAGATAGCAAAAGGTTCTTAGAGGGGCCGCTTTGGCAGACCTGGAGCCCCACGCCCCACGTGGGGCCCTCCGCACCAACCTGGCTCCCCAGACCCCACACCATTGGGTCAGTCTCCTCATCCCACCCATTGGCAGCCATCCCTAAACCCAGGCCCCACCCACAGCCCACTGCCCCGCCACCCCACACTCGTGGTCAGCATGTCCAGAGCCTCTCCCTCAAGGCCTCTTTGCAGGCTCCACTGCGCTGGCTTCATTCTTAGCCTGCACAGGGACTCCCTGGTCCTTCCAAGACAATAGTACTGAGAGAGCTTCCACCCACTTCCAGCAACCCCTCCCTCAGCCCCATCCGAGCCGAACCAGCAACCTCACTTCTCAGAGGCATCACTGAGCGATCAGGGGGTCCAAACTGCTGATGGTGGCTGGGCCTCCTGGGAGGGAGGGAGGCGGGGAGCGGGGGATGACGGCTAGGGAGGGGGCTCCACAGCTACCTGTGAAAAAGCCATCATGGAAAAACAAGAGTCTTCACCAGATGCTCTGGGACACTGTGCCCCTAAGCAGGGGCACACCTGAAAACAGAGGCAATGGGGCTGGCAAGCCAAATTGAATCCCCTCCTGTCCCCGCTTAGACAGAAAGGCTCCTCCCTTGGGGTGGGGGTACCCTGTCACCGTGCCACGTGAGGAAATGGGGTGGGAAGTAAAAGCAGGCCTTGGCCAGGCTGTCAGGGTACGAGTGAGTTCTGAGAAAGTGTGCCAGCAAAGTGTGGGGGTACAGGGGAGGCAGCTGTAGCTCGATGCCTTCTGGTTTGGGGGTTCACCAACAGAAGATAAAAGTTTCAGGTTCCTTCGTTTGTGGTCATGGTAGTGAGAACATCAAAGGCCATGGTATTGAGAACTCCCATCAGTGTCAGAGCCCAGTTCCCTGTGGGACTGCCCGGGGGGCGGGGGGGGGGGCTTCAGTCATCACCACCTTTCACAGGTAGCCAGGAGACTCGCTCGGAGAGATGCGGAAGGAAGGTCTGGTGCTCTCTTCTCAGGACAGGCTCAAGAATGGAGATGTGAATCCATCAGTCAGTGAGGGAGGGAGGGACTGGACCTCAGGATCAGCACCCCCATTGCCACTCAAGCACAAACAGGGATGACGCTTTCCTCTTCCAGTGACTCCATCTTTCATGCACAGGGCTGTGAGGGGGTTTAAGAGAGGCACTGGCCATCCCGATGAGGGTCATGCTGGCCTCAAGGTAGCCTTGGGGCATGCCATCTGCACCTGCCCCCTCTCTCCCCAGAGCCTCTGAATGGGGCCAGCTGGACTCACAGTCAGGAGGCGGGGCATCCACGATGCCGGCTCAGGCTCCAGTTTCTGAAGCTCCAGCAGGGCAGCCCCCACCAGCCTGAGGTTGAGCACCTGCGGAAAGAAACGGCAATTGGGACCTGAAGATGGAAATAACCCGTGTGTTGGGGAAAGAAGCCAGCCCCCGAGGCTGCAGGAGGGGCCCCTTGCATCCTGGCACGATCTTATGAGTGCTGCCCCCTCAGTGCTCTGGTTCTTGGTTCAAGGAGGGAATGGGGTCAGGACCGTTGAGCAGTGAGTGAGGGGCCCAGGGAGCAGTTGGCTCCTATCAAGATTTCCAGAGATGGCAAGGCCAGGGAGCAGTTGTTCTCAGTGTAGTTCCTTGAGGGACACGGACTGATAGCAGTCCAATCAGGGCAGGTGGCCTGAAAAGTACTCCCAGCCCCCATAGGAGTGGCGCTAGAACCAAAAGGGGGTCCTCTGCTTTCCGATTTGCAGAGCCTGCCCTCCAGGGTCGTGGCCAGTCAGGCACCTGACAGAGTGGTCCTCTGGTCCACATGGACGGGCAGGGACACCACTTAGCATACACTAGACGCTCTGCTAGTGCCCCTAGACAGAGTCCTGGTAGCACAGAGGTTACTCTCTGAGCTGCTAACCACCCCAAGGTTTGTGGTTCGAATCCATCAGCCCCTCCCTGGAAGAAAAAAAAAAGATGAGACCTTTGGTAAACATTGATTTACAGTCTCAGAAACCCACAGAGGCGGTTCTACCCTGTCCCATAGGGTCGCTAAGGCAAACACAGAAGTAGCTCTAAGTAACAATAAAGCAAACAGCCCCACCTGGAAATACTAACGCTAAGGTTTCCAGAGACCTTCAGGGGCATTTTGCACACACCCCACCTTCTTTGCAACAAAGCTTTCTCCACGGACAGCAGTCTACACGCCGCTGCTGGGTCCTCCACCAGCTCTGGGCTGAGCTTTGTTTGGGGTGGACTGGTGATCCTGGGGGCCCAGTCCAGGTGTAGAGAGAGATTCCTCTCTGTGCTGCGTGCCGGCTCCTCTGAAGAGCGCAGTGACTTCAAGCGCACTCCAGAGGGCAGCGAGAAACGGCCTTTGGCGATCGGATTCCACGCAGGCCGTTAACGCCAGGCCCAACGGTGGAAGGGCGCCCTGGGGTCCAGCGCCTGGCACCCGCGCCACCCTCCGCCCTCCCACCTGCGTTCCAGCCCAAGGGCGCGACAGCCTCGATGGGTCACCAGAGGGCGCTGCAGCCCAGCCAGCGCGCTCCTCGGACCGCGGCCGCACCTGGGGACCGCACGGCAGCCCCCGGATCCGCGGCTCCGCCCCTGGCTCTGGGCTCCGGGACCGCGCGGGCGCCTCCGGGTACTCCCCAGCTCTGCGCTCCGGGACCGCGCGGGCGCCTCCGGGTCCGCCTCAGCTCTGCGCTCCGGGACCGCTCCGGCGCCCCCGGATCCGCCTCCGCATCTGGGCTCCAAGACCTTGCGGCCCAAACTGGGACGGTCCGTGTGCTCCCGGCTCCGCGCGCCAGGGAACACATGGCTCAAGCCACCGCATACCTGGCTTTGCGTTCCTGGACCCAGTGGCCCCGGCCCCAGACCTGCGTTCTGGGGCTGCGAGGCTCCAGCCATCCTGTCCTTTTGTCCCTGGCTTTTCACTCCAGAACAGCGTGGTGCAGGCCCTTTTGACCCTGGCTCTGCCCTCTGGGAGGCAGGGTGGGCAGAAGGGACTCCGTGGGGGCGGGACAGGCGCTGGGGGTGCCGTGGCCTGGACTCCCAGGTCACTCTTTTCAAGGAATTCTGCAACGTGGGTCCCATCAAGGGGACCCAGCGCTGTGTCAACCGCCTGCAGGGTCTCTGTTCTATAGGCCCTCACTTCTTGATGCAGAGAGGAGCCTGGCTGCCTGCTGGGGGTCGCGGTGGGGTGGAGGGCGGAGAAGAGGGAAGCCCCTTGGGAGTCCGACTGGCTCCGACCAGGCCGATCTTGTGGGACCGATGGCGGTAGACAGGGCGGTGGGGGGCCTTTGGGGAGGGAGTCCTTGCCCTAGAGAAACAACAAACCATATGTCCTGGGTCCTGAGGCCTCCCCAGGAGGTATTAAGCTAAGTTACTGCAGACCCCGAGCTGGTCTCTAGAACATTCCAGGGGACACTCTGGCCTCACAGAGGGCCTTCATGTTTCCTTATTCAAGCCCAATTCAGTGACGCAGACATGCAGGGGTCAGCAAGGGACCCAGTGACCCATGGTTACAGCCCTGAGCACCTAACCCCCACCAGGCACTCCTGGGAGCAAAGTGGGGCTTCTGCCTCCTTGGAAATCCTATGGGGAAGTCCTGCCCAGTTCACAAGGGACTCAGCATGGGTTTGGGGTACAGGACCTCCGTCTAACATTGCAAGGTGACACCTCACTGTGGGGGGGGGGGTGAAGTTTGCTGGCAGCTTTCCAGGCCTCTGCCCTACATCTGGACACATAGATAAGCTCGGGGCACCCCCCCCCCCACCTCCTGCGGGAGATTCAAAGCAGGCGTTCCTGCTTGCCACGGGTTCCAGGGTTCCACCACAAGCCCGCCCCCCTCCCCCGCCAGCCCAGTGAAACTCAGGGTGGAGGTGGGGGCCTTCCAGAGTTCACCCACCAATTCCAGCCTGGGCAGCCTCTCCTGCTCTCCCCCAAACCCAAACCCAAACCAAGCCTGTAACAACCAGTCGATGCTGACTCTTGGTGACCCCAGTGGGCAGAGTACAGAACTACTCCTCATGGTTTCCTTGGTTGGCAATGTTGGCGGCTGGGTCAGTCAGCATCAGGCTGCTAACCAGAGGGCCTGAGGGTCAAACCTACCAGCGATTGGGGAGGAGCGGGGGAGGGGCAGCTCTCCTCTCCTGTCCCCCAGTCCTGCACCTTCACATCTGAATGTCTGTTGGCCAGCCACGGTCTCCTTGTCTTTCTTTGAAAAGCTGAAGCAGGCCCGAGACTTCCTGCCTTGGTTGTTGGAAAGTCTGCTATAAATGCAATTCTCTCTCTTATGACTGGTTTGGTCTTCATGCCTGATTTGAAAAATAGAATCCTTTCTACAAGACTAGGTATTTATCTTGGCCTTTGCATGTCAGTTTTATCCCAACGCCACTGAGGGACTCCCACCCTGTGGCTCCAAGTATGGGTTTATTAGAGGAATATTTTCTACCAGTAATGTTTTGCCTCCTTATTGTTATCTATTGCTTTTGTCTACTTACCAGGAGCACTGAGCTCAAACATAGTGTGAGGAGGGGGCCAGATGGGTAGTGTTTGTTTCTGTCGTACATGCTGTGAGTCAGACCGACTTATGGCACTTAACACCATCATATTATTTTACATGTATATATGTACGTTACATGACACCATTATTATATATTATTCACATATAGAATGCTATACGACACCATTGTATTTCTCTGCTAGCACGCTACACTCTCATTTTCCCTGTATTTACTTTCATCCTGGTTGAGTTTTGCTTTTTCATTTTTCAGGGCACTATCCAGGATGATTATTGGCAGGCGCCCTCCTATTTTGTTCCACACTTCTAAAATATTATGTCCTTCCAGCTCTAACTTGTTGAGTCCCATCAACTTCCTTTGTAAAATCTTGCTTTCCCCATCGCCTCACCCCTGACATTGTGGCCTGGCTGCTAACCCCCAGGTGGGGGCTTCAAACCTGTCCTGGAGCTGAGGCTGTCTGCTCCCTTCAAGCTATCTGCCACGCCCTGGAGACCCCCTGGAGGGTCCCTCTGAGTTGGAACCACTGGTGGGCAGTTTCCTCAGTGTCCTCTGTCTCCCTGACTCGGAGCTTGTGTGGAAATCCAGTGCACAGTCTTTGTTTGTTTTGTAGGCCTCTCTTTTTGTTTGTTTGGAACTAGCTCAGGTGACATCGGTGTCTGGTGAAGTCAGTCTCAATTTCACAGTGTGCCATCTGTGGGGTGAGGGGTCTGGAGTGTTGTGAAAGCTGGACCACTTTTTTTAAAAAAACATACTTTAGCATCTTGTTATTTCCTCTTATTTGTGGAATCTGGCACACACAAAGCCAAACATTTTAAACACAATTGCACGGCCCATCACATCAGACAGGGACCCCCCACCACGTGGGGGTTTTTTCCTTTTTCCTTCCACCGCCTCCTCCCTGTCTCTCCGCACTCAGCCCAACCTCATCAGAGTCTTCAAAACCTTTTCCTTGGGTGTAAAATCTTTTTATTTCCTTTATAATAATGGTGTCGTGAAATAGTTAAGACGGTGACAAACCTTGCTGGGCATCATGTCCTCTGATTTTGTCCACACCCTGAGGTGCGTGACGGCCTTGTCATTGTTTTTAAGGTGTGCGTCTTATGCCCTTGTGCATATGTATCAGAGTTTAACAGTTCCTCCACAGACAGGGTTTTTGATGGTTTCCGTCTTTTTTGCTATTGTAGCCATGGCTGCGATAAATGTGGGTGTGCTTCTAGGTTTATTTCTGTGGAAGAGGTGCCAAGTGGAGCGATTGCGGGAGCACAAGGTCTTTACATGTCCTTATATTTAAGGAGCTTCCATACTCTGTTCCACAGGGCAGGACAATTCTACAGTCCCGCCGCAATCGCTCCACACCCCCAGCATTGATTACTTCCTGCTCTTTTGAACTGTGCTATGAGGTAGCCGCTATCTCATCATTGTGTCCATTTCTTTTTTTTAACATTTTATTAGGGACTCATACAACTCTTATCACAATCCATACATACATCAATTGTATAAAGCACATCTGTACATTCTTTGCCCTAATCATTTTCAAAGCATTTGCTCTCCACTTAAGCCCTTTGCATCAAGTCCTCTTTTTTCCCCTCTCTCCCCGCTCCCCCCTGCCTCATGAGCCCTTGATAATTTATAACTTATCATTTTGTCATATCTTGCCCTATCTGGCATCTCCCTTCACCCCCTTTTCTGTTGTCCCCGTTCCCCAGGGAGGAGGTCACCTGTAGATCCTTATAATCGGTTCCCCCTTTCCAACCCACTCACCCTCTACCCTCCCAGTATGGCCCCTGGTCCTGAAGGTATCATCCACCCTGGATTCCCTGTGCCATTCAGCTCCTATCTGCACCAGTGTACAACCTCTGCTCTATCCAGGCTTGCAAGGTAGAATTCGGATCATGGTAGGGGGTGGGGGGGAGAAGCATTTAGGAACTGGAGGAAAGTTGTATTCTTCATTGGTGCTATGTCGCACCCTGACTGACTCATCTCCTGCTCCAGACCCCTCTGTGAGGGGATCTCCAGTGGCCGACAAATGGGCTTTGCATTGTGTCAATTTCTATTTCTCTGACAGCTAGTGGGCAGGAGCATTTCTCCCTGTGATTGCTGGTCGCCTGGGCAGCGTCTAGTTTACTACGAAACTGGTGTAAGCATGGCTTTCTGGTTTGCTCTGTGAGGAAGGCTTCTAGTCAGTCATCCTTAACGAGCGCCTCCTTGAGGCCAGAGGACTGGGGTCCTGCTTGGGGGGGAGCAGCCCTCCCCCTCCTGTGAGATGAGCTGATGCCCAGGGTCTCTGAGATGTACCCCAGACCCCGCCCCTGGCTCCATGACCCTGTTTCCAAAGGTCCAGGGTGGGGGCACAGGCTAGGGGTCCCCACCCTGCCAGGTGGTCCACTTTTTCAGAACCCACCCCACTCTGACTTGGGGAAAGGGGCAGGAAGGGGGTGGTCAGAGAAAGGAAAATAAAGTTTAGGGATTGGGGGCTTCCATGATGGGCCTGGGCTAGCAGCTCCCAGAGGCTCTGGGGGCCAGTTTGTGGGGGCGTCAGGGGGGGGCAAGAAGAAAGTGCCTTGGAAGGGGTTTCCCGGAACTCGGGCCAGCTGCTGTACTGGAGGACTTACTAATGGGACCCGCGAAGAGCGAGAGCCCGGGTTTAACACAGAGTAGAAGTGGGGGTGCTGCTTAGGAGGAGACCCCCAGTAAGGGGGCTCACAGCCCCTTTGCCATCATTCCCTTCTGCCTCCCACCATGGGGCTGGGAACCTGGAGTTTCCAATGGGCGCCCCTCCCCCATGTCACCGAGGTGAGGTGGGGGCAGGGCCCTGGGTTAAGTCCCAGAAGGAAGCTTACAAACCTACAGGGCTGGGTCCCACTGAGAAAGGGACCCTAACACCCAGCTGCTGTAAACCCTGGCTCCACCTTCCCTTGGCTCCACCCCCTGAGGGAAATGGCTGGGCACCTGGTCTCCATCACACTCTTAGGTAATTGCCCCCAAAATGGGAGCGCTGGGCTGGAGCTAATGCGTATTGGGACTGAAAGGCTGTTGCCACTCACTATTTTTTTAATCGTTTTATTAGGGGCTCATACAACTCTTATCACAATTCATACATACATCAGTTGTGCTAAGCACATTTGTACATTCATTGCCCTCATCATTCTCAAAACATTTGCTCTCCACTGAAGCCCCTGGCACCAGGTCCTCATTTTCCCCTCCCTCCCCGCTTCCCCCTCCCTCATGAATCCTTTATAATCTATAAATTATTATTTTGTCATATCGTGCCCTGTCCGATGTCTCCCTTCACCCACTTTTCTGTTGTCTGTCCCCCAGGGAGGAGGTCACATGTAAATCCATGTAATCAGGTCCCCCTTTCCAACTCACTCTCCCTCTATGTTCCCAGTAACTCCACTCAAACCACTGGTCCTGAAGGGATCCTCTGCCCTGGATCCCCTGTGTTTCTGGTTTTGTAGGCCACTGGAGATCCCCTTGCAGAGGGGTCTCCGGGTAGGAGAAGAGCCTGACAGGGTGCTGTGTAGCAACGATGAAAAATAAAACTTTCCTCTAGTTCCTAAATGCTCCCCCCCCTCACTATCATGATCCCAATTTAACCTTGCAAGTCTGGCTAGACCAGAGGATGGACACTGGGCATTCACTCTTAAATGTACCTAGGGGCAGGTAAGAAAATGATGCTTGCCCGCTGCCCACAGCCTTTAAAAAAATTAAATTCAGAAAGGTGACATGATCCCCTCGCTTCCTTGAACTTGGGCTTCCACTTCCTCTAGCGTCTTTTAGCCCAAGGCAACTCACCTCCAGTTATGCTTCAGTCTTGGATTATTCTCTCCCTACTTAACCTGAGTGCCCTCTGGGCTCATGTGCGTGTGCCCTCCCAAATTCATCAAGTCAATTCCACAGGAGAGAACAGCCCCTGTGGGGTTCCAAGACTAATGCTCTGCGGGACTAGAAAGTTTTATCTTCCTCCCGCTGAGCGGCTGGTGGTTTTGAACTGCTGGCCTTGCGTTGGCAGCCCAAACCCTAGCCTCAAGGGCTCCTGTGTACACACAAATGCTATTCCACTAAAACAGTTGACAAGGCAGCGCACATGCTCCAACTGTTAAGAAACAGTTGCTAAACATCATAAGGGAACACATTGCCAGTCCACTCTCTAGACAGGTGCCTGGGCATGGGTCAAGGTGGCTGGAAAAGGAATGGTATCCTGAGCGACCTGGACAGTGCCCCGGAGGTGGTTTGGTCTGATCTCCTCTGGGCTGGCCCTCACTCAGAAGTCAAGGGCATCTTTTCCTAACTTGGAGAGCTTATTTTTGTCATTTCAGAATGACAGAAGTAACCCCTTCTGAAGCTAGAAGTAATCATATTCTGCTTTAACATTTTTAAAGGGGCCATTTATTAAACCCAAGGCAAACAATAGTCTAGAGAGGACACTGTAGTACAGGGTTTGATCGTGAATGCCCTTACATTAAGGAAAAACGATGCAAGAAACCCAACGGGACTCACGCCCATGCCCAGATTCACAGCAATCCCGTGGGCCAGGGTAGAACCGCCCCTGTGGGCTTCTGGGACTGTCACTGTTTTAGGGAGAAGAAAGCCCGTCTTTCTCCTAAGGAGCATCCGCGGTTTTGAACTGCTGGCCTTGCAGATGACAGCCCAAGGAGGAGCAAAGGTAGTAAGTACATATGGCTCCCTTCCGCAGCCCCCAGCCAGCAAGTTGGCAGTGTGTGACCAATGAGAATAACCTCACGATGTAAGAGACAGCCCACAGACACATTAGGGTCCACCTGGTGCGTGTGAAGGGACACGGGGCGCGTGGAGGGCTCCCTTTGGGGAGCAGGGCTAGGGGAAAGGATTCCACTTTTCCAGGTTGTCAGGCCAGCGAGGAGTAACATCATTTCGTGTCCCCGCGCTGGGGCCTTAAGACGTGGGCGTTGGGGCAGCTTCTCTCTTCTGTGAAGACAGCTCTGGTGAATGGGGAGGGTGCTGCGCCGTCCAGCACCCCACACGCGGGCCTGGCAGAGAGTTCAGACCCCAGGAAACCTGGGCCCTTTCGGATTCAGGTGCGGCAGCTCTCCGGAAACACCGGGAGCGCAGCAGCCCCGCCCACCTCCGGGTCCCGCCCCGCCCCGCCATCTCCCATTGGCTCGTCCGCGCCCGCTGTCCAATCACAACGCTTAGCGCCAGAATTCGAATCCAGGTTTGGATTTGAATCGCGGCGGCGGCGGCGGCGGGCTCTCTCGGCAGAAGGCCGCGCGGGGACCGAGCGGGCGGGGGGCGGCGGGTCGTTCCCGGGGCGACGGCGGCCAGGAGCCTGGCAGCGGCGCAGACGTGAGTGGCGGGGACACGTGGCGGGCGGGCTGGGGCGGTTGTGGCCGGAGCCCTGAGACCCGCGTGGTCTGAGGACGCCGAGCGGGGTCCGGGACGGACGATTACCCCCCGGCGGCGCTGTCTGGGACGGACAGCGGACGTGAAGCTGGACACACGGTGACTGTCATCCACAGCCCTGCCCGGGCCTGGGGCTGAGCTCTGTCCAGGTGCGCGGCCTGACCCCAGGCGTCCTGCCCTGGGTGACCGCGAAGGCTCTAGCTTGGGGGTGGGGCGGGGAAGCAAGTATGGCAATATCGGGGCTCCGTACCGCCCGGGTCTTAAGGAACTGGGGTGCTGCTAGCATTCAGACTGATGTCTGACCAGCCGGCAGCGGGAGCTGTAAGAGCCACCGGAATCTCAAAAAAGCGCCTGTGGGCCGCATTGCTGGCAGTGACCCTGCTCCTTTTTGTGTCACCCAGAGACGTGCTGTTGGGCCGAGAGTTGGTGGTAAGCTTGCTTGGCAAACCTCTAAGGACTGCATGCTCCCAGTTTAGACCATGGGCCCTTGTGGACGCCTGGTCATCATAAGACGGACCGGGAGCGATGGGACCCATTTCCCCCTCTGCCGCAACAGCTGCTGGTTTGGAAGGTAAGCGCTAGCAGATGTTTCAATGTGATGCAGGCCAGCAAAGTCGCCTGTCAGACAGAGGTAGGCACAGACAGCCCAGTGTATCACTAAGTGTTTTTATTTACTGCATTTCAAGCATAAATGGCTGTGTTTTTTAAAAGCCAGGGGCAAATGTTGAGATCAGCGTAGAGGTGATGTCAGGCCCCCTTGGGTGGGTTCCTGTCCTTAGAGACCCTATCTAAGACCAGAACGCTCGCCGCCTGGCCCTGGCACCAGCCTCACCAGCCACCCGGAAGAGAATCTTCTTTGCTGACCCACATACCCAGCAAGATGTCCTTCTCCAAGGGCTGGTGGCTCCTGGAAATAATGTCAAAGGGACCTGAGACAAAGCCTCTCCCTTTCCTTCCTAACTGACTGCCGTTCCAAGACAGATTGCTCGTGCAGACCACGATGTGTCCCTCGTGGATTTTGCTAACCTCGTCCTTCTAACCCACCACTTCTCGTGGCCTTCCCTGTTCACTGTCCAGCCTGCACACGTCTGTGTCGGTGATTGAAAATACGGCTTGGGCTAGGCACACCTGAATCCTCATGGTGACACACTCACTGTTACACTCTAAAGAGGACCTTTTCGACTGGTTTGCCCAATGCAAAAAGGCGCTCGGTTTTTTTTCTTGACTGTTACTTCTGTACCTATTGATTGTGGATCCGAATTGAAGTGGAATCCTGAAGAACGTCAATCTTTTCTCTTGTGGGTCTTCTCATGAGGGTTTTGGCTTTTCCTTCTGCGCTGCGGTAATCATGCTGTGGCTGTACTCAGGTTTGGGTGTTTTGTGCTGCCCCCCCCTCCCCCCGTGCCCTTTACTCCTCCCTCTCAGCTCCTCCAATCCTGATGTTGCCTTATTCTCTGGCTTCTCAATTTTATTTGCTTCACAAACAGATTGAATAAATGTGAACGGCTACACCCCTGGTGCACACCTTTCCTGGTTTTAAGCCATGAGGTAACCCTTGATCGCCTCCAGGTCTGTGTTTAGGTTCTGCATGAGGGCAATTAAGTGTTCTGGAATTCCCGGTTTTGCCACACTATCTCTGAGTTTTTGTGTTCAATCTAGGCTAAGGCCTTTGGCCAATAAAACACAGGAGTCCTGGTGATGTAAGGGTTACCTGTTAGGCTGCTTAACTACAAGGTCAGCAGTTTGAAACCACCAGCCCATTCCAGAGGAGAAAGATGAGGCTTTCTATTCCTGGAAATCATTACCATCTCAGAAAGCCACAGGGGCAGTTGGACCCTGCCCTTCAGGTCCCAGTGAGTCCGAATCAACTCTGGGCAGTGAGCTTGGCTTTTGGAGCCATCTTCCAGGTGTGCTCTGCCTTCAGCCACCTGATGTCAAAATGACATCCCTTGTTCCAGCTTCTGAATCTGGCTTGAATGCCAGTCGTTCCCTTGGTACACCCTGCTTCACCATCATTTTATCTGCCTGTGTTATTGACACTGGCCTCATTAGTGGAGACGCAGGATCCTTCCTGGAAAGGTTGTGTGACGGGCCCCAGGTCCCACTCATTCCAGCCTCCCTGTGTGACCACCCCGGTCACCCACTATGACCATTTTAGGGGCTTTGGGACTGTTGGGCTTTATGGCCTGAATGCTCTCCCGGCGCTGTGCATGGGTGGTTGATGCCTTCCCCTCCAAGGGCCTGCCCGCTGCAGCTCAGGTCAGGGAAGCCTGCTATGACCATTGCCCCAACCCTGCTGAGAAGACCTGGGGGACCTGCCCAGGTGTTTGGCTGAGGGGGGTGAGGGTAGGGATCAGCGAGACAGGCTGGTACAATGGCTCTGCACTTAGCCTATTGTGGGGATCCTCAGCCAAGTGTGTTTGGATGTTGGAACGTTTGTGAGGATGACACAGGGCCAGGCAGTGTTTTGTTCTGTTATGCATCTGGTTGGTATGGGTCGGAACCGGCTCAATGGCACCTAACAACAATCTTTGCCTCTAAGATCTGGAGACATGTTTTGCTATCACGGCAGGGGAGGGAGGTGACTGGAGGGAGGGGCATCTGTCAGGGCCCTCACAGAGCTCCCTCCAGCGAACCATGAGCCCCTGTGTGTTTCCCAGCAGGACTGTGTTCTGGGGGTTCTCTAAGGTTGTTTTCCCAGAAGTGAATCACCAGGTCTGTCTCCCGAGATGTTCAAATTGCTGCCGAGCTGCTTAACCATGTGCACTGCTCCCTGGTTTAGAACACAGCCTGAGTGTCCCGGGATGTGGACCAGAGCCTGCGGTTGGGCCGTGTGGAGGCGCAGGGGGCTTCTCGGCTTTGTGTGGCTTTGACTTCCTGCTACAAACCCACCTCAGCGACGCGATGCTTGTTGGTTGCTTGCAGATTTGGATTTTTAATCTCCGCGAGTTCTGTGTAGGTAGAAGAGACTAAAAATTAAAACCTGCATAGAATGAGCATTTGCCAACCTGTGTTGGGCAAAGGGTTCCTTGGTACAAGGAAGCCAATGAGAACCTGTCGGAGAAGGAAGGAGCATTATTAGGGACGTGCCAAGCCTGACCCAGCCAAAGTGGGCACCAGGGGCGCCCACCACCCACCTCTGCAGGTGTGATCTCCATAAGTGAGGAAGGCAAGGTGTGCAATGCAGTCGTTTGTGGAACAAAGCCTAGTCCCAAAAAAAACCCAAGCCAGAGGCCACTGAGGCAGTTCTGACTCTTAGTGCCCCTCTGGGTTTCCAAGACTGTCTTTCGAAGAGTGGACATCCTCCTTTTCCTTCGCGGAGCAGGTGGTGGACTCAAACTGCTAATCTGATCAGCAGCTCAGTGCACGGCCCACCACACCACCACGGACCTAACACTTAGGGCAGTAACAATGAACTGGTCCTTCTCCACAGACCTAACAGCCTGCTTGGATAGCTTAAACTTATGGCTGTCTTAGTCATTAAAGCATATAATCTAGAGCCATGGATGAACAGACTCTGGTACATTCATACAATGGAATATTACGCACCCGTAAAAAATAATAACGACTCTGTCAGACACCCTGAGACGTGGGCAAAAGTAGAGAACATTCTTGGAAAGGTTAGTCCATCTTACAATGATAAATATTTAATAATAACAATAGTATAAGGAAAGAAAAAGATAAGTGGTTTTCACCCCCAAAGGATCAGACTGAAGACGACAAGAAGGCCAGGGATGGGTGGAAGGGGGATGGATCAGAAATTATGGAGGAAGGGGACTTGGGAGGGGGTGAAAATCATATTTATGTGGTGTTTAAAATAATACTGAAATTTTTCTCTAATTCAAAAGAAGGGGGGGGGAGTTATAATCTTAGAAACCCCTCCAGGGTAGTTCTACCCTGACCTATGGCAGAAGAAAAAGATTTATAAAAATATTTTTAAAGTTTAATATGATAGGGTTGTTTCCCCATTATCATGGGGGTGGGGCGGGGAGGTTCCAGAAATTCAGGGGAAATGGAATCAAAAAGATCATGGAATTTTCCCCCGTATTCTTGGAACACCCCCCCCACCAGTAATAGTTTTGAAGCACTTTATGTTTGAAATGTATGTAAGAGTCCCTGACCCAAGACTGTAATACTGGCAGATTATGAAGACCCTTCATGGTGTCACACTTGGGCCGGGCAGTGCATAGCGATCAGGCCTGTCTGATCTCGGCCGTATGGAGGTGCAAGTTGAAGGCGAGAGGTCAGGGCCCTATTTAGCTGGGGCTGGCTGTGTATGGGCTATATATACATGGGGCTTCTAGCCGCAAACTCAGCTGTTCAAACCACCATCTGCTCAGAGGAGAAAGGCTTCCTACTCCCATAAAGAGTCAGACACGGAAAAACCACAGGGTCAGTTGTCCCCTGTGCTGTTGGGTGGCTGTGAGTCAGGCCGGGCTCAGTGAAGGTGAGTCCAGGACTGCCCTTCAGGGGTGGACGGCACGTGATGCAATGGGTCTCACCAGAGCGCCAGCCAGAAGGAGTGCTGATGTCTCCTGCCTTTCACAACAGCATGAAAGGTGCTCGGCCCATCTTTCTATTTTGGAAGTTTGAGGCAGCTTTTGAAAGTGGCGCGGGAGACCCCCCCTCACATTCCCTCATTCTCGCCTTCAGGGGCTCAGACTGTGACATCCGCATCCAGCTGCCCGTGGTGTCCCAGCAGCACTGCCGAATCGACGTTCAGCAGCAGGAGGTGAGTGTGTGCAGGCTGCCCCCCACCCTACCCACCGCGCGCCCTGCCCACCGCTCAGGACACGCTCTCTCCCGTCTCTGCTTGCAGGCACTATTGATTAATTTCAGCACCACTAACCCAACACAATTAAACGGAGCCCCTGTGAATGAACCGGTAAAACTCAAACACGGAGACATAATAACCATTATCGATCGCTCTTTCAGGTAGGTGAAACTAACTGCTTAGAACACACGCCCCACGTGATGGAGCATGCTAGCTCCAGTGTTCAGGGACGCTGCCCCGCCCCGCTGCTCCGTCCAAAGGGGGCCGTCCCCGGGATCTAAATCGGAGTGGGTTGGGGGAGCAGTGCCACAGGAGCGGCCTGGTGCTGAGGGAGCTGCTTGTGTGGTCACCGCGCCCGGCCGCGTGTGCAGCGCAGACCGAGTTTACGGGCTCTGCGAGTGGGAGCCCAGGCGGTGCTGTGGGGGACGCCCTGGGCTGCGAAGTGCAAGGTCCAATCTCGAACCCACCAGCCGCTCGGGGGAGGAAGACGGTGAGACTCAGAGTCAGATGTGACACAATGGCAGTAGGGTTCTGTGGTTTCGTTTTGAGCAAAACACATGCAAGAAAAGTAACCTGGCACCCACAGAAGCCAAGTGGCTAGGATCTCACTGTTTGCATCTGCACCCACCTGGCCCTGGGGCCAGATCCGCAGCCTGTCCTCTGGAAATGAACCGGCCAAGTTGCTCTCTGACACCAAGGGACAGGTCTCCTGGCCCCTCTTGCAGAAAGGAGGACACAGCAAGCGTTCCAGCCTAGGTCCGTTCCTGCAATGTGCAAACCGAGCACAGCTCGTGCAGAGGAAGTACTGGGGCCCCGACGGGAGGAAGTGGGCCCGAGTGATTTCCACCCATGGAAAGCAGTGGGCACAGACTGAAGTCTGCTCCTTTGTCACGGCCATCGGCCAGTCACTAGCATGCCACCAACTTCCCACCTGACTGCCAATCTGTGCCCTGCAGGTTTGAATGTGGAAGTTCCTCTGAAGGCAGCCACTCCGCAGGATATCCGGAAGAAGCAGGCGCACAGGTGATGGGAAAGGATAGTTGAGTCTGAACTCTCCTCTTTGGGCCTGTGGCAGGGAGGGTGGCTTTCTTGGTTATACTGGGCAGATGTGAAAACAGTGAACACAGATGTGCTGAGGTGCCCCAAAGCAGTGGTTCCCTCGTGACTTTATTTCCTGTGGCCCCCTTGTCTCCCGGTCACCGCACGCACCCACCGTCACAGGCATGAAGGGCCCCCACCGGGTGGTGCTCGCTGGCTTGTGTGGACAACCTGTGCAAATGGAGGGTCTCCTTGGTGACACAGGGCGCTCCAATGCTGCCGTCTTACACCACCATGCGGGGCCCGCCGTGGACGCGGGCTTTGTGTGTTTCCGGGAAGTCCTGAGGATTTCCAGAATTTCTGTTCTGGAGCCAGTTTCTGAAGTCGGGCCACTTAAGCCAGTTGCGTTCCATTGACATAGGAGCCGTACAGGTGGGCCCAAGATTGGCGATATACCAGGGGTCACTGAGTGGATTCCAGCTCATGGCGACCCCGTGTGGCGGGGTAGAAGTTGACCCCAAAGGGCCTTCAATGCTGTGACCTCTGGGAGGTAGATTGCTAGAACTTTCCTCTGTGGCATCTCTGGGTGGATTTCGGTTGATAGTTGAATGTGCAGTTGCTTGCTTCGCCCTGGCATTCTGGAACGAGCAGGGACGCTGGACTTGGAAACTGGCTTCTTCCCTTAATTAGGGGACTCCTGCTGACCCTTCTGCCCATTGGCTGCTGTGGGGAGAACGGTTTCATGGGTGTTCCAGACCAGGCACGAGCCTTGGCAACCCACGTGCCATCTGTAGGTATAGGGAACCCACCAAAATGCTCGCTGGACCACGGGTTCCACAAGGGCCACCAGTCAACTCCTTGGTACTTGGCCTGTGAGAAGAGTGGACAGTGAGTGCCGAGATCATGCGGCATCTCTCGGATGGGGCTGCTTAGCGTGGTTTCAGCAAACACCCCCAAAGGGGTGTTGTATATACTCGTGTATCTGTTCACTTTGTAACAGTTAAGTTGTCTGTATAAGGTTGCTGTTCTTGTCCGAAAGGAAATGAACCAGTCTAGCGTGAGAATCACCAGCTAGAATCCAAAAATGCATCATTGTAGTTCAGAAAATGACTGGTTCCCCACCCACAGCCCCTCAGAAGAGGATCATTTATAAGAAGTTTTATAAGGATGTTAAGAACAATAATCTTACAATGAAATGTTTTCATCATACGTTTCAGGGGGGTTTTATTAAAAGTTGAATTCTTAGCCTCAGTTTAGTATTTCTGTGGCTCCTCGGCACACACACAGACTCGCAGATGCCGGCGACGGGAGCTTTCTGCCCTGGAAAGAGCAGCAGGTTCAGACAGTGTTTTCTGTGTGGCTCTGAAGTGGGTCCCA
This sequence comes from Tenrec ecaudatus, assembly GCF_050624435.1. Lineage (NCBI taxonomy): Eukaryota > Metazoa > Chordata > Mammalia > Afrosoricida > Tenrecidae > Tenrec > Tenrec ecaudatus. Next base: position 109,361,421 of record NC_134545.1, on the reverse strand, counting down.
GAGGCCTCCCTGGAATTTCCACACGTAGGAAATCCAAGGCCCCATGTGTGGGGTGTGCTTGGAAGGGGGACTGAGCCTGACTCCTGTCCTGAGGATTCGGGTCAGGGGCCCAGTTTTTACACCTGCCCTCGCTTCTGAACGCTCCAAGTCACATGTGTTGCTCAGGAACTGATGTGCACTGACGGTGAGCCCTGGAGCCGCAGCCCATGGACGCGGTGATGCATACAGAGCTCAGACCCATGGTGGGGGGGCAGAACAGAAGGGCAGGCGAGGTTCCCTGCACACTGTGAGTCTCTCATGTTAGGAAACGTGGTTCAGAAACGTGTAAACGTCCACCGGGGTTTGATTTTCATCCTTGTAAGCCTGTTTGTGGTACCATTTACTATATCATTATTTTAAATTGCACTGAGAAGTACTTTTATGATGACCACTGGCACCTGCATGTCTCAGGCTTATTTCTGAAGCGAAGTTCTGAAAAGCCACACAGGAGCCGTTTGCTGAAGACTGTCAGCAGGACGTGTATTTCCGTGATTAGAACTGCCCCGGTTCACAAGGCGCTTTTCCCATCTCGCCCGTCCACAGGAACCCCTGGGACACGCTGAAGATGCTGCCGAATCTGAAAGGCCTTCCTCGGCGAAGAAAAAGGGCATCCCGCCCAAGGCTAGAGACACACGTCCGTCCTCAGAGACCGAGCTGTGCCAGCCGAAGGCGCCCAGCCGGGTCCTTTCTGAAACCGAGGCATGGACTCCAAAAGTTTCTCCCAGGAAACGTAACAGGAGCCTGGGGCTCCCTCAAGTCTCGTCATCTCACGTGGGCATCTTGGGAGACCCCATGTCAGAAATCAGTGAGTCTGTTTAAATGCAAATGGGTTTTTTCCCAAAGCTGTGCACACCCACCTTCTCCCTAAATGTGAGGGCGAGAGCAGAACAGAGCTCTGGTTTGCTGCCTCCTCTGACCGGGTGGTGACTGTGCATGGGGTGTTCCGGTCAGGACTCGAACCCAGAACTTCCCGGACCTCTAGAGACTAGGACCACAGAAAAGAAAGGAGGGCAGGCAGGAGTGCCTGTCAGTGGAGATTTGGAGGACAGGCTGCTGTGGGTGAGGTCAGTGAACTCCCAGGGAACCCTGCACTCAGGGGTTTGCCCTCTACTCTCAGGCTGTCCTGCCCCCTCCCCCGGGAACCATCGAGTGTAACAGTGGCTAAGACTCGCTGTCCACGGGAGGTAGAGCCACGGCTCGGCTCGGTCAGTGTACAAGCCATGCCGGTGATTATGGCTCGGCGTCCGTCATGCGAGGCGCGTGCGATGGGCTGCCGTCGGGTCCTCACGCGCCGTCGTGTGTCTCTTCGTTACTGAAGGTGAAAATACAAAGGAAGAAGTTTCCCTCAAGAGGCGCAGGGTCTCCTTTGGTGGGCACCTCAGGCCGCAGCTCTTCGATGAGAACCTGCCCCCGAACACCCCGCTCAGACGCGGAGAAGCGCCGAGGGACCGCAGGTCCCTGGGGACCCCGGCTCCGACGGTGCTGAAGAAGACCGGGAAGGTGAGTTCCACAGGTGTCCTTGCGGGGACGTCACGCCCACTCAGCGTCACCAGCAGGCAATGATGTCAAAGACAACTGCAGCCAGACCACTGCCAGTCGCTGGGTTCTGCCTCACGGTGAGGGGCCCCAAGGCGGTAGGTCTTTGCTGGAGCACACAGCCAGTCTTTCTCCTGAGAGAGGCTGGTGATTTGAACCTCTGGCCTTGGCAGTGAACCCTCCAACCCTTACCCGACGGTGCCACCAGGGCTCCTGCAAGTTGCATAGGACATCTAAGAGGGTACCCACTGGACTAGAAGCTAGGGAACTAGGACCTGATTCAGACAGGCCCAGGACAGCCGGCCACGCTCTGGATCTCTTGCCCTGAGGCTAGAGGAAACTGCCAAAGGCAGGCCCGCCAAAGCACCCACCATGACGCCTCTCTTTGGCACTAAAGCTCTGGGTGAGGCTGAGGGGAGGGCGCTTAGCTGCTGGGGGTGGAGGGAACCCTTGGGCGGCAGCACCGGCTGCTTAGACTTTCCTCCTGTCGCCTGGACAGCGAGCGGGGTCCCTGCAAGCTCAGTGTCCTTATTGTTGAGGTGCTGAACGCTGGGCAGTGTCACTCACAGGGGGAGTTTCATCCTGGTGGGGCCAGTGCTTGTGGCCCTCCTCCCTAGCCTGGAAGTTCTTTCCATTGTCTCCCTGAAATTCCTCCATGAGGACTTCCTGGCAGCTTTTTGTTCCTTCCCTGCCACCTGAGATGAGTGGCGGGACTCACCCCCTCTTAGACCCGCAGATCTTGCACACGTGGCTTTGTGTCAACGCTGTCACAGCTGTGGCCCTTTAGCCGCTGGCTCGGATGTCCCGAGGAGAGACGGGCCGTGGCCGTCAGGTTTCTAATGAGCACATCTGCTGTGGCAGGAGCAGTCCCCAGCACCAAGGGAACCAGAGGCTTCTCCCAATGTCCTTGGGGAAGTGGAGACAGCCTCTACCTCCAACGTCATCCAGCCGCCCCGCCTCAACACGCCACGGAGGAGGAGCAACAAGGGGTCGGCCAGGCGGAAGTCTGTGGATAAAAACACCCTGAAAATCATTTACCCCAAGAGGAGGAGCGGGGCTCCTAAGGGGACATTTTCCGGTGCGTTTCTGATTTGCCTGTTAATTCATAAGAGCATTTTCTCAGCCATGCACTCGTCTCCACAGTGTCTCACCTTGTTCTCCCGTGGACAGGGGGCAGGTCGTGGGCAGACATAGTCAAACTGGGCACCAAGAAGCAGGACACAAAGCTTGTGAAGAAGGATTCCCAGAGGCACAGGAGCAAGAAGCCAAGACAGAACGCCACGGCGCAGGTACGGAGGACATGTGTGCAGCCTGAACGCTCCCCCACACTGAGTGCCCATCCTCTGCCGCCCGGGGGCTCGGGGTGTGAAGGGCTGTGCGTTTTGTCTTTTCTACAGAAGCCTCCAGACCACATTGAAAACCCCTTTAGCACGGGCCACGCCAACTCCCCCTGCACCATCGTCATCGGGCGTGCACAGGTCGGCAGAGTCAGCGCCCCTGCTCGGCCCTACAGGATGCTAAACCACCTGGTTCTGCACAAAACCAGTAATTTGACTGAAGATTTTTCAGGTAAAAACACAGCTTTAGGTCTTGGAAGGCCCCTCAGGGGTCTCTGTTGGTGCCTCCGGGGCAAGGTACAGACACACCCTTCTCGCAGACGGGATGCAGTGGCCCCCTGTGCGTCCAGCAAGCCCACTGGCACCTTTCCTGCCATGTTGGGGTCTTTCTCAAAGCATCTCACTGCCACGCTTCCAGATGAACTCGTGGTCAACTGCCCTGGGTTACCAGTCCGTTCATGTGACTCCCAGCGGTGTGTTACTCTTCACAGAGGTGGGCCGGGACTGAACCCCGGCATCTCTGCCCGCTTCCTACTCTGCGCTCAGGGTGGTGAGCGGAGTCCAGTTTGTCCACTTCTTGAGCTCATTGTGCCTGAGGGAGAGAGGCGGTGTGGAACACTCCAAAGCGGCATGTTCTTGGCGTCCCGAGTTCCATGAGAAGTGGGGCAGCAGACCCAGTGGAAGTCTGAGCCCTCTGGAGCAGCACCCAGCGAGGCAGGCTGTGGCAGCGCCACTCTGACTGCCCCAACCCCTGGTGGACACGGGCTTTCATGCTGGACCGTTACCCCACTGGGGCTCCTTTCTGCACTAGAGTCAGAATCTGATACACCTGTTCCAACTTACCTGCAAACCTGACAGACACTTAGGGAAGCACCTCCCTCTTGCCCAGCCATGGTCTGTAGATTATTTGTGCACCGTCCCTCCTCTGCGTCTAGGACTGATGTGCTATTTATTTTCGTCATGTGGTGTTGCACTCTGGTTTACATGCATGTATACATAACCACTAATTGCATTTCAAATATCTTTGCATAATAGGGTTGACAGAAATGTTCAAAACGCCAGGGAAAGAAAAGCCACAGAGAAGCAGCACGTGCCCCCGCAGCTTCCAAAGCTCCGAGGCAATCTCTGAAGAAGGAAACTTAAGAGAAATACCCCCAATGCTGGGTTAGTTTACTTAAAGAAAAATCTTCCTTCACAGTACATTTTTAAACCTGATCTTGGAGGTCGTGTTATTTCTTTACAATAATATTATTTCTTTACTGCAGCTGTTCCTCGTAAAGGACCACTTGCAACAGAGCAGGGAGCAGAGGTTGAAGATATCTCCCCAAACACTTCAGAGCACAAACCTGAACCAGGCGCGGCTCTGACAGCCTTGGAGACGTGGCTGCCACACCCTGCTGGAGGCCTAGCCCAGCAGGAAGACCTGGGCAGCATGGAAGATCAGGTGTCTGCCGCCAAATCCCCACGGGAATCACTAAGTGGTGATCCCCACAGAGAGAATCAGAGCATTAGGAAATGTACACCCAAGTCTCAAGCAACTCTGCGGACATCCCCAAGACTGTCGAGAGACCATAGTGCAAGCCTTGAGCTTGTGGAAGAGCTGGCCAGTAGGAAAGAGCAAGCAGCAGCCCCGGGATCATCACGGAAATCAATGAGAGGCGACGGCCATAGGAAAACTCCCAAACGCACATCAGTCTCAGAAGAAACACCAAGTATGTCCCCAAGACTCTTGAGAAGCCCTGGCGTGAGCCAGGAAGTTGTGGAAGAGATGTCTGAAATGAAAGACCATATGCCAACACCGAAAAGTCAAGGGCAGTCACTACTTGATAAAGAAGTCCCCGTGGAGATGCAGAAAACTCTGAGACACTCATCAAAGTCAGGACAAACACCAAGGTTGTCCTTGAGACTGCCGAGAAATCTGGGTGCAAGCCTAGAGTTTGGAGAAGACCTGTCCGGAATGAAAGATTGCATGCCAACACCAGACTCACCCGTGGAGTCAAATAATAATGCTGCCAGAGTGGCCCAAAGCACCCCAAAACTCACACCAAAGTCAGGAACACCCAGGGTGACCCCAAGACTGCTGAGAAGCCTGGGTGCGAGCCCAATGGTTGAGGAAGACGTGTCAGAAATAACAGAGCATATGCCAGCCCTGGAAACACCCGAGGAACCAATAAGTGATGGAGTGCCCCTGGAAACTCCGAAAACTCCAAAATATACACCAAAGTCAGGACAAACACCCAGGATGTCCCGGAGACTGACAAAAAGCCTGGTTGCAAGCCCAGAGTTTGGAGAAGACCTGTCTGGAATGAAAGGTTACATGCTAACACCAGAATCGCCAGAGCAGTCAAGTAATGCTGCCAGAGTGGCCCAAAGCACCCCAAAACTCACACCAAAGTCAGGAACACCCAGGGTGACCCCAAGACTGCTGAGAAGCCTGGGTGCGAGCCCAATGGTTGAGGAAGACGTGTCAGAAATAACAGAGCATATGCCAGCCCTGGAAACACCCGAGGAACCAATAAGTGATGGAGTGCCCCTGGAAACTCCGAAAACTCCAAAATATACACCAAAGTCAGGACAAACACCCAGGATGTCCCGGAGACTGACAAAAAGCCTGGTTGCAAGCCCAGAGTTTGGAGAAGACCTGTCTGGAATGAAAGGTTACATGCTAACACCAGAATCGCCAGAGCAGTCAAGTAATGCTGTCAGAGTGGCCCAAAGCCCCCCAAAACGCACACCAAAGTCAGGAGGAACACCCAGGGTGACCCCAAGACTCCTGAGAAGCCTTGGTGTGAATGCAAAGGTTGAGGACGACCTGTCAGAAGTAACAGAGCATATGCCAGCCCTGGAAACACCAAGGGAGCCAACAAGTGATGAAGTCTACTTGGAGATTGAGAAAACTCCAAAACATCCCCCAATATCAGGAGAGATGCTGAAGACGACCCCAAGACTGCTGAGAAACTCCAAGGGTGCAAGCCCAGAGACTGGGGGAAATCTGGCCAGAATGAGAACACTGATGCCAATGCCTGGGTCACCCAAGGAACCAATAAGTGATGAAGAAGTACATTCAGAGACTCAGCAAACTCCAAAACTCACACGCAAATCAAAAGGGACTCCGAGAATGTCCCTGAGACTGCAGAGAAGCCTGGGTGCCAGCCCAGAGGTCGGGGAAGACCCGTCCGAAAGAGATCATCGGCCCACACCAGAGCCAGCCGGCGAGTCTGCTGATGTTACTGGAATAGATCTGGGAACTCCAAAACGCACACCTGAGTCAGCAGGCACCCCTAGAATGATCCCTAGACTTGTGAGAAGCCTTGGTGTAAGTCCAGAGGTCACGGAAGACCCGTCTGACATAAAAGGCCATAGGCCAGCACTGGAGATACCAGGGGAGTCACTAAGTGATGTAGAAGTTCAGAAAACTCCAAGGCACTCATCACAGTCGGGGGGAACAGGAATGTCCCCGCACCTTCTGAGAAACTCTAGTGCAGGCCCGGAGGTCATGGAAGACCCGTCCAGAATGAAAGGCCATGTGCCAACACCGAAATCGCCAAGAGAGCCCACACATGACGGAGCCCATGTAGAGATTCAGAAAACCCCAAGACGCACACCAAAGTCAAGACCCACACCAAGGACATCCCTGCGGCTTCTGAGAGACTCCAGTACAAGCCTGGAGGTCGTGGAAGACCTGCCTGGAATGGATGATTGTAAGCCAGCATTGTCATCACCGGGGGTGCTAGTGAGTGATGGAAAAATCCACAGAGGGACTCTGCAAACTCCAGAACACACACCAGGGTCAGAAGGAACACCACGGGTGTCCTCGAGACTGCTGAGAAGAAGCCTTGGTGCAAGCCCAGAAATTGAACACTTCCCCGGAATGGAGCGTCATCTGCCAGCACCCGAATCACCAGGGGAATCTGTTGATGAGGAAGTCCACCTAGATATTCAGGATGTTGGAAAAGACACCCCAGAGCCAAGAGGAATGTCAGGAAAGTCCCTGAGTGCCTGCAAAGGTGCTCATGCCAGCCCACGGGTCGTGGAAGACGTGTCCAGAGCAAAGGAAGACGTGCCAACATCATCGCCGAGGGGGCAGCGGGGTGACGTTATGAGCATGGTGCAGGGAACTCCAGAGCTCACCCGCAAGTCAAGAGGGATGCCCAGAGTGACCCCAAGACCACCGAGAGGCCCTCATGCAAGCCCAGTGGTCGGGGAAGACCTGTCCAGAATGAATGATCACACAGCAACACTGAAGCCACCAGCAGAGCCAGTAAGTGACAAAGGCACCCACCTTGAGGCTCAGCAAACTCCAAAACCCACACCAAGGTCGGCGAGGACACCAAGAATGTCCCTGAGACTGCTGAGAAGCCTGGGTGCAAGCCCAGAGGTTGGGGAAGGCCTGCCCCAAGCAAGTGATCATATGCCTACACCGAAGTCACCAGGACAGTCAGTACGTGTCGAAATCCACCGGGATGTTTGGGAGCCTCCAGAACACACACCAAAGTCAGGAGAGTTGCCTCGCATGTCCCCGAGAGTGTGCAATGACATGCCAACACCAGCATTGCCAGAGACGCTTAGTGGCGATGTTCCTGGAAGGGGTCGCAGAACGCCCAGACTCTCACCAAAGTCAGGAGAGACACCAAGGGTGTCCCCGCGACCTCCAAGAAGCCTTGCGAGCCCAGAGGTTGGGGACGCAGGGTCGGAAACGAACGACCCTGATGGAGAAGTCCGCCAAGAGATTCTGAAAACTCCTACACGCACACCAAAGCCAAGAGGGACGCCCAGACTGCTGCGGGACCGTCCTGCGGATCCAGAGTTTGAGGAAGACCTGTCGAGACAGAAAGGTTGCATGCCAACACCTAAATCGCCTGGGGATTTAATAAGTGGCGAAGAAACCCACCTAGAGGCTCAGCCAGAGCTCACGCCGATATCAGGCGAGACACCAAGGATGTCGCTGCGGCTACGGAGAAGCCTTGGCACTAGCCCGGAGGTCAGGAAAACCCTGTCTGAAATGAGCGCCCCTGGGCCAACAGCAGAAGCAGCCGGCGAGTCGAGTGGTGACCTTCCTAGAACGGTGCAGAGAACCCCCAAACTCACACCACAGTCAGGAGCAGCTTCCGCTCTGCGGAGAAGCCTGGGTGTGAGCTCAGAATTGGAAGGCCTGCCCAGAAGGAGTGATCATATGCCAACACCGGAGCCACCTGGGCAATCAGTAAGCGATGCAGAGGGGCCCATGGACACTCCGAAAACCCCAAGGTTCACACCCAAGTCCAGGGGAACCCCAAGAATGTCCCCGAGAGTGTGGGGGGACCCTAATGCAAACCCAGAGGCTGGGGAAGACCTTGCCAGCATGAAAGAGCGTATGTCAACATACAGGGAACCAGCTGGCCCTGCAAAACAGGAGCCAGACTCCTTAGCGAGTCCAACGGGCAGGTCACTGCCAAGATCGTCACGGAAGATAGAGCCAGAGCCAAGGGAAACCCTGACATTGGAGCTCTCCGACACTCTACCTCCAGCCTTGCAACCAGAACCCCAGGCAGTCGGGGGGAAACTGGGCACCGCACCCAGCAAGGGGCCAGAGCGCCTGAGGGGGTCCACAAAGCAGCCCAGAAGTTCTCCCAACCAATCAGCCCCGGCAGCAGAGCCAGCAGGTTTCAAGACCCACCTGAGAGCCAGAAACCATCCTTACGAGCGAGTGGGAGGTCGGAGAGGCCCGAGGAGTCTCCAGAAAGCCCCTAGCAAACACCCAGAAGAGAGTGCCGTGTTCCCGAAAGAAGATGCCAGTCTTCTCACCGCTGCCCAACACTCACAAGGAGGCCCTCCCAGCAGAGAAGGTCCGGGGGCAGACTCGGGGCTGCAGAGGGCTGTGGACACCTGCGTGGAAGCGTCGGCGCCTGCAACGAAAACGAAGGTAAGCTGCCATCGTGCCCACCTTTTGGTAAGGCTGTCGCCTTCCTTCAGATCCGGCTTTCCTTATTTGGAAGGATTTGCATTGGGAAGTAACGACGACCATAAAATCATTTCAGGATTGCTAATTTAGAAAAACTTCTGGCCTGGACAGTTTCTGTAAATGGTAAGAAGCTTCTCCAGGCGCTAAGGAAGGGCGTTCACCTTTCCATGGATGAGAATTTGTTTCAGGGAAAAGTTGGCGGGTCGATCCTGGTCTCCCTAGATCCTGCCCCCGCGACCTTGGCGCAGGAGTCATCCGATAGAGGCCAGTGTCCTCTGCCGGTGGGTTAGGTGGCAGGACTCGTCATGACCCGACTAACAGCAGACTGAAACGCTGCCCTGCCCCGCGCCCTCCTCAGTGGCTCCGTGTGAGCCCCTCGTTGCAGCCCCTGGGCCACTCCGTCTCCCAGGGGGTCTTCCTCGTGGTCGCTGACCCTCTTTACAAAGCACACTATCCTTTCCCAGGGAGTGGGAAAGTCCAGGAGACCAGGCCTGGCCATCCCCACTCCTGAGGAGCACGCTGACTCTCCTTCAAGACAGTCCAGCTCTTCCTAGGACAGACGTGGGACCGCTGGTAGAGAGCAGGGTCAGCCAACAAGGAAAAGGCCCTTAAGGCAGGACACAGTGGCTGCAACAATGGGCTCAGCTCACTGTGACTTGGGGCCGGGTGGGGTTTTCACTCGGCTGTAAGAGGGTGACTGGGTGGGCGTCATCTGATGAGGGTGTGATTGGAAGGACCTTCCTGTCACTGTGCTGAGGGGCAGGCTGGCAGAACTTCAGAGCCGACCGCCCTGTTTGGCTTCGGACGTGATTTTTAGAAGATGGGACATGAATTGACTGCCTGTCTGTCTAATGGGGCGTTGTATTCTCCCGTAATGGCTCAGGTCAGATTTGACTTCTGTGACACGCTGTGCAGGAACCTATTCTGAGTCCCTACTTGTCGCTTTTCAACGACCAGTGCTATTGAAATTCCGGCTCCTGGCGCCACCCCCACCCGGGGGACAGGTCATTCCTCTGTCGGTATCCAGGAGCGGGTTTCCAGCAGGTGACTGAGCTGGAGCTGGGCCCGCGGATCTTCAGGTTGGATTCTTTACTTTGGTTCACGATGGGCATTTTGTGGGTGGCTTCTGATTTTTTTTTCTTTTCTCTTTTAGGGTAGGCCAGGAGTCAGCGGGGAGCAGGCCTCTTCTTCGAGTCTTTGTGAAGAAGGTGAGTAGAAATCCTTTCTGGTGTGCCGTTCTTCCAACACTCCTCACTGCAGATTGGGAAAACTTAGAACTACGTGTGTGCACGTGTGTGTACGCCTGTCTATTTCGAGTCACGGAAAAGGCCAAAGTATCGATTGTGGTTGTCCTGTGTTCCTGATTTGGTACTGCACCTCTGTCTGTCCGCTCCACTGTGTAGGCTTATCTGCCGTGCTCACCTTTGCTGAGTGTGAGTGATTGATTGCTGGGCTGGGAAGATGGAACCTGGTGCCCACTCAGGGCTTTGTGGGAAGCTGATGCTATGATCTATGTCTGTATCAGGCAGATTCAGACACACATGTCCCTTTATGTCATAGAATTCCAGGCTAATGCCTCTGAAAAAGTGCAGCCTGTGACCGTGGAAGACCATGGTGTGCCTCAGGGGACAAGGTTCCCCCGCAGGAACAGGGGGCGTGGAGAGTCCCAGGAATCTGAGCACCCCCCTCATCGGTCAGCAGAGACGGAAGTAAAGGCAGAGGAGCCCAGCACCTCAGCAAAGCCACGTCAGGGGACAAGGTGCCCCCGCAGAAACAAGAGGGGCACAGAGCTTCAGGAACCTGAGCATCCCTCTCATCTGGCGGAGAACATGGAAGCAGAGATGGACGTAAAGGCAGAGAAGCCCAGCACCTCAGCAAAGCCACGTCAGGGGACAAGGTGCCCCCGTAGAAACAAGAGGGGCACAGAGCTTCAGGAATCTGAGACCCAGGAATCTGAGCACCCCCCTCATCTGGCAGAGAACATGGAAGCAGAGGCAGATGTAAAGACAGCGGAGCCCAGTGACCCAGCAAAGCCACGTCAGGGGACAAGGTGTCCCCGTAGGAACAAGAGGGGCAGAGAGCTGCAGGAATCTGAGCACCCCCCTCATCAGTCAGGGAACATGGAAGCAGAGACTGATGTAAAGGCAGAGGAGCCCAGCACCCCAGCAAAGCCACGTCAGGGGACAAGGTGTCCCCGCAGGAACAAGAGGGGTGGAGAGCCTCAGGAATCTGAGCATCCCCCTCAGCAGTCAGGGAATATGGAAGCAGAGATGGATGTAAAGATGGCGGAGCCCAGCACCCCAGCAAAGCCACGTCAGGGGACAAGGTGTCCCCGCAGGAACAAGAGGGGTGTAGAGCCCCAGGAATCTGAGCATCCCCCTCAGCAGTCAGGGAACATGGAAGCAGAGACGGATGTAAAAATGGCGGAACCCAGCGCCCCAGCAAAGCCACGTCAGGGGACAAGGTGCTCCCGCAGGAACAAGAGGGGTGGAGAGCCCCAGGAATCTGAACATCCCTCTCAGCAGTCAGGGAACATGGAAGCAGAGACGGATGTAAAGGTGGCGGAACCCAGCGCCCCAGCAAACCTACCTCAGGAGACGATGTCTGTGCGTTCCAGGCGTGGACGCCGGGCCAACCAGGACATGCAGGAGGCTCCCCAGCTGCCTCCCGCAGAAACAGGGCCAGCCAGTCAGGACGGGAAGAAGAGCTTAGAAGATGGAGCGTCAGAGGAGGAGGCCGTGGCCGGCAGGCCCAGGGGAAGGAGCCGGCGGGCTGTGACGAATTCGGCAGAGGCTCTACCCATGGAGGAGCAGGTGGACGAGAAACCCAGAAGGTGTCTGCGAGGCAAGGTGGCATCGACGGGAGGTGAGAAGACCGCCGTAGGAGCGCCGAGGAAAGCCGGAGCCCTCTCTGCCGCCCGGGCCTCTGACAAGGTCCTCCCCGCTGAGGTCCCGGAGCCCACGCCTCCAGCCCGCAGGGCAGCCCGAGCCACTGTGAGCAAAGAGAAGCCCGTGGACACGGTCCTCGCGGAGAGGGCCACCAGGCGAGGCCTGCGGTCCCGGCACGGGCCCACCCCACTCGGTCCACATGAGATGGCCGACGCCGGGCAGATACCCCAGGAAACGGGCGAGGAGAGTGGCGTGAAACCAAGACAGCGTCCCGGGAGGGCAGCGCCGCCCAGCCCTCCTCTGCCAACGATCCGGGAAGAGGCCTCCGGGGACAAGGATGATGGCGACACAGAGCTGCCAGACGGCTCAGCTCCTGAGGACACTCAACACAGAGGAGCCAGAGCTCGCCTCAAACTCCGCACAGAGCCAGCCAGACGCCCTGGGGGAGCTCCTTCCACAGACACCAAACGCCCAGGGGAAGCCACAGGGGCGTCCGGCAAAGCTGGCCGCACACAGAAGGGAGCTGCTGCTGAGGCTCCCAGCCTGAGGTCTGGAAGGCAAGTGAAAGCACCCCTCACCACTGCCTCGGCCCTCGAGGCCGCACCCACGCCCGGCCCTGACAGTGCCCCGTCGGCGAAAAGGGCCAAGAAGTCAGCTGATGAGGAAGTCACCAGACCAGCCCCTCGCTCCTCCAGGCTGAGACTCAGAAACCCGCCGGGACCAGACGCTGAACCTGACCGTGAAGAGGAACCGGCCACCAAGCCCAGCCAGACCCAGAGCATTGTCAGCTCGCGCCAAAGAGCAGCAGCGCGGAGCTCCAAGAGGAGGGTCCCCGCAGAGACAGCCACCCGGAGCCCACAGCAGGTAAGTGGCCGGTTTGGTGTCCCTTGCCGCCTGCTCCCAGCTAAGCAGCTGGGACAAGCACATACCCTGTCTTCATGGCTGTGTCTTAACATGTTCTGGGAATTATTCTACTTAGACTGGTCAGCAGTGGGCCTGAGGGGCATAAGGCGGCTCAGGGGAGCGGACCCTTCCCCAGCAGGCGCCACCAGGTGCTCACTAGGAGCGCTAGACTGTGTGGCAGCGCCATCGTCCTCACTGGACCGTGCAGCTGCCATAGTGATCGGGGCTTCTCTACACCCTACGGTCTTCTGACTAAGTCTCAGCCCTGGCCGAGAGGAGCTGCCCATGGCAGGACCTCTCGACAGGAGCAGACAGCCACCGGAGGGCGGTTTTCAACCCTGGCCTTGGCAGTTAGCTGCCCAGCACATTACCAGTGCACACCATCAGGGCGCCTCTGACCACCTCGGCGGGGTGTGTAACCCGGCCTTTCCCCGACAGCCAGTCCTGATGAGGAAGGAACTTTTGTTCTGCACTGTTTTAAGAAGGGGTGTGGGGGGTGCTCGCAGTCTGATGGATTCTGGGGAGCCTACCCCTCGCCCCCTCAGTGCTCACTGGGTTAAGCTGTTGGTCCGACTGCTGCACCAAGGGCGCCAGTCTCCAGTCGCTTGTCCGGCCCAGCCCGTGGGGAGCAGCCACCTGATGGGCAGGTGGAGGGCATGCCACCCTCCTGCAATGGGTACCCGTTCTGGAACCTAAAGGCCACTTTCTCTTGCTTTGGAACGTGATTACCCGAGTCCCCAGTTGGGTGAGCCTGTAAGGAATCCCTTGGTATATTGTGCATAAAACCATTGTTTTTGCTACGTGGAAGGTATCGTCATGTAAGATTAGTAGGAATACCTGCGACCACTCGTCGGGACTCGCCCACGGACACTGACACCAGGGCGCAGCTCCCTGGCCACTCACCTGACCGAGGGTGCCCGCTCCGTTGGGGAGCTTGGGTCGGAGGCCCCAGGGTAGGGATCGTGGCGATTGTCCACACGTGGATTCTGCTAGTGGGCATGGGTTCAAAGATGCTCTCTTCCTGAGTGCTGCCAACCCCTGCAATAGATGGCCACCTTTTCTCCGAAAAGACATGCTGCTTAAAGACTGAAAACAATTGGGGATACTTTAAGGAGCTATATTCTAAAATGTATGCCTAACGTCCAAATTCGTTTTCTAGAGGGCTGCATGATCCCTAACAGGAATTGGAGGGGTTCTGTGGTCATTTTTCTAGGTAAAGTTGATTATAAAAGTCACTCTTTCGAACGACTTGAGTTAAAAATCTATTTTTTCCCAAACAGGAGAATGCCACACCGCCAAAGAGGATGAGGACGAGAGGGAACCGGGGCCATGCAGATGCTTAGTTGAAGAAGCTGAAACTGAAGAGGGAAGGGGTGGGGGAGATAAGGGGTGGGAGTGATGTTTTTTTTTTTTAAAGCTTTGTTTTTTTTACTTTAGTGATCAACTATAAGTTACCCCCACACTATATTTTGTCCTAATTTTTAGCAAAATCTTTAGTGATGTAGTAAGGTGTAATGTTTCTTTCTAGGTCCCAATCAATAAATATGGATTATTTGGTACGTTCCTGTGTGTGTTGTCTCACTGGGCTCCCTGCACCCCTCCGTGGGGCTGAGATGCCGTGAACACTGGTAGGGAACTTCAATTCCTACAGGAAAACAATGATCCATGCACGCCGAGTGTCCCATTCCTGCCGCCACACCACACCAGGGCTGGGCCCCGAGCCGCCACAGAGACTGTCCCGCTCCCGCTGTTGGACGGGAGGTGACCTGACTGGCTCACGGTAACTGAGGCAGAAAGGACATGGGATGTGCCTTCTTAACCCGTCCTCCTAGTTTTAGCATTTTGCCCTGTTGGCACCTCAGGTGACCCCGATACTTCCTGGCCCCCGTTTGGTTTCACGTGGCCTATTCCTGGCTCACTGCCTTTTGCCGCACAGTGTAACCTGTGTTTCCCTTCTGGCTTGTCCCTCACCCATGTCCTTCTGAAATTTGGCTGATGCAGCATGTGGCCCTGCTGAGGCAGGCACTGGACTCCGGTGGTTCCCAGGTGGATCCTGGCTCTACCTCCAGCCGCTTCTGCGAGAAAGGACGGCGCAGCTCGGGGGTGTCTGGGAGAAGCGAGAGGAAGCCGTGCACCTGGGACCAGTTTCCCCACGTGTGGCGCCACTGTCTGTGATGTTCCCGTTTGGGTACTCCGTGGGCTCTGTTCACTGCTTGCACTCTCAGTTGGGTCGGGGTCCCGATTCACTGGAAGGACCCCGAGAAGGACACCATTGCAGCCGCACACACTGCGGCAAGGAACACGGCTTATGGGCAGCTCAGAGGAAAGGCAGGTGGACTGACGCCCCAGGAAACAGGCACGTGCACCACAGGTCCCTTCCCAGGGAGTCTACGTCAGGTCAACAGAAGACATGATGTGTGACCACTGTGCATTGGTGGTGTTTATGGGGGGTTCAGTCATATGGTCTACAGGTTGGGGTGACCCCATCCCCACCCCGGTGAACAATCCACATAAAGCACCCATCGAGTTGATGCTGACTCAGCGACAACCGCACCTCCATGGGCTTCTGAGAGGCTGTTTACAGGAGTAGAAAGTCCTGTCTTCTGCGGAGTGGCTGGTGGTTTCTAACTGCAGGAACAGCTCTGGTTAGGCTTGCAAACCTGACCCCAGGTGTCAGGCATTCGAGACCACTCAGCTGAGGGCTCCTCCTGGACACCCAGCAGCTGGCCAAAGACCAGTTCTGAAAATGTCTTTCTAGGAATATTCAAGTCAGCTCTGGCGTATTGACCTTCATACTCGTCCACCCTGTGTGTTGTACGTTTAATCTACCTGTCTAAGGAATGTTTGAAACATTGTTCTTTCATAATACCTGTACTTCATGTGCATAGCTTCATGTTTTCTCACCTACTAGGAAACCCAAATCCTCAGTCATCGAGTAATTCTGATCCAAAGTGACCCTACTTACGGTTCCTGAGACAATCTTTACAGAACAGTCTTATTCTCCCTTCTAGCAGCCCATGGGTTTGAACCACCAACCTTGTGGAGAGCAACCCAATGCTTACTATGCACTAGGCTAGTAGGTAAATAAATCTGAGTCTCAACAAGGGGGCCATGGAGGTTCTGCCACCTCACGAAGCGATGACGGGTCAGGGGCGTGGGGTTGGAAAGAATTACCTGGCTGGCGCTAGGATTAAGGATATTTGCTCTGAAAAAGGAAGAGAAGACTGTTTGCTCTGTGGACAAGGGTCCTGGTTACAGCCCAAAGTTTATAAGAACAGACAACTGGTGCCGGGTGAAGGGGCAGGCCATTGTGGGTGCGACGGCCAGTCGTCTTAACCAAACCCATGCCCTCAAGTCCATTCTGACCCACAGGCCCTGTGGGCCAGCAGGACTGCTCTGTAGGGTTTCCAGGCTGTAAGCCTTACCAGAGCAGGCCTGCCTCTTGCTAGTGGTTGATGTCCCAATGCCTAAGCCGCAGGCCAGCAAGGCTCCTTGTAGTCTAAGCAGGGAGAGCAAGGGCAGGGCAGGTGCCCCATGCCTGTTATAGGACAGCTGGGTGTGGGGTTGCCCTCCATTGAGGGGAACTAGCTTCTTGGTCTCGTGACCCTTTGTGTGCCCCAGCCTGGAGCAGGCTCAGGTTTACGTGGGCAGGACCAGATTCCAATGCACAGAGAACACCAGGAGAGTCTGTGGACCTCCCTTCTTCCAATCTCAGCCTCAGACGTATAATCGGAGTGGTGCCCGCCCACCCGCACGCCATCCCAAGGGAATCCCGTGTAAGCAGGAGGCTTGCCGAGCAGGGGGAGGCCCTGGAGAGTCAGGGAAGCACCACCCAGTTATGATCCACAGTGGTAAGATTATGAGATTATGGAGACACCAAGGCGAGTGCGCCCTGTGGGTGGAGGCTGGGCAAAAGAGTCAAGCAGAAGTCTGATCTGGAGCCCAAACAGAACTGTGTAGTTGGTCCGTGGTAAAACTCTAAAGTGCCCTGTGAGAAAACCAGCATCTGCATGCTTGCCCAGGCCACTGACGAGCAGTCCTATTAGCAAAGACTAGTGGTGACTAGCAGAGACCACTTGACAAGCAAACGAGGGAGACAGCTGGTGTTCCCAGAAGTCTCAGGGGGGGCACAAAGTTTGGGGTTCCACTAACCTAAAGGTTAAATCTGTAGCACAAGATCTCTTTAAAGTGTTAAAAAGCAAGAGTGTTACTCTGAGGGCTAAGGTGGGCCTCACTGAAGCCATGGTCCTTTCAGTTATCTCATAAGCGTGTGAAAATTGGACACTCTATAAGGAAGAGCAAAGAACGGATGCATTTGAATTCTGCTGCTGGGGAAATACTGAAAGGATCATCGACGGCCAAAAGAACCAACAAGTCTGTCTTGGAAGAAATACAACCAAAATTCTCCTTAAGAGCAAGGATGACAGACTTCATCTCAGGTGCTTGGGACATGTTATTGAGAGGTCAGTCCCTGGAAAAGGACATCATGCTTGGTAAAGTAGAGGGGCAACAACAAAAAAGAGGAATCTCGCAAGGAGGTAGACTGACAAGGCAGGCTCAAACAACGGGTTTCATCTTTCACTTGGGTAAATAGTAACCTTTTGGTCTCATAGTTTCAAGGAATACATTATTCATGTGTGATATCATTTTATAATCTGATCTATTTCTTAGGTGAATGGTGACCTCAAGCTGTGGAGTCACTGCCCACTTTAAAGGTTCTGGGGTTCCTCTATGTCCCTATCCATCCAGGTCTGACTTTTTTCAGGTAAGCGAATTTTGTTCTGCAGCTTTCCCCAGTCTGTTCAGAACCTTGTATTGCATCCCTGGTCAGAACATGCAGCAGTGGCAACTGGGCTTTATCCAACTCTGATCTCAGGGGGAAAGACAGTGTGGTTTGTGGGCACTGTTGGTCCAGTGGCATAGTTCCTTCTTCGAGCCTTGTCTTCATTCCCTTTTGCTACAATGAGACTAATAGCTGCTATCTTAGATGGCTACTTTGAAGCTTTTATAAGACCCCAAACTATACTCACCAAATCCGAATGCAGAATATTATGTGTAGGAGCTATGCTATGTCAACTAACAAAGTTGTCCCCAAGACTATAGTCTTAAGTTGTTTAACCTAGTAAACCGACCCATGAGTTATTTGGGTGTACCTCAGCAGCTTTCAGAACTGTGCCTCCTCTGCGCTTGGTTATACATATGAATGTATATGCAGCACACTCAAGTGTACATACACATGCCAACAGATACCTACACATGCTGCATTAGTCTGGGTTGACTAGAGAAACAAATTCATAGATGCTTGTGTGTTTAAGGAATGGGTTTATATAAAGAGCAATTGTATATTAAGAAAACATCCCAGCCCAGCCCAAATCAAGTCCATAAATCCAGTATTAGTCCATATGTTCAATATAGTCTATAAATTCTTCAGACTCATAAAGCCATGCAATGATGCTGAGTGCAAGATCACATGCCAGTGGGTGATCTTGAGGATCCAGTGGTGGTGGAAGCATCTCAGCACTGGCGTGGGTCTCCACATGGCTCTTCCAGCTCCAGGGCTCTGGCTCCATCACCATAGCTCCATGTGTCTTGTCAACAGGAATGTGTAGCAGAATGTAGGTCTGGCCTCCAGTGAGCTATTTATCTTCACAGCACCTCCAAATGAGGTAACCAAACAGACCTGACAGGCCAAACTCCACCCCTTCACTCTCAATAGTCTCAAGTTGACATCAGATTATGTAACAACCACACATGCACACTCATTTACTCATATATGGCTTTCTATGCATCTCTATGCATGTCACCACACACATATTTAAAATAAACTTTGTTAATTGTGTGGTTCAGAGATTATTGGTTGTGTTATGCAAATTTGTGACACATAACATTTACCAAAATTGCCCTCTTTTTTGAGTACTTCTTAGTGTCTTTGTGCACTGGGGGCAAGCTGCGCTAGCTCTGCCATCACCACATATACATCTACTCTCCCTACGTGGCGTCACACAGGTCACAAAGGACACTTAACCAAACAGGGGAGAAGGAAGTACAGCAAGTGCAAACCAGAATGATCAGAGGCCCAAGGAAGGCCAAGCCATGGAGGCCGAGCCCTGCCACTAGTCAATTCAGACTCACGCTGTTGCCAGGTGCTTCTAAGTTCTGACTCAGACAGGCATGCTGCCTGGTTCCGTGCCACGCTCCGTGTCCGGCCATGTTCTGGCTTTCAGTATGTCTGACAATATGTCACTGGCGTTCACAGGGTTTCGAGTGGCTACTCATTCGGAAAGTGTACAGCCTACTCCTTCCTGGTAGTTTGCTTTAGTCCAGGCACACCGCTGAAACCCGCTCACTTTGGGTGACCCTGTCCGTATTTGAAATCCCGGTGAAACAGTGAAATCGTTCCCAGAAACACACGAGCCACCACAGTGGGACACTGTACTGGCGGACAGGCAGGCGGAGGGCGCAGTGGCCCCATACAGGATTTCCGAGGCTCTACATCTGAACCAGAGCAGACAGTCTCCCGTTTGCACAGAGTAGCTGCTGGACTTGAACCACCAGCCTTGCGGTTAGCAGTCAGGCTGGTGCCTAACACCCAGCACAAGAAAGGCCCCGGGGGCGGGGGGTCCATCTAGAACTTCGGTTGAGCCGTGAGTCTGGGCCCAGCCGGAGTCACTGAGGTGGGTCAGCCCGCAGACCACCGGCCACTGCCTCGTCCGCCATCATCTTCAGACGGTGCCCATCCTGTGTCCCGGCCAGAAGCGCAGGGCCGTGGACGCCCGCGCCGGGCCCCGAGCCCGTGGGGCCTTGTCGCCGCGGGGAGGGCGGCTCCGCACACCCGCGGGAAGGGCTAGTGCGCTTATCTAGAGGCGGCAACGCCGTGGGCTATTTTCCGGGCGTCCCTGACCCAGCGCACCACTCAAACGGCTACCGCCATCTTTCACCGGACTATGCGGGGGGTGAGCGTGATGACGCATGACGCGAGGGGCGGGCTCGCGGGCGGGATGGGTGGAGTCGGCAGGAGAGTGGGAGTGGCGCAGGCGACACGAGCCTGTGGGGAAAGGGGTGGCCGGAGGCGCGGCGCGGGCTGTCGGGCTCCCAGACACGCACGCAACCCTATGTGCTCCCCTCAGGCCTCGGGAGCCGTCTCCTCAGCCCCTCGGGTCGGTTCTCCCCTCTCGCCCCGCCCCATGGCTCCTCCCAGTCGCCTATTGGCTGCTTCCCTTGAGTCCCGCCATGCTAGCCAATCACAGCCGAGCGCGCCTGATTTCGAATCTGCAGGCACTTTCTGCGCCTGCGCAGCAGGGCGCTGCCGGCGGAGAAAAGGGAAGACATCCGGGGCGGGACGGCGCTGGCGTTCCTTAAGGAGATGTGTCCTCTGAAAAGACGTTCCGGTGCGAAACGCGCTCCAAGTGTAACAAAGTTCCGGCGAGAGGCGTTCCTGTTGGGGAAGCGGGGCGGGGGCGGGCTGTCTTTAACTGCTGGTTCCAGGCGCCTTAGTGATTGACGTGTGTGAATGAGGAGGTGTGGGAGAAATGGTCAGTGGAAATTAATTCCTGATTACCCCCATGACAGCTGTCTGTCTAGAAA
Source organism: Tenrec ecaudatus (assembly GCF_050624435.1). NCBI lineage: Eukaryota > Metazoa > Chordata > Mammalia > Afrosoricida > Tenrecidae > Tenrec > Tenrec ecaudatus. The sequence goes on along the minus strand of NC_134545.1, from coordinate 109,341,193 downwards.
GCCCCTTTTCTGTATATGGCTAACCCTGAGTGGATATCGCTGGAGCTGTGGTGGTGGTGGTGTGAGTTACTCACTGGAACCCCAGCCCCAAGGTCAGCGCTTGGAACCCGCCAGTTGCTCCTGGAAAGACAGGGGAGGCTGTCTGCTCTCATAACGATTGACCAGGGCGGACCCACGGGGCCAGTTCTGTCCTGTAGGAACGCTCACTGGTGATTCCGAACCGAACAGATGGCAGCAGCAAGTTTGGGTTATGTTTGAAGGTGACATGTAACTCAAAGCTAGGCGGGCTCCGTTTTCACTTGGCACAGCCTCCATCTTCTTAGATGATCCGGTTGTCTTTTTAAAAAGTTTCTTTTGGCCCACTTGGAGGAAGGAGCCATTTTACGTGTTCCTGTCCAATAACACGGCATAACAGCAATGAGGGTAGGGCATGGGGCCAGGGTGAGCTTTGTGTGCACAGAGCCACGGAGGGCATGTGAGTCTGTCCTGGGTCCCTGTCTGGAGGATGTAAGTCTTCGGGAAGAACTTCATCTTACAACTTCCTGAGGAGCGGCCGAATTCACAAAACTCCAGGCCAGCCCTTAGCCACCCTCGGGGACAGGGCAGAACTTCCCCAGTGGCTTTCTGAAACTGTCACTCTTCATAGGAGCAGAAATCTCTTTCTCCCGCAGAGCAGCTGACCTTGTGCTTAGTAGTTAACATGTGACCGCTATGCCAGCGGGGCTCCTTGAGGGGCAGCCTAGTGTACGTTTAATAAACACCCCGGGCCCGGTTAGGTCTGGGAAGGCAGGCATAGCGTGCATGCCCCAGAATGTGTAGTGTAAGGGTGCCACTCATCTGTCCACTGGGGTAGCCTCAGTACCTGGGACAGAACCAGAGGCACAATACATTTGCCTGAGGAATGATCACACGAATCTAAAGGCACTTGTTGAGTCGATGGCAGTTGCTGTCGTTGCCTCCCTTGCTGGAATAGAGGTCTGAAAAGTATTGCGCACTCTGAAAACAGTGACAGATCATCTTTGAGGGAGGGCTGCAGAATGGCTGGGGAGGAGGCCGCTGAGGCTTCCCAGGATAGGTCACAGCTGAAGAGGCTGAAATGCCAGAGGAGAAGAGCAAAGGGAAGGACAAGGAGGGAGGAGAGAGCCTCGTTTCCTAATGCAGCCCTGTGCTTGCAGGTGTGGCTCACAAGGTGTGTGTCCCTGCCAGGCTGTTGTTGGCTGGGACTCTGTGTACACGAGAACAGAACACTGCCCAGTCCTGGGACAGCGTCACAGTGTTCGTGCTTGAGCGCATGGTTGCAAGGGCTGCGTCAGTCCGTTCCATTGAGGGTCTTCTTTATGATGTCCTTCTCCAGGGACCGGTCCTTGATCATATGCCCAGAGCGCTGGAGATGCAGTCTCACTGCCCTTGCTTCTAAGGAGCATGCTGGTTTCACTGGCCCCAAGGCAGACTGGATTGTTATTTTGACAGTCCAAGGTAATTTTAATTCAAAGGAATCAACTGCTCTTGGTCTCTTGAGTATCAATTGTCCAGCCTCAGTGCCTGTTCTGGGTGCCGTGGGGGACGTGCTGCTGTACTTAGGAATGCTATGTGGGAGACTTTTCACGTGATATTGAGCAGACCCAGAAGTAGTCACATGATCGGCCCCAGGCTGAGGAGTGGGCTCCACTAGAGTGACAGGGACTCGAGGGTCTGGGGAACTTGGACATCTACCTCTCCCCAAACAGAGTCCCCAGGTTTCCCCAGTGCACTTGGCACACCTGTGTCTTTGGCTGACCTCTCCCAAGTTGACAAGGGGCACCCAGGGCTCGGTGGGGCACTTGAGGCTGTTAGTGAAATTAGTGTCCAGAAAGGAAGGGCCTGCAGCTTGGAATTGATGCCCCTGCAGGAAGTGATTCTCCAGGCGTGCCCTCCCCAGGTGGATCTCTGCCAGATCCACTGCTGCCTGCCCTTCTCAGGAGCCCACCTGCCTTTCCTACCCTCCTCCCAGCCACCGCTGCAGGACAGGATAGCTGTGGGGGGCCTGACCCACAGGCCCCTCCTTCAAAGTAGGGGTGAAGAGGAAGATGAAAAACAACCAGCAAGTGGGGGTCCCAGGACTCAGGGGTGAGGAAGAGAGCTGAGAAGGAGGTGGCTGTGCGGTGAAACACCAAACTGGATGAGGGTCGGAGGGACCCATCCAGGAGGATGTGTGAACGAGGCCTGCAGTGTGCTGGGCAACCCAGGCCAGGAAACCTTCCTTTCTGTAACCGACGACATCTTGTTCATGTTACAATGCAATCTTGATGAGCACTAGAAACATCTGAATACCTTTCCAGGGTTAAAGAGCACCGTTGGCTTTTTAGGCCGTGGCATTTCTGTTTGAAAAAACAATGAGCGCAGTGATTTTCCTTGAAGTTTTAGCTGGCCACTCCTGATTCCTTGAGTATTGTTTTCATGATACATCTTTTTACTTACAATATATTGCTATATTGAAAGTGAGTTTCCTATAGATGGCATGTGGTTGGGTCATGCTTTTTAACCCACTCTGCCAATCACTGTTTAATTAATGTATTTAAGCCATTTACATTTAATGTCATTATTGATCCCTTAGAACCCGCGCCTGCCATTTATACGTGTTTTTGTTTAGTTTGTTCTGATTTTCCTTTATCTGTGACATTTTGTGCCTCCCTGTGAGGTGCCTGGATGTTTTTTACACTTCCACCCTTATTTATAGATCGTGATTTTGAGTGTATCCCTGTATAGTGCTTTGTGTGGTTGCTATAAACTCCCCAGAGCCCCACTTCCCGGGAGTCATTACTACTCACAGGCACTCTCTGCAGTCGTGTCAGAAGGGAGAACCTCTCTTTCCGCTGGGGGCCTGAACTTGCAGCTAGCGGCCCAGACCTTGTCCTGGTGCCAGTTGTTAGGGACATTGTGTTATCAACACCATCGTCTCCCCTCCGGATTTGGGCCACCACCCCCCTCTTAGGAAAACCAAAAAGCAGTAGACCACTGGCAATTCAAACCCTTGGTATGCTTGTCCATCTTCCAGGATAAAGTGGGGGTGTCGTAGCCCTCCTGGGTCATTCAGCACTTCCCAGGGGGAATTATTGCCCAGTTTGGGAGACGCTGTTCTCTCTACACATAATTTGCCACCACCAGCTGGAGTCTGACCAGTCTGAATGACCTGTAGAAACAAACACGTCATTTCCCTTCCCCTGCTCAATCATGCTGTGATGTCCCTCTGCATCCATTTACAGCCATATCTTGTCAGCCTTGGCAGTTCTGCTCCGGCCATCAGGCCAGATTAGAGAACTCACTTCTCCCCAGGGCAGACTAATTTTCCATTGTGTGACCCAACCAACTTGTGTTTGTCCGTCATCTGCCTGTGATGGACACTTGGCTGTTGTGACGTCTTTCGCAATGGTGAGCAGTGCTGATTTGAATGTACCTCTGGGCACAGGTCCTGTTTGAATCCCTGCGTGCAGTACTGCCGGGTCAGCATGGAAGCATAGTAGTGCCAGGGTTATGCGTTGTGCTGATGCTGCAAAACTGGCGGTTCAAACCCACCAGCCACTCTGAGGGAGAAAGATGAGTCTTTCTACTCCCATAAGCTGGTACAGTCTGAAACCCACAGGGGCGGCTCTACCTGGTCCTACAGGGTGGCTGGGAGTCAGACTGTCTCAATGGTGCTGAAGATGCCACCATAAGGGGCCTCTTTAAGTCAGTGCTGGCCTCCTCCTGGGTGTGTTGTCCGCAGGACATCAGGCGCAGGGTGAGAAGAAGGGAGCACCTTGAACAGAGAGCCAACGGTGGAAGTCAAGGTTCAGCTCCACCCTGGCACGGGAAGGGAGACGCTCTCGCGGTTTTCGTACACAAGGGCGAGCGCGTGCACCGGCACCAGAGTTAGTTAGGGCAAGGGCAATTTTAGACAATACAGTCAAAGAAAGGTGGGAGTGGGGACCTAATACATGCATGGATTACAAAGATTGCATGTAAACTTAACACAGTGTAATCCAACAACAACAGAAAGTCTCAGTGAACACAGGTTTTGAGAAGTTACACGGGCCTGTCTCCAAAGGCAGACACGCGGGCGTCCAGCTCATTGTTAAAAGTTTTTATAATACTGCTTGTGACGTGAGTGTACTTTCCCTCTGTCGCGCAGGTGGAACCTGTGGGGGTCACATGGTGACCGAGAGCTGACGGACCGGGGGGACTCTCGATGGCTATTTGGAATTTCCGTACATGCCACCAGAGAGACTTGGACAGAGGTTGTGGCACATACTGCGCGCGGGGGACAGATGGGCCGGCTGCTGGAAGGCACAGAGAAGTGGAGCCTCCTGGTCACACAGCTGCTCTGAGTGGGGGCAGCCTTGGGTGGACCCTGGCGACCATCAGGAGTGCAGAGAACTGCTCTGGACTTTCAAGGCGTGGACTTGTGGATGCAGATCTCCAGGGCTTGCTTCCTTTGGGCATGTCCAGAACTGCCAACTTCACAGTCAGTCATCCAGTACCTGTTGGCGCCATGCAGGGAGACCTACGTCTGAGGCAGCAAGATGCCCCCCAGCCCCCCAAAAAGGAGAAGCTGCCTCATCTGCAGAGTGGCTTGCTGCTTTATATCAGGTGGGAGGGGGTGGGACTGGGGGCCAGGATACCTGCAGCATAGCCTGGGGGCCCCCCCGCGGGGCAGGGAAGAGACACAAGGACACTCCTGATTCCAGTCAGTCCACCAAAGGACCTGCATGGATCCGAGTTGGGGTAGATCGGGCCCCACCACCTTGGCATTGGACTAAGGGCTCACTAATGAGTGACAGGTGTCACCTTCCTCAGCATGAGTGGCCCAAAGGGGCCCCTTTCCCTCCTCCCCCAGGAATCAAGGACAAGGTTTGGGGCTTAACAGTGAGAACAAAAGCCACCCTCCCCTGCCATCGGATGCACTGTCACGGGTAGGGGTGGGCCGTGGGGAGGGCTGACTCCTGTTAGTGAGGAAATGGACCACCCTGCGGTAAACCTGTGCAGGCTACAAATAACACAGCAAACTCAGCACCAACATCTTGGTCAAGAAAGGCCTTCCCAGCTCCCTTGAAGAAGGGAAACCTGTACCCAGGCCCACACCTGGCACGTGCTTTCAGTGAGCGAGACTAAAAGTCGTCCTCTTTTTCTGAGTGTGCTGCTTATCTGCAGGGACCCTGAGGTCCCAGGAAGACGGCAGTTATCACATCACATGGGGCACACACCCCTGCCCTCTTATCTGTGCCCCTGACCATCCTGTCTGGCAGTGGGCCCCTCCCACCCAGTGCCCCAGCTCTCGGTGGTAGTAGCCCCTCCCAGACAGGGCAGCTTGAAGAGGAAGCATTTCCCCCCATACGTTTTTCGTATTAAATGTCTGACAACGGGACTTAAAAACACAAACACACACAACTGTAGAAATCTAAATAGATTTGAGAATTCTTTTTCTGTCCCTTACAAACAACCTCTGCCTTGGACAAGAGATTTTTACATATCAAAACTCGTCTCAGAAGATGTGTCTTATAACTTTGTAACTGTGGTACACACCTGTGTTTCTGCCTCGGCTTCTCTGGGGGCAGTGACCGTCTTTGCCTGAATGTGGGGTGAGGGGGGCGGTTTGGGCTGGGCCTGGCGGCTGTGGCAAAGGAGGAAGGCAGAGAGCACAGGTAGGCTGGATCCTCAGAGGGTCATCCATGTGGCCAGACAGGGCGGGCAGCAGGCGGGGCGGTGGATGCTGTCCCAGAGCTGTGGACAGACTGGACCGCCAGGGCACTTCACCGAAGGCTGGAAAGACATGGGCTGGAGTATGTGCGGTCTGGACACTGCTGCCACGCCCACCGCAAGGACAAAGAGACCTTCAGCCCAGAACTCAGGTCAGTAAGTCCTCTGATCTCTGAAACGGGAAACACGAACCCCAGGACGAAAGCTGGCGACTTCAGCAAGCCTCCCTGTGATGTGGGATCTTCCAGGCAGCAAACGGTTTGCCTTCGAGTAACGCCCCAGGAGATGCTGCTGTCCACACTTGTGACGTCGGTGACAGGGTGCAGGTCCCCAACTGATGGCCAGTCCTGCCTTCAAGGCCCAGTTCTGCAGCCTGCAGATGTGCGCGCACACGCACACTGCGGGGGGGCCAACATGCGGAAGTGCTGCCCCCGTGAAAGAGAACGGAACGAATGACCTGGCGCGGGAAACCGGGGCATTTGCTGAGCGCAGCAGCCAGCTTACATGTGGGATCCTGGTGGGCTGCCAAGCGCCCTTATTCCAGCTTCTAAAAAGGGAATTTAGGATTTCAGGGGTTTATAGCAGGTGGGCCTGGAGTGCATAACAAAATATGTACAAAGAAATTTAGGGAGGATATTAATACCGACTGAAATAAATTAACATGATCTTTACAAACATACCATTAAATTAAAAAATATTTTAAGGCAGAATCTTCATTTGAAATTAGCATAATCAGAAAATATATCGATAAAATCTTGTACCACTTTGTAGCAGAACTCATACTGTTCCTGAAAAAGGAGAAGAAAAAGAGCATGTTACAATGACATTAGATCAAGCCTTCGATTTGCCTCGCAGACCGTGGGATCCGTTGGAGAGACTAAGCTGTAGGGCGGAGGGAGGCCCTCCTGCACGCTCTCGCCACCCGAATGTGGCTACCAGGCACCTGGGTGTCCAGGGAAAGCCACCTTCTCACCTAGGAAATGTCCACGTGTGATTTCAATTTTAGAACCGAAGAAAACAAGACGGACAGCCCGACCCTTTGCTTAACCCGCTGGGCCACCAAGGGCCCGTGATGGCATTTGGGGAGGAGGCATTCCTGCTGAAAGCCAGAGAACTTGCTCCTGTGGGCATCCAAGACTGCAGATGTTTACAGGCCAGGCCGTGTAAAATGCCTCTGGCGTGCATACTTAAACCAGAAAATTCCTCGTGAGGAAATGGGGACAGAAACAAATGGAGGGCTGACTTTGTCAGGCCACAATGTAACAAAAGAAGTCTTGTCTGAAAGTTACAGAAAGCAAGCCTCCCCAGTCCCAAAGCCTAAGCTTAGTGCTCTAAGGCAGGTTTCCTAGAAACAATGTTTCCTCGAACCTGCGTGACAGGCGGTCCCTGGGGTCTTGCAGCCCCTCCACACACTAGAACTGAGTTCACGGGTCAGTGGGGCACAATCGGACTGGTGCCCTGAGCCGCAGGGCCAGGTACTCCATGGAGATGGAGAGAGCCAGCCACAGAGCCTCTCTTGATGAACCTACTGCGAGTGCTTGGAAAACTTTGGGGGCATGGGAGGGGCTCAGGTCAAAGGCTTGGAGTCCCATAGAAGGCAGGTAACCTATGTCAGGTTAGTTACAGACCCAGGTAATTGGCTTGGCCCACTGGGTGGGGGTGTGTGTGGGACAGTCCTGAGCTTGGGGAGCAGGAGAATCCTGACACCCCTTCTTCATTCCCAACACATTGGTGCTCAGCCTCCTTGCTAGTTACAGCCTGCTGCGTAACTCACTGTGCCAGCAGGGCCCCGAGGACCACACAAGGCCCGAGAAAGCATCCGTGCCTGCCGATGCCCCACACCTCCCCAAAGCGAAGCAGTCCCAGCCATCGCTTCAGGGGTGAGTTAATTAAATGTTTGCTCCGTGTGGCCCTCCAAGGACGTTATAAACCTCCAGGTGGCCCTCAGCAGAAACAAATTCACCCCACGCCACCCCCCACCTGACCCCAGCCCGGCACTTAAGTCCATGGACGGTCTGGTGAGCTAGAGCAAGACCAGCTCAGGAGACAGTTCAAACAAGTGAGGGTGTCGTGGAACTAGCAGGCCCCGGATTCTCCGCGCTGCTGCAGCAGCGGCGGCCTGGGGTCTTTGTCAGCACACGCCAGGTCCAGGGAGAGAGCCGGGCGGTGCCACCATCCCAGGTCACAGACAAGCCCGGCCCTGGGAACCCCAGGGAAAGGAAGAAGATCTGCCCAGCTTCCAGGAACAAGCTTCCTTGGGAACGTGGCCTCCCATCTCCCGTACCTTTAAGGACGCCTACATCAAATACAACAGGAGATAAGCTCGTCTCTTCCGGCCACAGCCCCGCCCCGCCCCGCCACTGGCAGTGCAGCTGCTTACCAGGGTTTGCACCATGTGCGGCCTCTGAAGGCGTAAACTCTTGACAGCTTGGAAGACATCCAGGAGCCCCTCGGCCTTCACGCGCTCAAGTATGTTGCTGAGGGCGATGAACGTGCCCGTCCGCCCGGCCCCGGCGCTGTGGGGTGAAGCACGGGAGGCGGACACGGAATGAGCCGACCCTCCGGTCCCATGTCCACACACAGGGACAGCAGCAGGGCCCCCGCACTGTTTACATGTGGCCTCCACGTCAAGCAAGGAGGAGGGAAATCTCACTCTTTACCGTTGGTTTGATGCCAACTCAGTGACCCGACAGGACAAGGTAGAGGAGCCCTCCGGGTTTTACGAGCTATTCGAGTAGAAAGCCTCATCTTTCTCAGAGCAGCTGGTTGTTCTGAACTGCCGACCTTGGGGGTTAGCAGCCCAACTGCAACCACTGCACCATCACCAGGACTCCTCAAAATCCCTCACCTGGGCCGACAGGATCAGCACCGCCTGGGAATCGCTGGGACCAGTTGGGGGCTGTCAGGTCCACTGCAACCCCACGTGACAGTGCAGCCCCGCCCCCTAGAAGTTCCTAGCTGGCCATCATTATGAAAGCAGGTGGCCAGGTCTTTTCTCTGCCTGCTGCCCGGTGGGGTCGATCAGCTGATCTTCCTGTTAGTCAGCTGAGCGCCTCCCCACGTGTGGGTAGAGGCCCTCCCAATGTTGGCACCATCTCGCCTTGCTGTGCCAGGGACTCCCTGCCGCCATGGGTGGTGGCAAAGGCAGGGTTTGGGGAAGGTCACAGCAGATGATTGTCACAGCGACTGCAACAGGGGCGCACCCAAAACCACGGGGAGGCTGGTGCAGGACGTGGCGGGGTTTCATCCTGTTGTGGAGAGGGTCCCGGTGAGTCTAAACCCACTAGATGGCACCGTGGTAGTTACGTCACCTCGTGCCAACTTGAAAGGATAGGAGTGAGCCTGCAGTCAGGTTGCAGCTTGATGACCTCATTTGGAGGTGCTGCCGAGATAATGGCTCACTGGTGGCCCGCCACTCTCTCTCTCCTTCACCTTCCTGCTGTGGACTCACTCTGCTGAGACCTGCACGAGCCCTGCGATGTGTCCACCACCTCTGGATCCACAAGACTTCTCAACCACCAGCCAGTGAACTTCCTGCATTCTGCACTGCATGTAGCTGCCCGCGTGAGTCTACAGAGTGATCTATGGACTAGTATCAGACTTAGGGACTTGATCTGGACCGGGCAGGGATATTTACTTGATATAGTTACTTCTTGACACAATGCTCTTTCCCATACATATATGGGTGTCACTGGGTTTGTTTCTTTTGTCAGCCTTGCCTAACACATTATGTTAACTTTTGGGCGGGGCACTAGAGAAACAAATCATGAAGCTGGAGAGTGGATGCTTGTCTGACCTCTGCCTTATTTCTGTTAGTTTTTGTTTTGTTTTGTTTTGTTTTTGCTAGCTAGAGGTCAGGTAGGGCCATGCAGTTTACTAGGTGGCTTTCTGGAAAGAACATGGGAAGGTAAAGTTTTGATTCTTTCCTTTTGTTGTTGCCTTTGGTTATTCCTGTTTGAAATAGTGAAAATGAATGTGATAAATGTAAATTTTGAATTCGGGGTAAAATGGCCCCTTGAACTTCTCTGAGACCATGCTGATTCCCCAATATGACCTGGACAGAGGTCACACCTGGCTTGAGGCAGCCAGAGGCCTCAGGCCATATTGCATGTGAATGGAATCGTTTGGATAAGTAAGAGAAAGATTGAATTTTAAGAATGTGTCTAGGATCTGGCTCTACTAAGATGATACTGATTGCTCTTAACTATTGTTATTGATAAAATTGTGGTAGAAATTATTATTGGGAAGTACAATAGAGAGTTTTTAAGCCAACTGCCTCCAGCCATTAAATTAGATCTTTAAAGGGGTATAGGACAGGCCTCTGAAAAGATAAGCACCAGTTCCTTGAGTCCCCCGGACATCTGCATTTGAAGACACTTGCCTAGAATGCGGTTGCCAGACTGAAGACAAAGAAAGGAGTTAGTTGGATTTTTTGAATTTTGAACTAGTGGTTTGTGCCTGAAGCTGGGAAAATTTGGAGCCATGAAGAAACTCTCCTCTCTAGGACTGAAGGAAGCCTGAGGGCAGCCTGTGGTGTCCTAGGTCACCACCTGAATCCATTTATTCAGTGGAAGTGGGAGAAATTCAGCAGAGAGAGACTGGTTGAGTCTGGCTGCTGACACCTGTGGGCCTGGTTCACAGAGACGAGAGGATAAGACAAGAACAGGTTGACTGGTCTGAAGTTTGAAGGGTGGTGTGGAATTTGAGCCTATGGCATGACCTAGCCCAAGGGAGCTAGGGCTGTTGAATTTGTGACAGTGCCCTTGGTTAAAGGTGAGGAAGCCAATGGGCACCATGGTGAGGCTAAGTGAGGCGGCCCACACTGAGTTGACCAGAACCCCACCAGATGAAGATGAGACTTTTGAGCCTGTGAATTGGCACATATTGCTGCTGACTTTATCGATGCCCTATCCTGATTTGACTTTGCTTACTCACAAGGATGCAGACTCACAAGGTTCCAACCGTAATGAAGATTCTTCACATCAAAGAATATGCTTGTCTTCTCAGAGCACTGGGTTGGTATAATCAGGCAGTATAGAAATTGTACACCCAAATGGGGAGGATGAAGGCATGAAATGGCTAGCTTACTAACTTTCATGGGTGGGGGATATGCTCATGGGATTATAGAATTATGGTGTAGGTATGCACTTAACTGCAATTGTTAGGCATGCAATGTTGTGTTCACTTATAGAATATTATGTTTAAATAAGACTGGCACATTTTGAGTTATATGCATTTTAGTTTTATCCTGTTAGGTACAAATATGATTTTATTACTGTTTTGTTTTTAAAATTATGTATGTCGACAGAGTTGTGTAAAGGTGTCAAGTTGACAAGGGATGGTCTGTGGTAGGTACATAATCTCATGTCAACATGAATGTATAAGAGTGAAGGAATGGAGTTTACCCTGTCAATTAGGTCATAGTCTGAAGATACCTCCTGGTAGGCATGGCTTCCTCATAAGGAAGATCCTAGGAATCTCCCTCTCCTGCCTTCACCTTCTATGTTGACGAGTTACACAGAGACTTGCGGAGACCTGCAAGATCTCCTCTCTCTGCCTCACCTTCCTGTTGGAAAGCCATGTGCTGAGACCTGTCAGAGCCCTGGAGATGCATCCACCACCTTGGATCCACAAGATTTTGTATCCACCAGCCCGTCACCTTCCTGCATGTGCAATATTGCAGGTGGCTGCATGAGTCTGAAAGGGGACTTATGAACCAGCATTGGACGTATGGACTTGAGTTGGACTGGGCTTGGATGTTTGCTTAGTATACAATTGCTTCTTGATATAAAGCGCTCTCTCTTACACACATACGAGTGTCACTGGACCTGGCCTAAGACAGCACCTAACAGTGATAACAAGGCGGCAGCGTCCCTGCAGGAAGAGTGGCACTTAGGCTGTCAGCGGGGACAACTCCATCTGAGATGGCCATTTTCATGATTTATTGGATGAGCCCCACAAGCTCAAAGGCCAGCCCTCCCCTGGGGAGCCAGACGAAGGGCCGGAAGGAAGCATTGGTGCCCTCGTTAGCCGCTGGCCCTGCCGTTGGCCTGCCCTCAGACCTTGTTCCCTAATGGCGTATGCAGGCTGAGCCCTTGGCTGGGGTTTGCAGAAGCCTGGCCAGAAGGCACTGCGTGCACCCCAGGTCAGAAAGGCTCCAGGCGGGACCCCAGGGCCTGAAATGGCACATGTCCCTACTGGCCAGCCCTGGGCACCCGCCCTCCACCCCCGCTCCATACACAAAACTCCAGCACCATAGACTGGATTCTGACTCATCACCACCCTGCAAAACAGAGGCAAACCTCCATCGGGGTTTCTGAGGTGGTGACTTCAGTGGGAGCAGACCACCTGGTCTTTCTCCAGGGGAGTTGCGGACGGGTTTGAATTGCTGCCCTGGCCTAGCAGTCCAGTGCGTGAGCCCCCTCACCCATGGCCATGGAGTTGATTCTGACTCAGTGACCTTGAATCTGTAAGGGATTAGGGGGAACAGTCAGTCTCGTACCTCCCCGTCAGAGTGGCTGGTAGAGTTGAACCGCAACCTTGCAGTCAGCAGTGTAGTGCCTAGCCCACGTGACAGCTCTCCTGGGGGCTGGGGACACCCCAGGTGCAAAAGAGCCCCTCTCAAGAAGAAAATCACCAAAGTGCCCCCCCGGGGCTGCGATCTGCCCAGTTGGGCTGCTGGCTGGATCTGCCGCCAGGCGGAGAAGCTGGAGAGGGAGATGGAGAGAGGCTGGGGGGGGGGCAGGGTGCCTCACTTCTGTGGGGGTCTTAGGCATGGAAACCTCACCCACAGCGCAGGTGCGGATGGGCAGAGGACCAGTGTGGGGGAGGGGGGGAGGAAGAGGTAGGATAGGGCAGGGTGTTACATGTGTAGGGAGGACACGGAGGGCAGGGAGTAACCTCAGTGTAGCGTTGGGGGTGTGGCTTCGTCTTTGGGAGGGCTAGTGCAGGCCTCACCTGTAGTGTCAATTCTAGGGGCAGGGCTAAGATGGGCCCAGGGCAAGACTTTGGCCAGAGAAGGGTCAGGGGTCAGGTCTTAGGCTGTGGGAGGGGCACAGGGGTGGTACTTTACTCCAGTGTATGTGTTGGGGCGGGGCTTTGGCTGTGGGTGGGGATAGGTGGGGTTTCAGTTGTGGGAGGGACTGGGGCAGGGCCTTGTCCCAGTCTATGTACTGGGGTAGGGTTCCAGCTGTGGGAGAGGCTGGGGCAGGCCTTACCTGCAGTGCACGGTGATGGGGTGGTTGCCCGTCTGCTGCTGCTGCTTCTGCACGGCTGCGATGAGGTCAATCATGCCCTTGCCCTCTGCGGGGATGCCTACCTCCGGCCAGCCGTGGAAGTGGAATTGACGGACCATGCGGCTCTGCTCCTCCTGCCGGGCCAGCGGCTGTGGGGCAAGTGGTGTCCAGTGGCAGTGGCCGTTCCTGGCCCGGCCTGACCCACCTCCCCCCAGACTGGGCTGTGCCCTCACTGGCCACCCCAGGCCCTGCGCAGGTTGGCTTTGCTGGCCCACCCTGAGCACTGGCAGTGCCAGGGACAGCAATGGCCCTGGCTGCCTGTCTATGGGGTGGGAGGGACTCAGGACCCCACTGACTGTCTGAGGCTCAGAGTGAGTAGTCGCCCAGTCAGTGCCTGGCCAGCTAGCTATGGGGAGAGTGGGTTGTGCAGACCGCCCCGGGTTAGGAACTTCAGACTCAGGAGATTTGAATGACTGAACCCACCCCTACCTGCAACAGTGTCCTTCCTTACAATCACCTTCTTCAGACCTCCAAACCAAGTCAGACCCACTACCATGGAGCCGAGCCCCCTCCCCACCCCCAGAGACCCAGGAGAACTTCTGAGTGTTGCAGGGATTACACATCTTTCAGAGCAGACAGCTCCTCTTTTCATCTCTGGAGCTGGACATGAACTACATACGAACTCTATGGGCCTGTCCCACTGGTCCTACACATTCAACCTGGAGCTACAGGCAGGACCCGATCTTGGAGGTGGGTGGGCAGGCCCAGGGCCTCTTTCTCAGTGCTGAGCCTGGCAGCTGCTCCCCAGCCAGCCTGGTGTGACCCTGACCAGCTGAGGAGGGCAGAGGATGGGGCTTTGAGAAGGTACCCAGGGAAGCCCTGCACTCCCATTCACAACCACCCCTGTCCAATGAACCCAGATGACTGCATCTCTCCAAGGAGGCAATGGGGCCAGGGAAGCCCAGTGAGGGCCTCTCGGAATGTCCCTTCTGCCCCAGCCAGGAGCCAGGTGAAGCTGGGGCTTCTGCCATGATTCCACAGGGACCGGCTCTTGGCAGTGCCACTCCGTACTGACCACAGTGAGCCCTTGTGATGAAGCAGAAGGGCATAGCAGGCCCTGAGCCAACAGTGACCGCCACAGCTGGCCCATATAGGAGGGCGGAAAGTGCCCAGACAACAAGCAAACATTACCTGGCTGAAGGTGACCAGGAAGTCCCTAACACTGATGGCTTCAGACAGGGTGTCACTCTTTAGCTCAATGGTGATCTCGCCATGAGTCACAGCGCCCTCGGCTGGCCAGTACTGGTAGCACTTGTCCTTGGGGGCAAAAAAAAAAAAAAAGACTTTTAAGTCTCTTGCTCCCCCGCCACCCCCACCAAAAAAAAAATAATTTGAGTGGGCCACCTTGGGGTCCTCAATGCAGAAATGCTCTCCTGGCACCTGGCACATTTCATCTGACCAAGGAAATGGCCTGTGGATTCAAAGGTGAGGCCCCTTCACGCCTGTTGACCATGGGGTCAGGACCAAGTGTCTCAAAAGGGACACGCGTGTCCACTGATCACTGCTGCATGCAGAATTTCATATCCAAAAGGAGAGACTGCTGAGTACATAAACCAGAGCTCTCTGTCACCAAGCCCATTCCGACTCCTCCCACCCTGTGGAGCAGGGAAGAACTGCCCCCAGGGGCTCCCAGGACTGCGGCTTTCAAGGCCCACAGTCTAGGCTTCAGGATAGAAGCAGCTCAGAGCATGATACTGAGTGATCAGAGGAACTCCCATAAAACTCTGTACTTTTATGAGACCCTTTATAGGACGTCCAAAACCAAACGAAACGAAGGGGTCTTTTCTCTAGGCACACACGCACATCACTCTACGAGATACACGGATTTAAAGAAGGAAATACCATATCTTTCACGATGGCAATAATCAAACAAACGGATACAAGGAAGTGCTAACAGATACAGGGAGAGATCGGCCCCTGCACTGCGGGCGGGCGTGTGTGTGTGTGTGTGTGTGTGTGTGTGTGTGAAAGAGAGAAGAGAGAAGGCGCAGAAAACATGATACAGGGGCTCCTCCGTGTTAATCACAGAGTCTCCACAGGGCCCAGTGTTTGCTCTCTGGGAGATAGTCCCAAGAGAAATGAGAACATACAGAACCTTGTACCTGAGTAATCTCTCTGTCTTTCTCTGCCATTGAGTCTATTCGAGCTCATGGTGACCCTACAGGACAGGGTAAAAATGCCCTGGTGCATTTCCGAGGCCATAACTCTTTACAGAAGTAGAAAGCCCCATCTTTCTCCCTGACGAGTCATCATAGCAGTACGAACGGAGCACACTAACCAGGGCCTATGGTTTCATGACTTGAGAAAGCCAAAGGGGCGGGGTGGGGTGGGGGAAATGTCTTGATGAATACAGAGTGGCAGATTTAAAAAACCCCAAGCCACACCCAGTGCTACTGAGTGGGCTCTGACGCCTAGTGACCCTACGGGACAGAGTGGAGCTGCTCCTGTGGGCTTCCAAGGCCATCATCCCCACGGATAGGCTTTGGACTCCTAACAGCCAGGTCATTTGTTCAGCCCACTCGCAGATCTGTAGGAGCAAGACCAGGCTATCTGCTCCAGTAAAGGCTTACGGCCGCAGAAAGCCCAGTGGGTTGCTGTGGGTAGGAGTCCACACAGTGGCAGTGGCCTTGCTTGACTGGCATCTTCGTGGAAGCAGAAGCCACGTCCTTCCCTGAGGAGACACTGCTGGCTCAATCCACCAACCTTTCTGCCAACGGCTGAGCACTTAACCACTGCACCACCACCAGGACACAGGCAGGCCTCAACAAAACCTAACTCAAGTGCAAAAGCCAATGGGAAGTTGGGGCTCACAACAGGGTGAGAGCAAGCCTTTCGGGGCCCACCCCTCTCCCAGAAGCTGCTCCCCAGGAGTCGGACAGGCAGGCACACAATGCACATACTTGCATGCACACGCACCCTCACGTCACTCGCACACAAGCAACACAAAAGCAACACACATGCACATGCGCACGCACACACACTCGCGCATGCACACCCCACTGGGAGGCATGCTTCTGCCAGTGGCAGCCCTGAGCCGGCGGCGCCCCTGGCAGTACCCTAACCTGCTCGCGCTCCTGGACCTCAGTCAGCATCACCACCGTGTGGCACCTCCACTCCCAGAGCATCCTCCAGAAATCCTGCACGGTGTGCGCCAGCGGGCCCTGTGTGGCAATGAAGTAGTCCTTCTGCCGGTAGCCCTGTGGTGGAGGCAGAGGGTCAGGGCTGGGTCTACTGGAGGCTCTGTGAGCCCCAGGTGAAGCCCTGGGTCAGTGAGCACATCCCGCCCCAGCCAGACACAAGCTGACTTGCCTGGATCTAAGTCACTTAGGAACGCTTCCCTGAATCTAAGAGCTGAGTCTCCCCATCTACACTCACTCCACAGAGCTGAGATCACCCTGTCTATACCCACTCCACAGAACCCAGGGCACCCTGTCTACACCTGCTCCCCAGAGCCCAGGTCACCTGAGATGAGCGCCCTGAAGCCAGCCAAGGGGAAGAAAACAGCTGTAGGGTCTGATCAGAGCTTCTGTCTGTGTACTACAACTAAACTAGCCACCTGGTGTGGGGCCAAGAGGCCTGGGTGCTAGAGGTTGTGTGCTCAAGGTCAGTTTCCACAGCCCCTGGGGCCTTTGTCCATTTTCTCATGTCCCTGCAGAAATAAAGTCCCAGGCTGTCTGCGCTGCCTTTGCTGTCCATACCCTGCATGGAGACAGCAGTGGATGCTGGAGAGGGATTGCTGTCTGCTTGGGCCAGCAGAGCAGGAACTCCTGGGAGACAGGGCATGAGCAGGCAGACGGTGCCCCCACAGCATGCATACTCAGTGCCAGTGCACATTCCGTCACCACCTCTAACTCAGAATGAAAAGCCAGCAATCTCTGGAGCGCTCGGTTGCTATCCTTCCATCTCCAAAGCACCGCCCCCTCCCCCCAGTCTGTTTTAAGGACGATGAATCGTGCTATCGAATGGTTTGAATTTCAAGAGGCAGTCAGCTCTCCCAGGCCGTGAGATGGAGATCACCGGTGTCTGTGGCCCGTACACCCCAGCGAAGCATGACCATGCCATGCACACCCGGGCCACACACGTACATCGATAAAGGACGCGTTGATGTAGTCCGTGTATTCCTGGCCCCGCTTCATGGAGAGGATCACGCGGTTGAAGTCGTCTGCGAAAGAGGGGTTTTGTGACGTTAGCACCCACTGCTCCCAGCACTCTATTCTCAATGCTGGCCCTGTGTGGAGGGGCTGCGGGCCCTGGGCGGGGCGGGGCTTACACGGAATGATCTGGATGACCCGGGCTTTCTTCATGTTGGCGGGCAAGTTGCCGGTCCTCATGTCCTCCTTCATGATGCGCACGTTGGTCAGCTTCTGCGGATCAGACACAGCACCAAACAGGTCAGTCCCTGACATTGCCGGGCGAGCACGGGGACGCTGGCATGAGGGCCAGCACAGCCACCTGCTGTGCTGCCCAGGGAGCCTGGTCACACTTGACTTCCCACACACTGAAGCTTCATGGCCACTCTGTGTCCGGCAAGTGGGCACTGTTTTCCCAACAGCCTGTGCTCATGCTGTGCCTGTGTCCCATGCTGGTCACTCTGCAATGACCTTGAACCCTTCCTCCTGCCCACGCCCCCCCCACAGACAGCAGCAGGGCTCACACATCACGTCCTCCATCCTAGAAGGCCACTCGAGGGCAGAAGACATCTGGCCCTCAAGCCACGCCCACCCTGCCCTGGCAAGGAGAAGGCAGGCTTCCTTGGGGAGTCCCCAGGTCCTGCTCCCAGGGCCCAGCCTTGTCTGGTCAAAGAAGAAAGAAGCACCGGGCCGGGGTTTCACTTGAGGTTCACCCCACCCCTTGGCACCTACCCGGAACTCCTCCTCCAGCCCAACCTTGGCGAAGCGGCCTGTGGAGCCATGCAGCGTCTGCAGGTGCCTTTCCAGCGAGGACACATCCAGCTCCGTGTCCCCATACAGGTAGTACTCGAGCAGGGCTTGGTAGATAAATGTGTACTGCATCTGCGGGCCCAAGGAAGACTGACCTCAACGCTGCCCAGTGACCTTGGCCGCCAAGGGGCCCCAAGATGGAGGTCATGCCATTTCTCCTGTGTCTCTGGTGGCATGTGGGTAAGGTGTTGGCTGCTATCTGGAGCCTCCCTGTGCTCCACGGGAGAAAGCTGAGGCTGTTTGCTGACCCAGGGATGTGGAGCCTCAGAAGGCCCAGGGGCAGTTCTCCCCTGTCCTCCAGCCCCCTCTCCCCCCACTGCTGTGAGCATAGCCAATGCTCTTGGAGTACTCTCCCCCTACCTCAAGGAGCCAGAACTCCCCACTGTTTCCCAGGAGAACACACAGACACAGGGGTGAAGGAGGTGCCCACAGCCCAGCAGGAAGCGGAGCCAAGGGTGGCTGAGTGGATTGGGCAATTTGAGCTGTAGCCACTGCTTAGCCTTTGAGCAGTGACAACTTCGGGGCAAGTTAGCCTATGGTTGTGGGTGCAGGCACTGGGCCAGCTGCTAGTTGTGGGGTTCAGGGCATTGCTTAACCTATAGGTTCCATAACTTATTTGACCTACTTCCCCCTTTCGGAAGACAGCTACTCAGTGTCCCCTCTGTAGTGGTGGGGTCCAGGGCACTGGGCTAGCCTCCAGCACAGGGTGCATGCACCAGACTAGCCTCCGGCCATGGGGTGGTACCTGGGCCCCAGGCTTGCTTTGTGGAGGTCAAATACCAGCAGGGCTGGGCCAGGGCCACTGCTACTCACGTCTGTCTGGACCATCTGGGGACGCTGATTACGGATCTTAGAGACGAACTCGAAGACATCGACCTTCTGCTCTGCGAACATCATGTCCATCATGGCATCGATCACAATGAAGGTGCCCGTCCGGCCCACACCCGCGCTGGGGGAAGGGAGCACCGAGTCGTGAGTCACAGACCCCCGTGAAGGACCCTCAGACCTGGACAGGGGGCAAGCTGTGCCCAGGAAGGCTCACACTCCTGAGAGCGACTGCCTGCATATCCCTGTGTGGCCAGCGGGGGCGCTGCAGCCCCAGCACCATCTCTCCAGTGGTCCATCAACTCAACTAACTCCCAGCCATAGTGGATGAGGACTGATGAGGGCCCTGTAGGACAGGGTGGAACTGCTCTGTGCATTTCCGAGACTGTAAGTGTGGCAGTAGGAGATCTCGTCTTTCTCCCTCGAAGCGGCTGGTGGATCCCACCTGCTGGCCTTGCGGTTAGCAGCATGGCCCGTAACGAGTGAGCCACTAAGACTCTTGGGTCAGAGATGCCACGCAGAAGCAGCAGGGAGTGTGTCTGAGCTGCTCTCTCTCTCTACTGAGACCATCCTTGCTGGTCACCTGTGCAGGTGCACTGTGTTTCCAGGGTTCTTCCCCCAGGGAATACCTGGCTGCTGCTAACCACAGAGTGGGCGGTTCAAACCTACCAGCTGCTCCATAGGAGAAAGACGAGGCTTTCTACTCCCACAAAGAGTGACAGTCTGGGAAGCCCACAGGGGGCCGTTCTACCCTGTCCAACACGGTCACTCGAGTCTGCATGGACTTGATGGCATTTGGGTTTTATTGTCACCATGTGGGCCTGCTGTGAGCTGGACCGAGCGTCACTGAGAGCTGGGTGTGACCTCCATCAGCTTGGCTCAGCCTAGGCCTGTGCCTGCTCTGAGCATCACAGTCATGCCGCCCCTGGCTTTGACCACCTCAGACAGAGGAGGTGGTTCTTGTTCAGGTCTCCCCAGTGCTCAGGATGGAGAACCTAGAAGACGCCCAGCCCACGTGTGAGACGTCACTTGGACCCCATGTGTGTTGCTGGTGACCACGGGGTGCTCAACGTGGGCACAGGGGCAGGCTTTCCTAACCAGGTCGCCAGGCCTTTCGTCCGAGGTCCCTCAGGGTGGACTTCAACCTCCACTGCTCAGTCACCAGGTGAGCATGCCAACCATCTGCCTCCCATTCTGTCATCCCCTCTGAGAACCCAGCAAGTGTCAGTCTTACCACCCAGCCCTAGTGACCATGACCAACGTCACAGGGGCCTGGGGGGTGCGGGCTATGGTAGGGGACATGGGTCAGCACCTTCAGGTCCTGACTGGGCATCCATCAGGGGGATGGATGCCCAAACCAATCAGCAGCCAGAGCGTGGGGTCTTTCCAAGCGGAGATATCAGGGTGTCCAGGGATTGGAGTGCAGAGGTCGGTGCCTGCTCTCCCCAGCCCACTGAAGACAACCCCCTGTGACAAGTAAGTCAGTGGGTTCAGGGGGGCAGAGTGGAGTGGGAACATGTTCTGGGAGAAGCAGTCATTTGGGGAACCTGCTTTTACAGAGCCTGAAGCATCCTCACCCAGGTGGCCATGGTGATGGTGACAGTGATAGAGCTAACAGCCTAGAGACAGTAGCTGTGGTGGCCGTGTGGCTGTGCTGGCAGCAGCAGCTGTGGTGGTGGCACTCCTTGTGGACATATGTACCGTGGTGGACACAGAGCGGTGAGAGGTGAAGTGGCACCGAGGAGCCTCTAGGGCTGCCCAGGGGCTGCAGGACAAGCCAGCTGTGGGGTCTGCTCCTGGCTCAGGCTCTGTACAGTCTGTCCCTCAGCTGTTGGGGTCTGTGGGCTGTGCTATAAGGACTGTGCCCCTGTCAGAACTGGCCCCCCTCTTTGTCCCGGTGAGCCTGGGTGTCCCTCTGGGAGAAGGAGGCTACGTGGACCCATGAGCCCCAGCCACTGTCACCGTGGGCCTCTCGGCTACGTCTGCTCTCGGCATGGAACCCCCTCGGAGGGCTCCACCTCACATCTCTGGCACGTCCTGGGGTCCCTGTCGCAAGTGGAGGTGGCTCTCACACCCGCCTGCACCCCATCCCTCCGTGCCCCACCGGCCCAGCAGCCACCATGCGCACCTGCAGTGCACCACGATGGGCCCGGCATGCGAGGGGTTGAGCGTCCTCACTTTCTTCAGGAACTTCAGCATCCCGATGGGCGTGAAGGGCACCCCGAAGTCCGGCCAGCTGGTGAAGTGCAGCTGAGAGACCAGCCGGGGAGCCTTGCAGCTGTCAGGGAGCTGCGGGGATGGAGGGTCACGAGTGGGTGCCCCGGCACCTGCGCCGCCCTCTCTGCCCCGCCCTGCCTGCCCCTTCCCGCTTGCCCCGCCCCAGCGCCTGCCCCGCCCTGTCCCAACAGCCACTCTGGCGGAGCGCCTATGCCTCAGGACCCCTGGACTGGGGACCCTCCTGAGATGAGGGGCAGAAAAGAAGGACCACTCTCCCTGGGGGAGGCAGTTGCACCCCCTCCTGGGGATGGGCCTGAGGCAAGATGTCCCCTCACTCTCAGAGAGGGCTGTTCTCCAAGAAGTAATGATGGGGTTCGCGGGCTTGTAGGAGACCCAGGGTGCCCCAGAGCTGCATGCATGTGTGCATGTCTGGGGACAGGCGAGGATGAGAAGGACCAAATGGGTCCCCTCCCCCTTTGTGCTCTGGCTCCCAGGAGCCTCAGAGGCCAGACTCTGCCAGTCAGTTCCAGTCAGACCCCTCTGCTGTGCGAGGGTTTCTAAATGGCTCCTACACTTCAATCACATCTGCCTGGGATCCAGGCATGTTTGCTGAAAGCCAAGACCAAATCCACTGCCATCAAGTTGATTCTGACACACTGCGACCCTGCAGAGCAGGCAGGGCAGGTGCACACCCTAGGACTTCAGTGTTAGCAAGTCTTTCTCTCGACCCTGTGGGATCCCCAGACTGTCAACCTTGATGGGAGTGGAGAAGCCTCCTCTTTCTCTCACAGAGCAGCTGGTGGTTTCGAACAGCTGACCTTGCAGTTAGCAGCCCCACACATCACCTACTACGTCACCAGGCTCCTCCCCTAATCCTCTTCCTTATGAAGATCAGCTGGCGGGTTTGAGTTGGTGACCTTACGGTTAGCAGCCTTACACATAAATGAATACACCACCAAGACTTCCTATTTTTATGGAAGACAATCTTAATGAAATCCTTTCAGGGGAGCTGACAGGAAATAAATATGAAAGATGAGGAGGGAGTGTGATACCTCAGTTTGAAACTGTTAAAGATTCCTAGATTCCTGCCTTACCATTCCAGCCTGTGACAGAGGACCCTTAACCCCTGTGTCCCCTGTGACAGAGGACCCTTAACCCCTGTGTCCACCAACTGGTTAGAATTTCTCCTGGCAAAGTCCAGCCATGCCCAGAATGGCTGTCAGGGGTCAGGGGCATCTAGAAGCTTCTATCACTGTAGACTCCTGGACCTGTGTCTCCACCAAACCCCATCTACCCACTGGCCCCCGCTGGGCCTCAGTCTCCGCCCTCCACCCACAGTGAGAGCCCTGACACTGGGGGTGCCCGGTGCCTCACGGTACGAATGGAAGTGCACCCGCCGCCCACTGCACCCCATGGCACTCCCCAAGGCAGAGCCCGAGGTGTTTACCGACTGGACGCAGAACTTCCTGACCGTGTAGTCCACCAGGACCACGCAGTCCTCCATGCACACTCGGATGTTCCCATATGTCCAGCATCCTTGGTCGGGCCAGTACTGGTGGCACTTTTCCTGTGACAGAGATACGGGGGCTATGAGGCCATTCCGTGACTGCTTCCAGTGTTCCAGCCCCAGTGACCTCACACACACACACCACCTTTACAGACTCCCCCATCCTCACACAGACCTCCTCCCCTCACAGACAACCACTGCCCTCAGAAATGGACCCCCCCTCCTCACAGATGGACCCTCAGTGTCCAGCTGCAGCTAATCTGCTCCTCACAGTGTCCACCAAAGTGGGTGGGCACAGCGAGGCCTGGGGGGGCCCCTGCTTTGAGGGAGTCCCGGCCCTGCCCAGGCCCAGGTGACCCTGTCCTGCCTGCAAGGCTCTGGCGTTGGGGCCTGAAGGACTGTGAGGCTGGGCTATGGCTAAGTCAGAACAGATATCTCCCTCTGCCAGGCCTTCCCCTAGGCCTGGAACATGCTGGAAGTTTCCTGAGCGCTGCCACAGCTCCCCCTCCATCTCTCATATTACAGAGTGAGCTCTACCCCGAGGCACGGCTGAACACTCCCGGGGCTCCGCATCCGGCACCCTGGCCACCTCGTCCAAGCTGCCCTCCCGCGCCTTCTAAAATCCTGGACGTCATGTTCTCCAGCATGTAGTCCTAGAAACGGGAGCCAGGGACACAGACAGACCACCCAGCCGCGGACGCGATGCCGAGAAAGGGAACTGGAATGGAGAAGGGATTTCCCCTGACGTGGTAGAAATCGTGAAGCAGAAGACGGCCTACCACCCCGAGTCACCATGTGGGAAGACCCTGTGGGTGGCGATGAGAGAGATCGGGAAAACGGGAGGGGACATAGCCACGGAAGACTAAGGGGCGCCTGACCCAAGCCGGGTATTTCCAGTCATTGCACGTGTATGGATAGGTGCTTAAGGGGCCAGGCAGAAAGAAGGGGGGCTTGGATGAGGGTACAGGTGAAGAACCTCCAGGTACCCTCGAAGACAGAGCCACGTGTCTGGGGAGAAGTATAGCCGGAAGGCTCGTTGGGAGCTAGGATGGTGAGGCCTTGTCTCACATGCTTTGGGCATGTTGTTGGGAGAGACCAGTCCCTGGAGGAGGGCACCATGCTCGGTCAAGCAGAGCATCCTCAAACGTCGAGGACGACCTTCCGGGAGATGGACGGCCCCATGGCTGCAGCAGTGACTGTGCACATGGTGTAGACGGCAGCACCTGGTTCCGTGGTATGTCCTGTCCGTGTAAGTCAGAACCCACCCAAGGGCCCACCTGAGGGCCCCTAAGAACGATGGTGTCATAGCAACAGGATGGCCGAGGGTCAGGGGACTCTCCGCGGTCCCCTCGGTGTGGCCACAGGGGACCCTGAGCTCTGTGGCCGTGGAGGGCTGATCCGAGCATGAGGCGGGGTCGCTCACGTCTGGCGTCCGCGTTCCTGCCCACACCAGTCGGGATGCTTTTCTGAAGCACTTCCAGGGATGAGGCCACAGGCCATGTGACCAGCAGATGACCCTCCATAATGTGGGTGGGCGTTTCCTGTTACTCAGTGGCTTTGGGAGGAGAAAGGGCGTTTTCTCTGAGGGAGGAGTCTGCCTACAGAGGGTCCCTAGACATTCAGACAGGTCACCGCAGAGGCATGAGTCAGTGACTCAAAACCTCTCTAATGTGTGTGTGAATATGTATGTATCTATACGTCCCTCTCTGTGTGTATATATATGTGTGTGTGTGTGTATATTGTGTACGGAGGTCTCTGTGTTAAACATGTGCACCTCATATGTGTGTGCACATGTATATATGTGTGCATGTCTCTGCATCTATTTGTGTGTGGATATGTCTGTGTGTGAGTATATATGTGCATAGATGTCTGTGTGTAGATATGTGTATGGGTATAAATTTATCTCTACACATGTCTCTGCTCTATATGTGTATATATGTATGTAAGCATATGTGTATGTATATGTCTCTGTGTATATGTGTATGCAGTGCGTATGTATATGTGGCATGTGTGTATATATACATATGATCCCTGATGTTGTAGTGGTTACACTTTGAGCTGCAAATTACAAGATCAGCAGTTTGAAACCACCAGCCACCCTGTGGAAGGGAGATGAGGCTTAGAAACTCACAAGGGCGGTGGGCAGTGAGTTTGGTTTTGGTTTGTCATATATGTGTTTGTGTATCTATGTCTTCCTGTGTTGTACATGCATGAAGGTGTATACATGTATAGTGTATGTGTATACATGTATGTGTATATGTATGCATGGCCCAGTGTATCTATACACACGTGCAGATGCATAGATATGGGTGTGTATCTATGTATGCATGCATATATTGGGATGTACATGTATATGGGTATGTGTGGGTGTGTATTTGTGTACTTGCTGTTTCTCTGGAAAACACTGACTGAGGCCCCATATCTGAGGTTCCTGGTTTCCAGCCTGCTCTCTCCTTCTGGTGACAGAGGCTGACCAATCCTAGCATGGTGACAGTGTGGGTGGCCCTGCTTAGCCCTGTCCTAATCCCTTGAAAACAATCCGGAGCCCCAGCCCAGCACCTGGCCAGAAGGGCAACAGGTGGTTACAGGCGCTTTCTGTCTGGTGTGGAAGAAGTGAGTGCTGCTGGCCTATGGGGGAAGAAGGCTCTCACTGGCCCTCCTGAGGCCCTGCCCCCTCCCCCTTTGCCCCCACAGAGCAGCTACAGAGCCTGTGATGTGACAGCCCACGCACTGCCTCCTCACGCCCCTGCACAGAAGCCTGCTACAGAGCCTGTGATGTGACAGCCCACGCACTGCCTCCTCACCCCCCTGCACAGAGGCCTGCCACGTCCATCGCCAGAGCCCTGGCCACAGTGCTGGGTCACCTGCAAGTGACTAAACACAGGGGTGGGGTGCCGCCACTTCTGGGGCCTGGCCTGGCCACACGCTGTGCTGACAACATGCCAGGCCCTGGCGGGGCCCCCCAAATGGGTCACTTCCACCAAACCGGCCTCCCCCTCTTCTTGTGCCCAAGCCCTCATGCTAGAACTTGTTAGAACAGTGACCGCACTGGCTGCCCCTCAGTTCCCAATTCCTCTTCCACCTCATGTGGACAGCTCACTCCCTGAGGCTCGCCCCCCTCCGCTTCCTACCCTAGCAGCACCCAACCCTGGTGCCCCCATCAAGAGATTCCTCACCCTCTTGCCAACACCCCTCCGGGTTTGGTCAAATTCCCTTCATCTTCTCAGAGAGCCAGTCACTCCCACCCCATCCAGGGAGGGGCTTCTCAGCTGGGCTCCCACTGTCCCACCACTGCCCAGGTCCTGCTTTGAGGCTTTGTTCTGGTCTAGTTTGTAGGGGTTCAGGTCCCTGAGCTAAAAATGGGGGTTTCCAGGCATGGAGGAGCTTCTGGTCTTGGAGCCCCCCTTCTAAAGACATGGTCTTCATCTTCCTCATTGTCCCCCTCTTGACCCCATGCTCTCCTACTGTACTATCCACTGATTGGCTCCAGTTTTGCGTCTGCCCTCCCAGGGGACACAGTGCCCACCAGAAAGCAGGGCCAGTCCCTCCTATGGGAACACACAGTTCACTAGAGCAAGGTCCATCCCTCCCAGGGGACACACAGGCCACTGGAGAGCAGGGTCTGCCTCCCCCTGGCCACCAGCGTGGGCCCCTGCTGTCCTGGGGCTGAGACAGTGTGCTCTGGCCTGCTGGGAACACAGGACGCTTTCCGGCATGGGCAATGCATCCCCTTCAGCCCCTCTCAGGGGAGGTGGCCCCTCACTACCCAGATGGAGCTTCCCCCTGGCAGCGGGTGCACTTGGAGGAGGGACAGACAGCTCAGTATTTCCCCAGGGCACCTGGCTTGTCCCTGCCTCTCTCTAAACTTGGCAAGATGCAGTAAATAACCCACACCATCCTCTGAGGCCCACCCAGGACTCTGCTCGCCATCCTTCTGGCTCAGGGCTCCACCCACCAGAGTCAGAGCTGGTGGGCTGGCCAGGACCCCTCATCCCCTGGCGTGGGGGCTGCCCCTGTGGCAGGGGTTTCTCTGGCTCTCAGGAGGATTGATTAGATGAGAGGATTGTCAAGCCTTTCCCCCCAGGCAGTGAGAGAGGGTGGGGAGGGAGAGAGGAAAAGGAAGTGGTCAGTCTCCCCACCCCCACCCCGCCTTCAGCTAAGTGTAAGAAGTGCCTGAGTCAGAGGGGGAGGGGTTACCTCTTTCCGTTCCTTCAGGTTAGTCAGCATGACGATGGTGGAAGATTTCTGTTCCCAGATCATTCGCCAAAAGTCATTCACCGTTTCCTGTTTGGGTCCTGCAAGGACAAGAGTCCTGAAGTCAGAATCCACCAGAGGGGTCTTCTTGCTGCTCCCCGTCCCTGAGGCACCCAGGAGACAGGACCAGGTGTCAGTTCTGCCTGCAGAACTCCAGTGGGCCAAGGCTGCTGGGACCCACCAGGCCCAGCCTCTTTCCCCACTGCCCCAAGCCAGAGGGCATCCAGGTGGGCATTTCCACAGCCACATGACAACCTGTATGGCCATGCAGGTGTCACTGTCAGGACTGCCAGAACATGTGTGCCCATGTCAGTGTGTGCACGTGTGGGAGAGAATGTGCATGTGTGCGCATGGGTGAGAGGAAATGGGCGTGTGTGTACATGTGCAGCAGTGTGTGAGGCAGAGAATGAGCATATGTGTACAAGTGTGTGAAACAGACAATGGGCATATGTGTGCACATGCAAGTGAGACAGAATAGATGTGTGTGTGTGTGTGTGTGTTTACATGCAGGTGAGACAGAGGGAGAGTCCGAGCTGTCGGCAGTCCGAGCTTCAGGATTTTCTTCTTGAGATCCATCCCAGACCAACATCATCCACCTGCCTCACTCCCTGTACACACAGCACTCCTGGGCCACTGGGTGTCGTGTGTCTATCTACACACATGCGTGCACACACACACACAACCTTTAAATCCATCCCAACTCACAGCAACCTCTCCAGGCTTTCCAAGGCTGTTAGTCTTTACAGGAGCAGAGAGCCTCATCTTTCTCCCTGGGAGCAAGTGCTGGGTTTGAACCACCCACCTTTTGGTTAGCAGCCCAAGGCCTAGCCCACAGCACCACTGGTATGAATGCACCTTGTTGGGGAGGTGGGTACTGGGTGGGCCTGAAACCTGAATTCTTAACCAGCTGCCGCTCCTGTTCCTGGGGCCCGAGCTGAGCAGCAGGCTCAGTGAGAGGCCTGCATCTGTGCTTGGACAGAAACTGCTGCCAGCTGTCACCCAGCAGAGCGAGCACCAGGGGCAGTGAATGAAGAGCTCATGGGGTGCTGGCGAGCACTTTGGAGGTACATCAGGAGGGACCCACACAAAAGAAGCCGGCCCAGCTCCTGGGTGCTGCAGAGGCAGCCGGAGCCCCCAGGCCGTGCTGGCAGAGGTCGGGTTGGAGCTGGGTTGGTGGCGGCTTACCCTGGGTTGCTATGAATTTGTTCTTCTCGTTGTAACCCTGGGGACAGAGAAACCAAAGTCACCGCAACACAACAATGGTGGAAGAGGTATCCGTGGCCCTCATCACGGTGGAGCATTTGGAAAACCCAGGGAAGGAAAATTAGAGAAAGAAAAGGATTCACCAGCCGCGTTAGAGACGACGAGGTTATTTTAATCCTGCTGTCTCTCAACGTTCTTGTCCCTTGGATTCCTTCTGGGACACACACAGTTTCACAGCCACGAGCAGGAGCTGGTCGACAGCCAGCATCTTTGAAAGCCCAGTGGCCGCGAGCTCTCTGCTCTCTGGCCTGTGTTGTCAGCCACACGAGCACTGCAGTGATGAGCATCCCTGAGGGGTGCTTTCTGAGAACACATCCCTAGACGCGGCGGCAGGTGGAAGGGCACTCGTGGTAGGTGGAGGGGCACTGGTCTCGGGGACCCATGACCACACTGCCCAGAGAGACGGTGGCAATGGCAGGGAAGGCCACCCCGCGTGGTTTACAGTCCACACCCAAAGGTTCAGGGACACGTCTCTTGCTGGCCAGAGGAACGGGAAGCTGGGGACTCACGTCTATGTAGGAGGCGTTGACGTAGTCCGAGCAGGGAATCCCATCCACTTGGCTCAAAACCACCCTGGAACAGTCATCTGGGGAGGAGAGAGCCATGGTGTTAGGCAGAGCGAACTGCCCCTGCCCTGAAGTCCATCGATAGTACCGACCACCGAGCTGAGCCTTCCTTCTGTGAGGGGCCACGGGACACGGCCGTCCTGGCCGTCATGCTCACTTTCTATGGGCTGCTACTGTCTCTCAGCTTCAGGGCAGGGCGCTGCCGCAAACAGGTGCTTTACACAACCCTGAGACCAGAGACCGAGATGGGACCCCGAGACCACTGCTGATGGTCTGAAAAGGACTGCAGTCTGCAGGAGGAGGCCCTGGATAGAGATGGGGAAATGGATTAAGACTCAGATCAGGCTACTTGTTGGGTAGGGACTGGAGGAACCGGGAGAACATGGCCTTTCGACCCCCTTTAAGCCTGGAACTGAACTCACCCTGTGGCTGAACATTCGGCCCTGCGGGGAACAGCAAACCCGGGAAGGTCCGCACTTCTTAGAGGAACCAGGCATAAGGGACAGGGACAGCATCTGCCCTGGGATGAAGCCCAGAGGGCAGGGGGCATAGGAGGGATGGAACGAGGGAAGAAAGGAAACAGAATTCACAGGAAAGGCGTGGGGAGAGGGCTGGGACACGATGGGCGGGGGTGGGGGTGGGGCTGCAGACAGTGTCCCAAACGCAACATGCTTGAATCGCTGAATGGAAATCCAGTCTGTGCGTTTGTAAGTGTGAGTGTGAATGTGTGAGTGTGGTATGCATGTGTGTAGGTGAGTATGCATGGGTGAGTATCTGTGTACGTGTTTGCCAGCGCGTTTGTGTGAATGACACGTGTCCAGCCTTGAGCTGGATGATGTGGTCTTGCTAGGCCAGCTCTGTCCTATCCAGCAGGACCTACCAGCAGAGCTCCTGCCAGAAGGCCCTCAGGGGTCCAATCACAGCTTTAGGTCCTCCCAGCCAGGCCGCCCTGCTCAGAACTGGGAGAGTCAGAACCAGCCCTTGGGGAGTGTTTACAAAGCCTACTGAGCTGATCGGGGGTGGGGTGGGAGGTGGGGGTGGGGGGGACAGTTGTGGCCAGAAGCCAGCAATAGTAACAGAGAGAGAAAAAGAGTCCCTGCTTCGATTTAGACTCTGCCGTCCCTCCGCACTTCCTGCCTCTTTCTGCCGAAATGTCACACTTCACTTGCAAAACGTATTTCTAAAACGACGACCCTGCCACTTCTCCAGAAAGGGGGCCTCCTTCTCGCCCGGCCAGGGCTCTGTCCACAGGCACTCCCCTGCCCCCCCAGCAAACTTACGCCAGGGGATGTGGGACCGTGGCCGGGGTCCCAGGGCCACAGACACAGCTGCTCTCTCGGACAGCGTGTGGCCTGGGATTTGTGGGACTGTGAGGAGCTGGTTCTCTCTTCCTGGGATCTCCACCCCTGGGGCTGCAGAGCAGCTCAGACAGGGTGGGAGGAGGGTGGTCAGATGTGAGTCCCACCTGTATAGTCTTCAGGTCTGGCCCCCTCTGCAGGCCACAGCTGGCATCGGGACCTCCATGGCTATTGCTCCATTTCATCCCAGACACCCCTGGCATGGCCTTGCTCCTTCCTGATGGCAGGGACTGCCGGCTAGTCCCCTCCCGAGTGTGAGCACACCCCTTCGGCCCTCGTCTCCCAAGTCCCTAGGCCCTCAGGAACCCGCACTGCCAGAGGGGCAGGCAGGGTTGGGTGCGGGGCGGGCAGTGGAAGGCCAGTTCACAATCACAGTACGTTCTGTACACATGAAACAGGCCCTGCAAACTTTCTGGCCTGAGCTACAGGACTGACTTGCTGAGGCTGTTGAGGTTAGGTGCCCCGGAGTGGTCCTGACTCACAGTGACCTGATGGACAGAAGGAAGCACTGCCCGGACCCACACCACTCTCACAGTGGTCCTAACGTGGGAGCCCCTGGTTGCAGCCACCGTGTCCATCCACCTCGCCCAGGGACTTCCTCTACACTTCACCCACCTGCCCTCCTCCTCCAGGGAAGGGTGTCTCTTGATGACGTGTCTAACGTGTGCGAGATAATATCCGGCAACCTCACTATCGGTGGAGGTAGGGCTGCCCCAGAGAGCCCTGGTGTCACCATGGTAAGTACTGGGTGGGCTTCCAAGAGGTTGGCAGTCTGAAGCCACACTCAGAGAGGACATGGGAGCTGTGCCCAGAAGGATCAACGCCAACGCCGAGCCCCTGTAGTGCTGCTGAGTCCATGCTGACGCAGGGAGGCGCTGCAACCCAACCCGCTGCCCGCAAGTCCATTCCGACTCTGGACAAAGCCACTGGGACTTCCCGAGGCTGTAAATCTTCAAAGGAGTGGACAGCCTCATTTTCTCCCACAGAGTAACTTGTGGATTCGACCCACAGACCCCGTGGTTAGCAATCCAGTGCATGATTCTGTAGGCTCCTTAGGGACCCCAAGCCACGCTCCCTGTCACTGAGGCCATTCAAGTGACCCTACAGGACAGGGTAAAACTGCTCCTATGGATTCCCAAGGCTGCAAACACCTACGGGAGCAGAAAGTCTCATCTCTACCTATTGGGGTGCTTGGTAGCTTTGAACCTCTGACCTTGCAGTTAGCAGTTCAATGTGTAGCCTACTCCACCACTCTTAGTTAACAATGCAAAAGCTCCTGAGTGAAAACGCAGGTGATCTCCCCAAGAAAACAAAACAAGAAAACAACCAAACAAGACCATCCCAGACCAAGAGTTACCATGGAGTCAATTCCCACCCAGAGTGACCCTGTGGGACCGCCCCACCCCTACCCCAAGGACAGTGACACTCTTCCCGCGCTTCCCAACCAGAACCTCCGTCCTAGCACAGCTGCTGGGCCCGAACCCACAAGGCAGCTCTGCCTGGGGCACAGGGGGCACCCTCGCCCACCTCTGCTCACCCAGGCAGTAGGGTCGAGCCCCCCCCTCTCCCAACAGTGCTGGCTGTCCAAGCTTCCAGGGCAAATGCTGGGCAGTGATGTCCACGCAGGGGCCTGCCCCTGAGCTCACCATGCTCACTCAGTCCCAACTGCAAGGTCAGGCCAGCCCAGCCCCCGGCCACGTAACAAAGCGAAACTCTTACTGGGCAGGATGTTGGGGTATCTGTTTTTCTCTCGGTTTTCTTCCTTATTGGCCAGTTCGAAGGTCCCCTGTATGTGTCCAGATGGCAATGACTGCAAGAGAAGGCAGTTAGCACAGACCTAGCCCCCCAAACTCTGCCCTGAGATCTGCTCCTAACTGGGGCGGGGACCCTGTCCCTCCCAGCAATGTGTCTCTGGGGTCAACACACTTGTGGACAATGTGAGGTAGGGATGGCCTGGTCATCCCACAAGATCCCCGGGCCCCTGGATCCTGACCCAAAGATGTACAGACAGCACAGCCAGCAACCAGGCAGGGGTGGTGGTTAAGGGGTGCAGGGATAGAGACTGCTCAGGGTCGCTCTATGACCTGCGAGCCCTGGGTAACCAGGCCCCCTATCCCTTCCAAGATTCAGAACTTCTCCAGATCAGACCCAGCCCGGCCAGCTGGGTCCGCAGATTTCATCCAACAGGAGAACTCAGGAGGGGCCTTGCCAGCTGGGTGAGGGACAGGGAAGAGCATCAGGGATCCTCACCAGCCTCTTGTGCCACCTGTATCCTAACACTGACCTTGCCTACCTCACCCAAGGAGTCCTTACATGATGCAGACATGGCTGCTGAGGAAAGGCGGGTGTCGCCGAAGATAGTGCCGACACTGTGTCCCAAGGTCGCCGCCATGGAAACCCCAGGGCACGCCCCTCCACCAAGTCAGGGTCCCCTCAAAGGCATCTGTCTGGTTTGCTTTTGACTCAGTCTCAACAATACCCTGCTGGGGCATTGGTTCCGCATGGGGCTGCTAACAGCAAGGGCATGGTTCAAAACCACCAGCCGCTCCACAGGAGCGAGACGAGGCCTTCTGCGCCTGTCGCCTGTCCAGTGGCAGTCTCAGAAAGGGAACGTTCTACCCCATCCTGCAGGCCACGGTGAGTCAGAATCGACTTGATGGCAGGTTTTTTAAAAACCAAACAAAACATTACATAAAAATTCTAGAGCCTTCTCTGTTCTGATCCCAGCACGGGAAGTGAAAACAAGAAGTGTCCTCCCCTCTGGAGGGGAGCCTGCGGGGGTGCTGAAGGGTGGGGAGGGAGGGGAAATGGCCCGTGGGCCGGGGTTGCTAGGATGGACCTGCCTTTGATGCCCTGTGCTCTGTAGCTGCCTGGCTCGGATGTGGAAGTGGGCAGGGCCCAACTCGGGCTGGGCGGCCTGGCCACCACATCCAGTGCCCACCCACCTTTCAGCACACCAGTGACCACCACTAATATGGGGGTTGTCGTCTACTTCTCCCTACCTCCAAGCCCCAAGGACATGAAGGCACCTGGGAGGGCCCGGCCTGACTTGGTCACCCTGCAGGGCCTCTCCAGGGCCTTGACTGGAATCCCAGAGCATAAAACTTGGAATTGACATGGCCACAGGTTGCCAAAGTGTGTTGGGTGGTTTGAGGGGAGAGTCTACCCGGGAGTCCCCCAAATGGCCAGGCAGCTGGGTAGGTCCACACTGGCCCTGGTAAGCTCTGAGGAATGTCCCCCTCAGCTGAACACCCCTCAATGGGGTCAGAGGAGCCCAGGTGGCAGAGTGGGGCACTCCTTGGAATGCAATATATAAGGCCAGCAGTTCAAAACTACAAGCAGCTCCTTAGGAGAGAGGTGAGGCTTTATGCTATCATGAAGATATATATATATACACACATGTACATATACACATACATGTATACATACACACAAGGTAATGTGTACACGTGTGTGTATGCACATACATGTATGTACACAATACATGTATATATATATAAACACACATATAAATATATTCACTCATATACACACTCACATAAGACAATATCCACTGACATGTGTGTAAACATATTTGTATAAATACATGCAGATGTGTTTAGCTACCTGTATACAAGTAGGTGTAAACAGATGTATGCATTTATGCATACACTCTTATAGACACACACAGACATATACCTACGTCTATAAGCACACACACACAGATGTATATATACACACAGAGATGTGCACGCACTCGCCATGTGCGTACATGCTTTCTCTTCTACAGTGTCTCTGCCTCCAGGTCCCTGACACGCTGCCTTTCTGAAGGAGACCACCACACTCAGCTCCCCTTCCGAGGCCCCTGAGAAATGGACTTGCTGCCCGAGGTTCGCTTGGCTCTCCGAGGCACTCACTGTTCTGGGTATTTGAAGACGAGGCACTAAAGCAGTACTTGTCCCGACAACCGGGTGTGAGGTGCCTCACCGCCTCGCGCCACCCTCTGAGAGGCTGCGGAGGCGTTGGCCTGCCCTGCGCTGCCCCAGCATGCCCAGCGCCCGCCCGGCGCCAGGAGAAGTGAGAAGCAAAGGCCCCTGGGGGCCAAGAGGGAAGTGGGGACTCCGCCCTGCGAGGAGGAGCCGCCTCCCAGAAGTGAGGGATGTTTCCACAAAAGGGGAACAGGTTTGGAAACAACAGCAAGGAAGCTGCAGAGGCAGAGGGAGGCGGGTGCTGGGAGACAGAGCGCCTGTGGGGAACTGCTGCTTGCTGGGCCGCAGCCCAGGCTCACTGCCTCCAAAACCCAGCTCCTGCAGACCCTGCTGGACAGGCGGTATGGGGCAGAGCCTACAGGACAGACCCGACAGGACAGTCTCTATAGGATAGTCCTTACAGGGCAGAGCCCACACAATAGACCCTATAGAACAGACCCTATAGGACAGACCCTACAGGGAAGAACCTATAAGACAGACACCCCATAGAACAAACCTCAAATAAGAACAGACCCCAAAGGACCAACCCTGTAAGACAGATCTGATAGGGCAAACCCCACAGGATAAATCTATAGGACAAAGTCTACAGGACTGCCTCTATAGGACTGCCCCAGGGTATCTCCAGGGCTGGCATCTTTACCAAGATAGGACCTCCTTTTCCTGAGAAGAGGCTGGTGGTTTGAACCAGGGACCCGTCAGTCAGCAGCTGAGCCCTCTGGCCACTGGGCAGCAGGGCAGTAGGTGTGACCATTGAGCTGTGAGCTGCCATTCGGGGGGCTCCGCTGCACAACAAGCTCTAGCCCACCCACCCCCCTCATAGAGGGAGAGGATGACCAGGGAGCTCCAGGGACTGGACCGAGGGATCTAGGCTCGGAGTGAGATGCCAGCCACTTCTTCAGGCTCCACCTTCAAGTGGCCAGTGGCTACAAGCACCAGCCTGAGGCCAGACAAACCAGGCATGGTCCATCCACATGTGGACCAGTGCAGTGCCGTGCACAGGAATGAAGGCCTGACCCCTTGCAGGCTTGATGCTCAGTGACACAAGTCACACACAGGGGCAGATGCTGGACGACCCCATGTACATGAGATAGGCAAAGGTACAGAAGGCAAGGCTGGGCCATGGGGGCTAGGGGTGGGCGGGGGGAGGCGAGAGGCAGTGGCCTCTGCCAGAGGGCATGAGAGGGACGGTGTGGGGACACAGGGAGGCCGTGCTGGCTGCAAACCAGGAAGAAGGCCCTGGGCACCACTGAAGACACATGCCAGGACCTCGGGGCAGGAGTAGCACCCAGGCCAACCCTGGCGGTAGGGATAGTGATGTGTGCACACATGCATTTGGTTCGCGTCCTGGGGACAGTGACTCTAGTTGATAACATCATGGGACATTCACACGCCTGCAGGGCCTCCTGAAAGGCTGTGGGAAAAGGGGAGGCTGTGGGGTTTCCCATGCTGTTGAAGTCCCTCTTGTTCTAGACACCTGTACCCACATAGGTAACAGCGACAGTGCAGAAGACAAACCCGTGAGCCTCAGGCAGTACACAGACACGTGCACACGCCATGGGAGGTGTCCTAAGGGCACACCTGTATTCTTTGGTGGTGTTTTTAGTGAGTGAAGACTTGCAGGTTGCTACTGGGGATGCGGGGACCCCAGGGGCCTGGTGGGCTGTGTCCCATCCATTGCTAAGATGACAAGGGTTCCCTTCAGACTGTCACACACTCTCTCATGCCCAGGGCATATCGGACTGTCCACACACCTGTGGCATCCGTACGGGTGTGAGAAAGGACCACTTCACACCACGTAGGTCCCCAAACTCTGGGAGCCCATCAGAGGGGGTCGGGGCATGCCCCTGCCCTGGCCTGGAGTGTCTGCAGGGTATGCCCAGTCTCCTCTGTGTCCCCTCGCCGTCCAGGGGACCAGGTTTCTGGCATAGAGGTGTCAGATCATGGCGTGTGAGCAGTGCACAAGAGGGACCAGCATCCAGGAAGTTGGCTTGGGCTCTGGTCCTGGTGGCCTTGGGGTCACCCCATCTGGCAGCCCCCCACTCACGTTGAATTCCTCCCGGAAGTGCTTGCAGTCATCGGCGGCTCGCACGCGGATTTCCTCCTCCAGGTGCTCCACGGGGATGGGGAAGTACTTCCTGGGCCCCGAGGGGGACGGGCTCAGCAGCATCACTCTCTGCTGCTCTGTGGGCAGAGAGAGTGGGCCCATTAGTCACACTGCCGGCCGGCGGGCGGGCGGGCGGGCAGCTAGGGACCAGTAGGAATGAGATGGCCGAGGGAGAGATGCTGGGCTCAAGCACGCAGCCACAGCAGTGAGTCAGAGCCTCACCCTGACCTGTGGGGCCTGCCCTGATGTGTCCATTCACAGCTGCCCCCCCCCAACCCCGGCCTCCTTACCTGTTCAGCCCCTAGCCGCCTTCCTTCATCCCGCAGCCCCCTTCACGCCCGCCCCCGCCCCCCGCCAGCTTCAAGCAGAGCCCAGAGTGCAGCTAGGGAAACAGAGGAGCTAAGGACAGAGGGGGCCTGGTGCCACAAACAGATGCTCTACTAGTAGCCTAAAGGACCGCAGTTCAAATCCACCCAGAGGTGTCTTGGGAGACAGGCCAGGTGACCTACTCCGGGAAGGTTTCGGCCTTGGAGCCCAGTTCTGCTCCACACCCAGGTCTCCAGGAGTCGGAACCGACTTGACAGCAACCCACAGTGACGACTGGGCCTTGGCTAACATGCTCAGGTGCCAACTGCAAGGTACAGGCTCACATCCATCCAGGGGAACCTGGAAAGCTAGGGCTGGCCAACTGCTTCCTAGTAACCGGCTGAGGAGGACCTGCGGCCAGGCCTGCTCGGACTCAGGTGTGGGGCCGGGAGTGAATAGAGGCCCCAGAGCCAACCTTGTCTAGTGGAAGGTTCCTGGGGGAGCTGCAGACAGACAAGCTCCCTCCCCTGGGAAATAAAAGGAAACCATTCTTGTGGGGAGGGGTGGGGTGGGGGGCGCAGAAAGGAGATGGCTGGTTCCCTTCCACAAAGGGGGGCTGGGAGGGAGAGGTGAGAAGTGGCAGGAGGGAGCCTTCTTCCTGGGGAGGTGTTGAGGTCCTGGACAGGGGCAGCTCACCCACTCTGTGGTCTCCCCCCACCGGTCCCCCAGGGCTCAGCTGAGGGTCCTCCCAGTCCTCATCCCTCCCGGGGTCAGCTGGAATAGGAGGGGCGGGGCCGGATCTCACTGTGCCCTATGATGATTGCTGCCCTCTGGCACTGGGCGGGAGGCAGGTATGGAGTGGGCAGGGCAGGAGTGGACAATGGGGGCTCCGGGTCCCGAAACAAGTGTGTCTTCTGGCTCTGCGTGGCCACCCTGCTCTCCATCTTAGTGTCACGTGGATAAAACCCTCCACCCCACTTGCCCTGCCGTGTGCAGTGGCGGCTGAGCGCAGGGAGCTGGGCTCCGGTGTGGACATGGCACTCACAAGGGGACCTCAGATCCTGGAGGACACGTTGGCAAGTCTCCCCCACCCCCTTGGGCTCTGGCCAGCTTCCTCCGGTGCCCACGTGTGGGACCCACAGGATTTTCAATCG
This sequence comes from Tenrec ecaudatus, assembly GCF_050624435.1. Classification (NCBI taxonomy): domain Eukaryota; kingdom Metazoa; phylum Chordata; class Mammalia; order Afrosoricida; family Tenrecidae; genus Tenrec; species Tenrec ecaudatus. The sequence continues at coordinate 109,303,724 of NC_134545.1, read as the reverse complement.
CTGGTTTAGGAAGCAGGTTGCCAGGCTTTTCATGCAGGGCACCCAGGGTGGGCTCAATCCTCCCACCTCTTGGTTAGGTGCTGAGCACCCAGCACCATTCAGGGCCTCTTCACTGAATCACCGCGACCCAGCAGGATGGAGCAGGCCCACCCCACGGGGTATCTACGGCCACATCTCACTCAGCCATCAGCCGGCTGGTGGGTCCAGGACACCCCCTTGTTTAACCGTTCTGCCACCTAGGCCCCACCCAGGATGCTAAAGGGTCACCCGGTCGGCAGTGCCATGCCCTCTGCCCCTTGGACTGAAATGGGGGCACTGTGAGTCCAGCCCTTCATCCAGGACGGGGCTGTCTCACTCGGGTGACGGCATAGGACTCACGGAGAAAATGCAAGCTTGACGGCGTACCTCCCCCCCCCCCCCATTTCCCCATCGACAGGATGTGAGGCTGATGCTCCCTCCTGGGGAAGCCACAACGGAAAGGGCCTCCTCGGGAGGGCGCGTCTGGCAGACAGACAGCCTGGAGGTGATCCCACGCCCCAGCGAGGACAGGTGACAGCCCGAGGACAAGGCTGAAGCGCCTAAGGGTTTCAGTCCCGCCTGCTGCCCTTGAGAGGGACGCACCTTGCTCCTCCAGCAGCCCGTTGGGCATCTTCTTGTCGTTGGCGCTGACCACCGCCTTCCGCTGCTTCCGGAACCTGAAGGCACGAGAGGGTTAGGGATCACCAGCACGACTCAGGGCCCCGCCCGGCACCGCTACCCACCAGGTGAGCCGGGAGAAGCTCTTCCTGCTGCCCATGCTGCTGGCCCCCCGCCCGCCTCGGTCACCACTGAGCCAGTGAGAGCGCTGACTTCCTCTTTGCTGTCCTCCGCGGCGGGGCGGGCGGGGACACTCCTACCTGAAGCAGTAGGCGGCCACTAGGAGGAGTCCCAGCAGGCAGAGAAGGGGCAGCAGCAGCCAGGCCAGCAGCGTCTGGGAGGCACCCCGGTCTGGAGGGCCTGGGGGCAGAGGGGCATTGGTGACCCACGGGAGGGGTCTGGACTGGGGGGGTGGTCCCAACACCAGGCTGCACTTCACAGTGTGCTAGCCCCACCCAGTCCTTCCTGACAACAGGATCACCCCCTCCCCCAGTGTGTCAACACCCCCAGTCCTGGTGACACCTGGACCCCCTTTCACAGTGTGCGAGCCCACCTGTTCTCATACCAAGACCCCCACCTAGTTTCTTTCCCCGCCCCTGCCTAGTTTATAAGCAGTCCCCCCCAGCCCCCCGTCAGTCCGCAGTGTCCACCCAAACCCTGGCAGGGTACACGAAGCAGCTTATGCTGTGGCCATTGACATCAGACAGGACTTAGGCAAGAACGAGCTTGCAGACAAGTTCTGACCACTGACCATCCCCACCCCAGCCCCATAAGTGCCCAGCCCCTGCCACCCTGCTTCATGAGGAATTGGGAGGTGGACATGTGGGACACCCCCTTCTAGCTCCAGGCAACCTTGGACTGCCTGGTGTCCCCGGGGGTCTGTCTCCCCAGAGTCTGCCGTATCCTCAAGAGGGGCTGGTTTTGGGGAAAGCTAGGTCAGGCTGAGGGGCTAAGAGCACTGACCCTTCCTCTTCCGATGAGCCTGGCCCCTCGGGGGCTCAGTCATGGGCAGTGTCCCCAGAGGTGGATATTGAAGGCCCTTTCCTGTGCCCTGGCAGGGGGACCCCACAGGAATGTCTAACAGAAATGATAGCCGGGGACCCAGGTAGCTGTCAGAGCCCCTAACATGCTGCCACACCCCTTCTTATGCCCAGTGCATCTCTCACCTGAGCTCCATGCCAAGCGGCCCCCAGGGCTGCGTGGGGGATGCTCCCACTAAATGCCTGGGCCTTTTATTTTGCAATCACAGAATTGATTGGTACCACTGCCTAAAACGCCCAGAGGTACTTCCTGGGGACCTCATGCTCCTGAACCCGGTGTGAAATGCATCCCGCCCCCAGGGACATGGACCTGTGCACCTCTGTGCACCTGTTGCCCAGTGCGCACTCCTCACCCCCGTGAACAGATCCCACCACAGCTTTCAACAGCAGAATGGCCAGGTGCTGTCTGCACTGCAGCCTCTGATGATGGGGTGGGGCTGGGACTCTGGCACGTGATTCTTGGGGGGTCAGCAATGTGGAGTGCCCTCGAAGAGCCTGAGGCTCCATGCTGTGGGTATCACACTCGCTCTGAAGGACAGCCATGCTGGGGTGGTGGTCTCCAGGCAGGAAAGCACTGTGGCTGGCCCTGGAGCCTCCAGACAGGGCCCCTGCTCACTGCCTGCACAGGCTCAGAGTCTGGTCCAGTGCACCTTCTCTGACTGAGTCCACTCCATGGACCCCGGTCTGTGTCCATGCCTCAGCAGGTCCCTGAGCCTCAGGATGCCACCAGCAGGCATTCAGTCACCACCCAGGCCAAAGCTGGCCCAGCAGCCCTCTATGCAAAGGCCAAAGTGGGGTTCCCTGCTTACAGGCACCCATCTGAGAAGTGTAATTGGAAGCACTGTCAGCCTTGGGCATGCCCCCCTCCCCCAGCACAGCAACAACAGGGTTCCTGGTGGCACAGTGGGTTAAGTCTCGGGCTGCCCGTGGACATGGTGGAAAGGAAGAAAGAGATAGCTGGCTACTTCCAGGAGGTTTCTAGCAGTTATTTCCCAGTGTGGGTGATACTACCGCCTGGGGGACACTGCACAGATCCAACTCAAGTCAAGCCAAGTCAAGCCAGCCCCACCCAGCCCCACCTCACCCCACCCAACCCAACCCAACCCAACCCAACCCAACCCAACACACAGCCATTTAGCTGACTCTATGATGCATAGCAACCCCATGGGAGAGGGTAGATCTGCACCTGTGGATTTCCGAGACTAATTATGGGAATAGAAAGCCTTGTCTTCCTCCCAAGGAATGGCTGGTGGTTTCAAACTGCTGACCTTGCGGGTAGCAGCCTAACACATACCCCCTGTGCCACCAGGTCTCCTTAGAAGAAGCCAGCAAGGATGCAAAAACAGGGACCTGCACTTCCCCTGGATGATAGGTTTAAGTACAAACGTTTTTCATTGCCAGGGGGGTGCTGAGTAATTGTGTCTCTGTAAAGGCTCGGGAGGGCAAAGCCATTTGGAAACCTGTGGTTGACAGAGTCAGAAACTCAAGGGGCAGTTCTTCCCTGTCCTGGGGGGTGTCACGGTGAGTCAGAATCAACTCAACGTCAGAGGGTTCTGTTGCTTGGTTTGCCAGCGTCACCTACAGCCACCAAGAATTTGTTTTTAATCCTCAGCATAGTCCAGAAGTACTTCCTGGTCTAAGGAGCTGAGGGGGTGCAGGGGCTACTGGCTGCAAGGTGCCCTCCTCAGGAGAAAGAGGAGGCTGTCTGCTCCTGTATGGATTGACGTCTCGGGAAGCCTATATCTGGTCATGGTGAGGGGCGTGGGTTTGTGGAGGGACCTGGTGGCATATTAGTTATGCACTGGGCTGCGCACTGAAAAGCCAGCAGCAGCTCGACACCAGAAGCTGCTCTGAGGGAGAAAGAGTTACAGTCTCAGAAACCCAGAGGGGCAGTTCTGCTCTGTCCTATACGGTGGCAATGAGTGGGCATCGACTCAGTGGCAGTGGGTTTGTTTTCTTTTGGTTTTGTTAACTCCATTTCACAGATGAGACACTGAGGCACGGAGCAATTCTATGGGTAACTCTAGTGGCCGTGCTCTGAGTAGGCATCGACTCGGTGACAGTGAGTTTGGTTTTCTGGTAGGGGAAATGCTGGAACTTGAACTTGAGCCTTGCAGCTCATGATCCGCCCCTCACCCCCCACCCCGCTCCCTTTTTGTGATAGTTTGGCTTATTGGGCCAACTAGGCCAATAGGAACATGCGGGCGGAGTTGTATCAGGTCGCAGCTTGCTTGGAGGATGAGCAAAATAAATAAAGACATCCCATCTCCCTCTTGCTTCCTGGGGCTTGGACCGGCGTACTGCTGCTTTAACCAGTTCTCTGCCCATCATGTGTGCTACACTACCCATGGGCCAAGCCAACCCGTTCATCAGGTCACCAGAGCTTGAGGCTTCTTTGAGACCTGCTTTGCCATGCTGCTGGTGCGTGCATTGCTTGAGCTTGATTCTGGTGGATCCTGTTGCCAAGCTTGAGTTAGATATCCCATCTGGGCCTACTTCGCTAAAGCTCCCAAGCTACTGACTGTTGCTGACCCACCCTGCTGTCTCTGTCCTTGACTCCGCTGTCTCCTTCCTTGACCTTGGACCCAGCAACCCACTTGAATTGAAGGACTTCCAGTATATTAACTGTTGTACTAAAGTGAGTTGAACTGAACCCTCTGTGCTACTATGTGGGCTAATTAGCTGCTATATTCCTTCTTGCTGTATAAACCTATCCTCTCATATAAATATAATCATAGCATCCTGGTTTTGTTCCTCTTGAGAACCCTGCCTAGCAGAGTTATGGAAGCACTTGGAAGCTGGAATAATCAGAAGTTACCAATGACCTGATTAGGGACAACCCAAGGCGGCTCCTAGTGTTTTGGGGAGCGGAACCAATCAATTTGCTTCGAACATGTTCTTTTTGAGGTGTCACTGGGGCCACGAAGTAAGATATCCATGGTGGTTCCATAATTGTATGCCAACTTGAATATGCATCCAAGGGTAGGAGTGGTATCCAACCTGTCAATCAGGTCACAGCCTGATGGTGCCACCTTGTGGGGATGGCCTTCTCATAAGGAGAGCAAAGGGACCCACAGCCCCCTCCACTTTCCTGTGAGCTGGCCACACAGAGAGCGGCAATGTTCTAACCAACTTTGTCTCCACGTGACTTTGCAATCATTGGACCGTAGTCTTGCATTCTGCACCATTGACCGTGACTGCTGGATCTATGACCACTTCTTGATACAAAGCTCTTTCTTACACATCTCTAAGTGTTGATGGATTGGTTTCTCAGGTCAAGTGGGACTAACACACGCTTTCTTCCCAGCATCTCAATTTTACGAGGCCTTACTCAACTTCATTGACCTGTCACAGACATGCCATCAGATGCGCCCATCTGGAGTGTGCTAGCTAAATTCTCGTAGCTGTGCAGTCACCTCAGGGCCCGTGGTAGGGCACCGCCATCATCCCAGGAAGGGCCCTCATGGCTGCCTTCCTGTGACCACCCTTCCACCCCAGCCCCTGGCCACCACAATGCCACTCTGTCCCCATCTGCTGCCCTTTCTGGACAGGCAAGAAGACTCACAGGACACAGTCTTCTAGCCTGTAGGCCGTCGTCCATGCGTCCATCACTGGATGTTGTTTTTTTTTTTAAAGTTTAAACTTAAAAACAAATCAACTTCAAAAGAGAAAGGATAGAATAAGGAATCCTTTGCTTCTTCCAAGCTCCCGAGTGGCACAGAGGTTAAGCGCTCAGGTGCGGACGGGAAGGTTGGGAGGGGAAGGTCCGCAGTCGCTCTGTAGAACGAGGTGGCAGTGTGCTTCTGGAAGTACCGCAACCTTGGGAACCCTCTGGGACGCCCTGCTCGGCCCTGGGGGGCTGTCCTGGGGGGATCTTATGACTTGGAACGGACCTGAAGGCAATGCGTCTGCCTCCCACCTTTCTGATGCACACCAGGTTCAGTGCGCCCTCTGGTCCCCGCTGCTGCCCTCCTCTCAGGCATGGCCAAAGCTTTTCATTTCCATGCCAGGGGGCTTCACAAAGGTCGTGGGGAAAAAATGCCAGGACCAGTTAACTCCACTCTCCCACCAACTTTTAGAAACCCCTACCTGCTTCGGGTGTATCTTTAAAAGCTGAGGGTTTGTATTAAGAACCAAACACAAAAACTAGTCCGGCCACTCCCCAAGAATGCGCGGGGTCATGGCATCCACTCTCTTAGAAACCCAAGCAGCAGACCCTCTGCCATCGAGTGGGCTCCGCTCATCACGACCCTCCAGGACAGGGAGGCACCGCCTGGTGGGTTTCTGAGGCTGGAGCCCTTCAGGAGAGCAGAACGTCTCTTCTTTCTCCTCACGAGCTGCTCCTGGCTGGGAGCTTCTGACTCTGTGCTCCGCAGCCCAGCGGGAAAGGACCGCGTCACCAGGGATCCAGGAGCTAACAGTAGCCCCTCCCCAATCCCAGACCTACTCATATGACTGTAGGCTTTCTGAGGACACACATCCTTATGAGAGTGGACTCTTCAAGAGAGGAGATTGCCTCCTGAGGGGCGACTGGGGGGTTCAAGCAGCCCAAGCCCTGGCCCCGACTCAAGGTCCACCCAGCCATGAGGGCTCTTATCAACTGCCATGCCAGGGTCGAAGTGTCCCCATGGACTCATTAGCGCTGGCTGGGGTGGCATTGAGTCAGGTCCAACTCTGAGAAGTTGTCAGTTTGAGCCTCTGCTGGCTTGTCACTCAGCTTGGGGGCTCGGGTCTGCTACTCCCTGGCCACCAGGTCCCATACTTATCTATATTCACCCCAAACCCGGGGCTGGATCCAGCCTTCACCGAATCCCTTCTACCCGCAGACCAGGATGTGAACAGCCTTGCTATCAGGCAGAGCGCATTGGAAAGTGGGGTGTGGCAGATGGAATTCGGTTAAAATTGAATGTCCTATCATTTGATCTCCCTTTTGGCCCATTTTAAAGTTGGTCTAGTTTTTAATACTTTCTAGGTTTTTTTCCATTGAGGTTTTTCTCTGTTATTGTTGTTATTTGCTAAATATGTTTTTCTGTACACGAAATCCAGGGTAAGTAGATGCATAGAGATAGTAACTGGATTAATGAGTTTTTTGGGGGGGGGGGCATGCCAGGGGGGATGGGTGGGAACTGTGGAGCTAGTAGCAAGGAGGACAAGAAGAAAACCCTCTAAAATTGATATGACGATTGTATAACTCATCTATGACTGACCTATTGAACAGGATGGTGTGTGCAGCCATGTCCCCCATAACTGTTTAAGACAAAGGAAAACAAACCCCACTGCCGATGAGTGGACTTCAGCTCATAGCAACCCCACCAACAGAGGCAATCTGCCCCATAGTGTTTCCAAAGCCGCCATCTTTACGGGAGCACCCAGCCTCCTCTGTCTCCCGACTGGCTCTACAGCAGGGGTAGCAAACACATACCCAGGCCAGCCACCCCTTGCTTCCCCATCTTACCAAGCCTCGCCCCTCCCTGCACTGGCCCCCAGAACTTTCTAGGAGCTTGGCAGCTGGCAGTTGGGGGTGGGGGGTAAAAACCAGGTGGGTCCTTACCTGGGATGGCTGTACTGTTGTTGTCTGGTGCGATGGTCTGGTTCTCTCTGAGCGCTCCAGCCAGTGGCCAGCTAAACCCCGCGAGCAGGATCGGACAGAGGGCCTCCATGGTGGACCTACAGAGAGGCAGGGACAGGCTCAGAGGGTCACCAGGGTTGTGGGATGCCAGGAGGGGGCACTGGGTCCTGAGGACCGACCAGGGAGAATCTGAAGCGGTGTCAGGGAGGATACTGGGGGCTCTGTGGGAAACAGACAGGGGGATAGGGATGAGGGCTGTGGTAGTTACATAATCTGTTGTCAATTTGAGACTTAAGAGTAAAGGGGGAGAGTTCAGCCTATCAATCAGGTCGCAGCTTGATGACCTCATTTGGAGGCACTAAGGAGATAAATAGTTCACTGGAGGTGGGACACAGGCTCACTCGCTGTGAGACATTGCAGCTGACAAGACACATGGAGCTACACTAGAGCCCTGGAGCTGAAGAAGCCACGTGGAGACCCCTGTCAGCGCTGCAATGCCTCTACTGCCACTGGATCCACAAGACTTTCCACACACTGGCCTGTGATCTTCCTGCATCCAGCATCATTGCATGTGTTTCGTGAGTCTGAAGAGGACTCTGTAGATTGGTATCAGACATATGGGCTAATATCGGACTTATGGACTTGATCTGGACTGGGTTGGGATATTTTCTCAATAATCAGTTGCTCTTGTCTATAAAGCTCTTTCTTACACACATATGCGTGTTTATGAATTTGTTTTTCTAGTCCACCTGGACTAACACAGGGTTTCCTTCTGCGTGCTGTGGTCAATCTGAGTCAGGGGCAGAGTGTTTGGAACCAGCGCCGGCACAAGTGCTAACTACATTTGAAAGTAAGTCCAAGTTCAAGTTGCCTAAGTTAGGAACTCCACAAATTTCCCTGAGGTTGCAAAGCCCCCCGTCTAGGGCTATCCCCTTTTTTCTGTGACAGGTACCCCCCAAGTTCCGGGGCTGGGGTGGAAGGGAAGCTTCAGGAACATCACGAGAGCTAGATTCTCAAAGGGACATCCCAGTCCCTGCTAAGGGCTGCCACCTCTCAGCAACAGCATGGTGGTCTGGCCAGCATTTGATTGTTCTGACTCTCCTTGGAGGACGCTGTGGTTACCGGCAGAATTCTCATCTTCCACCCTGGGGACCTGGGTCCCTTTCCCAGCCAATGCAGCTCCCAGGGTGGCTACTGCCTGACTGGCAGAGGAGGGGTGTGTGCTGCCAGGATGCTGAAGAGGTTCCAGGGGAGCCCAGGTGGAGAGCCACCAGGAAAAGGGACCGAAAACATCGGCCACCGAGAACAGAACTGTCTTGGAAAAAGAAGCGAGGATGGTGAGACCCCATCACAAGGACTTCGGACCTGTTGTCAGGAGAGACCAGTCCCCAGAGAAGGACACAGTTCTCGGTAAAGCAGAGGGGCAGCGCGAGGAAGGGTCTTAATAAGATGGGTTGGCACCGTGGCTCCAGCAACGGGCTCCAGCAGGGCGATAATGGTGAGGATGACATGGGACCGGGCAGTGTTTCGTCCTAGTGCAGGCGAGTGTATGCAAAAAGAGATGCTCGAGATGTTGAAACTGTACATTGAGAGGAACATCCTAGAAACAGATAAGGCTAAGGAATGGATGAGAGCAAGTGACTGAGCCATCTGTTCACGTTCTCCTTTAATAATCCATCAGCAATGATCACGTCTCTGATAAACCTCACTGGCGATGGTACGGCCACTGCACAAAGCCCTCCTTTGACATTCAGGCGGCACTCTAAGGAGGTTACCTAACGGGCTCCGACACTCCCCCACGCTCTGCCATGGAGTTGTTTCCGACTCCGCACGACAGCCTCTCTCTCGCTGTGGGGGAATGGCTGGTGGGTGTGAACCGCCGGCCCTGTGATTAGCAGCCCAACCCTAACCCACAGCCCCACCAGGCGCCCCTTACCGTTTGCTAAGTTTAGTTTGAAGGTACTTAACAACTCTGTCAGCAAAGTGGGATACACATGAGCTGTTAACCAGGTCAGGGGGATTCAAACCTACCAGCCGATTGGATCCCTGAGGCCGTCTGCTCCCAGGAAGATGCAGTCTTGGGAGCCCGCAGGGGCATGTCCCTTCCATTCTGTTGGGCACCGCGGGTTGGAGCGGACTCGAGGTTAGGTTTGGTTTGGTTTTGGTTTATGGGGATCACCAGGTCTTTTCTCTCATGGAGTGGCTGGTGGGTTTGAACTGCTGGCCTTTTGTGGAACCTGAGCGCCTCACCCCTGCACCACCAATGCTCATTGTGGAAGGCTTAGACCCTGAGAGCACCCAGCGGAGCGGCAGTGACTAGCCCAGTGTGGCCAGCAGAGGGCACTGGGTCTGCAGAATCCAGGCCTGTCCCAGCATCTCCAAACCAAAAGCAAAACCGCACTGGCTGCCACCCTCAGACTCGCAGTGACCCAGCCCGACGGCCAACGGCCGTGCTTCCTCCTTGGGTTGGAAGACTGTGACTCTCTGTGGGCTTAGAAAGCCTGGCCTTTCCCCCTCCGAATGGCTAGTGGTTTCCAACTGCTGGCCTTCGAGTTAGCGGCCCAGCACATGACCACTGTGCCCCCTGGGTCCCTCCCTCAATATCAGGAGTCCATTTGCTGTCCCCCCACCATGGCCAGCCCCTGGCCATTGCCTCTCAAAGGGCTCACAGGGGCTACCCGGTGAGCAGGGAGCCTGTCGGCGTCAACATAACCCTTGAAGTCATTGGCCTGTGGGACCTATGGCTCACACTGTTGAATTTCAACCTTTTGCATTTATTTGTTTGTTACAATCCATCCATCCATCCATCCATTGTATCAAGCACATTTGTACATGTGTTGCCATCATCATTTTCAAAACATTTTCTTTCTACTTGAACCCTTGGTATCAGCTCATTCCCACACACCAACCCTTCCTCTCTAATGAACCCTTGATAATTGATAAATTATTGTTAGATTTTCAGGTCTTACAACCTCTTGTATTTAATCCATAGTTCTGCATGTGCTTATTAAGGTCTGGGAACGACAGAGCAGAGTCCCAGATCCCAGCTTATCAGAACATCATCTCTCCAACATCCCAGCCTTGGTTTTTGACCTTGCTCCTGGAGTCTAGCACCTCTTTCGGATTCTGCCTGTTTAATTATTCTAGGGTTGTTTCTGAGCCTTTGCTGGGCCAGTGCTCGGGCCAGGCAGCCTGCTGGGCCTGGATGCAAAGGTGCGGGAGACCCTTCCCCTGGAGCCTGCCCTTCTCTGGCAGGCCAGCAGCCAGTCCTCAGACAACCTCTCCTAAGCTCATAGGATGTGGGGCCACAGGGCTGAGGAAGGGGGAGGCGGACTGTGAGCCAGCAGGGTGGGTCAGACCAATCCTCCCCGGAAACCAAGAGTTAAGCCATGGGATGGAGAGGCCTGAGGGCACTCTGTCTTGGCCTTGGTCAAATTTGAGGCATTCGTAGTGGAGTGGTTATGCGTTGGGCTGTGGTCCTCAAGGTTAGCAGTTCAAAACCACCAGCGGCTCTGCAGGAGAAATACAGGGCTTTCTAGCCCCATAGAGAGTTACAATCTGGGAAACCCACAGGGGCAGTTCTACCCCATCCTATGGACTTGCTATGAGTCAGAACTGAGTCCATGGCTGCGAGTGTGGTGCTGGTTTTGGTAGCAGAGAGGAGCAGCCCCAGTAACACCAGACTTAAAACGCCCGCTGCTGACAGAAAGGCCGTCTGTTCAAATCCTCCAGTTCCTGCCTTGCAAACACTTGCAGCCCTGGAAGCCCCATGGGGCAGTCCTCCTCTGTCTCCTGGGGTTACTATGAGTCACGGTGGTCTGACAGCAGCAGGACGGTAGCAGTTCTGAGCACTTGAGATTCAACTAGCCTGAGCCCTGGTGGCCCTGTGGGGGAGGTGTCTGGCTGCTAACCTGAAGGCCAGCAGTTGGAACCCACTAGCTGCTTCTCAGGAGAAAGATGAGGCTTTCTGTTCCCATGAAGATTCGCAGCTGGTGGCTTTAAACTGCCAATCTTTTGGATAGAAGCTCAACACGTAAACACTGTGCCCCGGGCTCCTATGGTGGCTCTTACTAGGGAAGTTAATAGGTGAGATAGTTAAAGTTTATTGTGTCCACCTGGCCGATAAACACATGTGGGGTTAATTGAAGCACGGCGATAAATGGCTTGGTGAGCCTCGCCTTTCTAGTTCTCAGGTCTCTTGCTTTCTGATGGTCGGATCAGGGTGCAGCGGCCTTAGCCACTTCCCTGCTTCAGCTGGCAAGGCTCACTTCCTGCGAGACATTCCTGAGGAGAAGCCACATGGACCTACCCTGATGCGGCCCTGGGTGCTGGAGCAGCTGTGTGGAAACCCCTGGCAGTGCTGAGATGCTTCCACTGATTTGGCTTTCCTCCTGTTTTGTTAGATGGAGGAGGACTTTGTGGATTGGTGTCAGACATATGGGTTAATGTTGGACTTGTGGGCTTGGGCAGCACTGGGTTGGGATGTTTTCTTGATGTGCATTTACCCTTTCTATAAAACTCTCTCTTATACATATGAGTTTCTGTGGATTTCTCTAGAGTACCCAGACTAACACAATAGGTTCCCATGAATCTGGATCAGAAAGCAGTTAGGATGCAGTCATTGGTCTACAGCCACACCTCTCCTCAGCCAGCAGCCATGTTTCTCTGGTCCTCAGCCACGTGGCCCTCTGTGGCCAGGAAGCCAGCCCTCCTGTCCTCTCACTGTGCCGCTGTCTCATGGCCTTGGGCCAGATGAGGAGAAGGCATCCCCTGGCCTCACGCTGCTCCTCTGGGTCTCGGGGCTCCTGTCGCTCAGGTCTCCTAGCTCGGTCTCTGCTCCTTCAGATGGAGATACAGACTGGGCTCTTCCAATGGCCCAGGCGTTCCTCTGTGTCAGAGATGGCTCTTACACAGAGGAATGGCTTTGATGGAGGTGTGACTTTTGTCTTTCCGGCAGTCATGCCCCAGGAATGAAGGCTGTTGTCTAAGTCACAGCCTCTAGTAAAGTTGTCTTAAAGAAGCATCCCATCTGAATCCTGAAACAGAGTGCTCCCTCCAAAACGGACGCAGGGTCTAAAGATACAGCCCACCCTAATCCTATAAGAGCACACCCTGCAAAATGGGGTCGCAGCGCAGGCATGGCGACCACAAGGACAACACGCCATCACATCAGGGATTACGGCAGCTGCTGTTGCTCGGGCCATCAAGTTGGTTCCAACTCACAGCGAGGCCACCTTGTGGAGAGTCTTCCTCTGTCGCTGCGCCTCGATTTTACCCGCACGAAGGCCTTCTCCAAGGACTGGTCTCTCCTGACAACCCATCCGAAGTACGTGAGTACATCCTTGCTTCTAAGGAGCGCGCGGGCTGCACGTCTGCAGAGACAGATCTGCCGATTCTCTGGGGCAGTCCGTGTTACTTCCAATACCCTTCACAAGCACAATTCAAATGCTCCGATTCTCCGCTGGCCTTCCTTATTCAGTGCGCAACGCCCACATGCACCTGAGGTGGGTGAAAGTACCATGCCCGGCTCAGGCATGCCTTGGGCCGCAAAGTGGCAGCCTTACCCTTCAACACGGTGAAGAGGTCCTGTGCGCCCCCCCACCCCCCGCGACGCCCCTCTGATTTCTTGACTGCTTCTCTGATTGACGGTGGATGCTCAGCAAGCAAGACGAAACCTTGCTTGGTAGCTTCAAGCTCTTCTTCATTTACCGCGACGCTACCACGCGGCCCGGGTGTGAGGATTTTGGTTTTCTTTACACTGAGTTCTCATCCACACTGAAGGCTGTGATCCTTGACCTTCATCAGCAACGGCGCCAAGTCCTCCTCGCTTTCAGCAAGCAAGGCTGTGCCGCCGTCTGCTTACCCCAGGTGGTTAATCAGCCTTCCTCCAGGCCTGACTCCACGTGCTTCTTCCTGTAAGCCGGCTTCCCCATGACTTGCTCAGCTTACCAACTGAACGAGTACGGTGAGAGGATGCAACCCTGATGCACACTGCCTTGATTTTAAGCCCTGCAAGAGGACCATTTTTCATGGACCACATCTCAGTGGGCACCAGCTCTGTGTTCTGGCATCGTCAGTCCCTTTTGTGAGTGACATAATAACCAGCCTGCTCATTTGGACGCAGTGTACATTATGGTACCAGCACAATCAACCCAAAGTGTAAGGCATCCTGCCCCCACCCACCAGAGGTATGTACTAAGAATGTGAATTTGAATATCTATGAACTCATATGTGAATATGCATATATGTGGGTATACATATTCATATGTAGGACGCCAGTGCCATCGAGTCGATTGTTACACGTAGTCATCCTACATGGGGTGGGGTCTCCGAGGCTGTCCATCTTCAGGGAGCAGGCAGCCCCATCTTTCTTCCTCTGGGCAGCTGGTGCGTTTTGACCCCTGACCTTGTGGTTAGCAGCCCCATGCATACTTGACATCACCACCCTGGCTCCTTCAGGCGAATGCAGACCAGACTTGCTGCCAGTGAGTCGATGCTGACGCACAGCTCCCCGTAGGACAGGGTAGAACTGACCCTGTGGGGTCATGTACCCTAGGGCCACTATTGAGAGGGCATGGACTCGACACTGTGGGGTTTTTTGTGAGCACACAGTGATCCTCGCTGACGCTGATGTTGCATCCTTGCACTAAAAGGAATACTTGTACCCCTGTGCTGGGCTCTCATACCTGCCCAGTGAGAGCGCGAGGAGGAGACTGCAACGAACCCCCACCCAGCTCTCCCTGTTTCCGGTAAGCTCAGAGCAACACTCCACTGTGTAGAAAGGTGATTTTCTGTGCACTGGTAGCATAGTGGTTACATGTTGGGCTGCTAACTGCAAGGTCAGCAGTTCAAACCCACCAGGCACTCCTCAGGAGAGGGATGAGGCTTTCTACTCCTGTAAAGATCTGTAGTCCCAGAAACCTACAAGAATAGTTCTGCATGGCCCTACAGGGTCTCTGTGAGTCAACATCGACTTGATGGCAGAGAGTTTGTTTTTTTGGGGGGGTGGGGTGGGAGGGGCAGTGCAGGACCCCCAACAGAAAGACAGGCTCCTGAGACACAGGACAGGCAAAACCCAACCTTCTCGAGGTTCAGGTGTGCAGATCATGGACCATGGAGGGGAAGGACATCATCCTATGCTGGCCATCTGGCCACACAGCCTGTCCGGGCTTCTCTGCCGCAGCCTGGCTTCTCAGGGGGTCGAGAACTTACAAGGAATGGCTGCCAAGGGCATGCATTACTCAGAGCTGGGGAGGCTGGCATGTGACTGCTCTCACACCATCTACCGTAAATCTACAGAAGCGCCTTTCAAAGGGGCCAGCAGAGGAGTTTGCTGGCGTCTGAGCAAGAGAAAGAAGCAAGCAGCAGGTGGAGAGGAAGGAGGGTTGAGTTTGACTGCCCCACCCGTTGGGGCCGCCTGGCCTTGACCACCTCTTGCCTTGGGTATGAAAGATCAGGGCCCTGGACAAGGGTCAGCTGGCTGCCTGGAGCTTGGTGGTGACCTGCCCTGCCTCATTGTGGTTGACATAGCAGGGAGCAGGGCTGGGCCAGCTGGACAGCTGTGGGGACAGGGGACAGGAAGGAAGTGAGGCTTGGCACCCTTGGCTGACCCATGGCAGACCGCCACCCAGAGAGGCAGTGCCACCTCTCTTGGGACAGACAAGGGCAGTGGGGTGGCACTGAGAAGCATGGTCCCCTGGCTGGGGTCAGGGTCAGGGGGCCCAGCATTCTGAGCTGCACATATCACACCCGAGTAGCATTGCAGGGGAGAAAGGAAAGGACTTGGGGGACACGAGGGGGCAGCCAGAGGCACAAATGTCTGTCATGTGCACACAAACACACACATGCATACAAAGCACCCCCCCATATGCCATACACCTCATATATAAACACTCACATAGAACATATATGTACTCATAGATACACAACACACGCACACACCTATATACACACACTATGTCCCTCAATCCCTATACACATCCCCCATGCATCCCCACATATCCCATAACCCCCTACATATCCACACTCATATACAGAGCATATATATGTACTCTTAGAGTTACACAACACCTGCACCTATACATATACACCCCTTCCATACACACGCCTACTTACACACCATGCATATGAACTCCCCTCCCCCTGCCCTGCCCACATGATCCACGGGAAGTGGGGAAACCACTTTGGGAATGAAAGTACGAGCATCCACATTGGCAGCAAGGACTGGGCTCACCAAGGGCCCCCCAGCTCTTTCCATGACATCCCAAGAGCCCCATCTTACAAAGGCCAGGCCCTCCTTCAAACACAAAGGCTGCACCTCAGCTCAGAGTGACCTCCCCACCACTGTCCACCCAGCAGCCCAGGCATCACCCACCTCTACCGCCCGGGGGTGCCATCGAGCACAGGGCAGGCCACTGAGACTTCTGATGCTGAAGTTCCCACTGGGCACAGAATATCACCCACCACCACCACCACCACTGCTCATGGAATGCCACCACCGTCTGCCATCTTGCCAACCTGTCCTCGTACCCAAGAGACACGGTCCCCAATTTTCCACGTGCCTACTCCCCAGTGCTGCAGAATTCCACATCCACCACCTGCATGCTTTCTTCAGAGCATCTACACGTGCACACACACTCACACACACATGCTCATATGGACACACAAACTCATACACATTCACACCACACTCATACATACACACTCACACACATTCACATACTCATATACATTCATATACTCACGTACTACATTCACACACTGATACACATCCATACCACATTAATACACTCCTACACTCACACACATTCATACATTTGCACATGTTCACACACTCATACACATTCATACACACACACATTCATACATTCACACCCACACATTCACACACATTGATAAACATTCACACGGCACTAACACTTATACATACATACTGACACATTTATACTGTGCTGGCACACCTACACATTCATACACACCCACATGTACACACACTCACACACTCTCCCATGCACACCCATACATTCACACCACACCCACACTTGTGCACACCAACGATCATCATGCACACCCGCACATCCACCCATTATACACACTCACTGTACCTCACACACAGGTGCATGCTCACATGTACATGCTCACATGTACCAGCACGGCATCTGGCTCCTAGCGGGCCACTGTGGACGGAAGCCAAGCTGGACTGGGCCTGTAGGCCATGGGCACATGGCTGCAAGCCCCGTATGAGGTGCTGGCCATGGGCTGGGACCGCCCCTGCCCCCAACACTGCAACTGAGGGTAAAAGAGACCTTCCCTGTGCCACCTAAGGGACCAGCCAGTGGGACACCTCTGACATCTCCGTGATGTCAGACCACAGGAATGTGGTGGGCTGGGCTGCAAGCCCACCAGGCTATCTGTCCCCAACTCCCCCTCCCACCCCTCTAAAGACAGGGCAGGCAGGATGTTGAGTGGGTACATGGGCAGTGTCCCAACAGCAATGGTATTTCTGCTCCTGCTGAGCATATGTGGGGGTAGACACTGTCCCACTGTCAGAGCTTGGGAAGGGGACTCCTGGGGTGTCCGTGTGTCCTCAAGGCTCTGTCTCATGTGACAGTGGGCAGGCTGTGCCCTTTCACCCACACCTACTCAACCCACAGGCAGTTCTGTGCTGCCCATCAGGGTCGCCGTGAGCTGGCATGGGCACTATGGCAGTGGGTTTGATGTTTTCCCATCTGACTGCTCCTCACGGGGGTCAGGCACGTCACTGGGCTGCAGGGGGAGGGGGCATCCTCAGGAAGTGACACAGCCCTTGGCCAGGGTTGCTGAAGCTGCTCTGCACACATCCCTTGTGGAAGGCTGGGCAGAGCTGTGGCATCCTCAGGCCCATTGCTGGCCATCGAGTACCCAGCCCTCCAGTGCCAACCCAGTGCTGGTGGGCAGCTGGCCTATGAAGGCAGATATCAGAATTCTTGGATGAAACCCAGCTCAGGCTCTACCCTACAGGCCTGCAGTGGACTTGGTGGTACCCACGTCAGAAGGCCCGAGGGGATGTCCAACTGGGTCCCTGGGACTCATCAGGACAGGGTCTTGGGTGTGAGGTCAGCCGTGGGCCCCTCTGCTTCCTTCCTGGGAAGAGAGTGTCTCTTCTCATCTGCTCAGGAGCCTGCCACCTGTACAGTCCAAGCTGGCACCCCTGCTGCGAGTCAGTCCTAACTCACAGAGACCCCACAGGACAGCACGGAACTGCTCCCGTGGATTTCCAAGGCTGTAAATCTTCCCAGGAGCAGACAGCCTCATCTTTCTCCCAAGGAGCGGCTAGTGGGTTTGAACTGCTGACCTTGCAGTTAGGTTTGGGGTCTCATGATTTATTTGCATTTGGAGCCATGGGATTAATCAGCAAAATACAAATCAAGTCAGAGTGGTACAAGATGCATCCCTTGAATCAAGGACAAGGTTGGGATTTTCCTGACACACAAAGGCGAACCTCATGATAGTTAAATGTACAACATGAGGCTGCTTAAATCTGGGCACCTCCATAGGAGGATGCATGCCTGTGAGAGCGGGGTGAGGAGGAAGGAGGGATGGAGGAGAATGAGTGCATCGGCAGTGTGGTGCTGGTGAGGAGCATTCAATAGACCACAATCTAGACGAGCAAATCCGTCTCTCGGATGAAGTACAGCCGGGAGACTCCTGAGAAGTGAGGATGCGGAGACTCATTTCAGATGCTTGGGACGTGTGGTCAGGAGGCATTAGTCCCTGGAGAAGGACAAGTAGGAGCCCCTCGATGAGATGGACGGACACGGTGGCTGCACCAATGGGCTCAAACAGAGCCCTGGCTGTGAGGACGGCACAGGACCAGGCGGTTTCATTCGGTGGTTGTGGGATCGCTGTGGGTTAGAAACAACTCGGTAGCACCTAACAATAGCCGCTGTGGGAGGACGTGGGTTTGCCACTAACAAGCCTCGGAGCACCCTAACCTGCCTCCCTCCCTCCCTTCAGCCCCACAGCAGAGCGTGCCCAGCACCCAGGTGCCGGTGCACATGCCCCTCCACCTCGTCCAAAGCCTCCAGAGTCTGAGGCACCTCCTTGGCAATGAACCCAGGGGTCTCTAAGCCGAGACGGCACTCCCAGCCGAAGACCATCCTCTCAGGAAGAGGGATGGGGGCCTCAGGGAGGGGCCAGTGGGCTCTGTGCACACCACACACTCTCTAGGACCCTGACCTACCCTGCTGAGGGCATGCATATCAACGTGTGTGTCACATGTGGATGTGTGAGTGTGTGCATCCATGTCTGGTAAGTGTGAGCATGTGTGCCTGAGCACACACGTGTGTGCTTGTGTGAGCACGTACATGCGTGTGCACACTAGATGAATATGCGTGCATGTGTAAGTGTGCATGCATGTGACTGGGCATGCTATATGTGAATGTGCATGGATGTGTGTGTATGAGCATGTTCATGCACATGCACATGTCTGTATGTGCGGTATAAGTATGTGAGCATCTATGGGTGCACCTGTGATTGCGTACACTCCACTAGGTAAGCGTGTGAGAGCCCGTGTGCACATGTGTGTGCCTGCATGGGGGAGTGTGTGCATGTGGCATGGGTGAGTGTGCGTGCATGCATCAGCGATGGGAACAGGATGAGTCAGAGGATGGTAGAGTCCACGTGACTGTCCCCTTCCTCATTGACTTCAGGAACAGGAAGAAGCACTGCACGGGGGAGAGAGGGGGAATGCCGCTTTTCCCCCATTCCCAGGGAAAGGGTTCCTTCTGGCACATGGGCGACTGGGTGCTGCTGGTGTGGGGGTGGTGGTTTGACTTGCTTCTCTCTTCCATAAAACGTGCAGAATCATAGCTTCTAATCTTCTTTATTACACGCGAATCCTCCCTCCTCGTGTGTCTCTTGTGTAACAATCTAATTAGGGCAGCCACTTGGCCTCGCCCCATGTGTGTGTCCCTGTTTCTCCAGAGGGGACCCACGTCAAAGGGACCACCCCACTCATCCCGAGAATGCTGAGTGGACCAAGCAATGGGCGTGCATGATTTGTAACAATCTCCTCCTCCTCTTCCTTTTCCTCCTCCTCCTCCAGTTTGGAAAATAAATTGTCCCCAAATTGCAACTCAGAAGAGAACTCCCTGTATGTCATAAGATCAGGAAGCTGCCTTGGAGCCTCGAGACAGTCCCAAACCAGGGATTCCAATTGTAGGCAGTGGGGATCTGGGGGCTGAGGTCCCTCCTCAGCCCTGGTCGACTGTGTACCTTGTGTTTGTGCCACCCTTCAGGGGCTGCCAGGGTAGCAGCCTGCCAGCCTGGGGCCTGGGCTTGCCTGAAGCTCCAAATGGCATGTGGAGCATCACACGTTATGTGTAAGGTGGCTTCAGGGCCCTCATCTGAGGCTCATCACCTCTTGCAAGGAGGACTGGGGACCCCTCTTCCATAGCTGAGGTGGACAAGATGATGACGACTCTCACTTGGTCTTCAGGTCTGAAACTGAGCTCCCTCCCAGTTGTGATCATCAGCTGCTTGAGGCTCAAAGGGCAGCATCTGGCCCAGGACCCAGTGCTGAGCGTCAGGGAAGGGGGAAGGAACGGGGCACACTGGGAGGAAGGGGTTAAGGATGGCACACGGCGGGGGCTGCATGGACATTGCTGCTGCAGGGACCCCATGGACGAGAGTCAAACTCTGCCCGGTCCTGGACGGGCCTCACGAAGGAGGTTATCTTTGCTCCCTCTGCTGCAGCCACGGTGTCAGTCCATCTCTCCAAGGGCCCTTCTCTTCTCCAACCACCTGCCAGACCAGGTAGGATGTCCTGTTCCAGGGACTGGGCTCTCCTGACAGCTTGTCCAAAGATCCTGAGATAAAGGCTCTCCATGTACACTTCTAAGGAGCCTGCTGGCTGCACTTCTTCCCAGACAGGTTTGTTGGTCCCTCTGGAAGTCCTCAGGACCTTCAGTGTGTGGCACCAGCCACCATCCAAATGCACCAACACTTCTGCCGGCCTTCCTTCTTCCAGGTCCCATGGCGACTTGGAGCGAAATGGGGGCTACACCGTGGAATGTAAATCTGATGGTCGGCTTTGTAGACTTTCATCTAAAGCACATTAACACATTTTGGTTTTGTTTGTTTTTAAAATACCAAAGCAAATGACTAGAGCTAAAGGGAACACTATCCAGACACCAAAGGCCACTTGACCGGAGCTGACAGTGCCAGATGGGCAGAGGCAGCTCCGATCTGGGCACGTGCAGGGTAGCTTGCTTCCCTCCTTCATTGGTTCATCTGCCACCCCCACCCCCACCCCCAGGGCTTACAGCCGCCTCACAGACATGGGCAAGCAGGAGAGTGTCAGGGGGAGACGAGAAGATGTGGGGCCTGAGAGCTGCACTGTGGGTGCAGAGGCCTGCCTCTACCATGGCCTGTCGGGAGAAGGAGCAAACCAGTCTTAGAGGAAACACAGCCAGACGGTTGGTTGCTCAGAAGGGAGGGTGGTGATCCTTGGGCTGGCGACTTCGAGGGTGGGCTCAGGAAGGACTGGTTGGTGCACAAGGTCATGGTGTCTGGAAAAGCAGAAAGCCAACTTGAGAACGAGAGAAGCCTCCCACCAGATGGGGCCACACTTCGCCATAATCATGGGCTCACACCCTTCTGAGGACGTGACGACGGCTCAGGACTGGGTAACATGGCACTGGGTTACCCATGGTGTCACCGTGTGGGAGCCTGGGACACTGCCACCAACAGGCCCCTTGGCCTTGCCTTCGGGGCCCTCTCTGTAAGACCCCGCCTGGGTCTCTGTGCGGCTGACCACCGGACTGCTTTCCTCTGTAGTCCTTGGTCCTTTCTGCTGACTTTGGCCAAGATTCCTCCTACTACTGGCCCCCAAATCCAAAGCCGTGCTCACTGCCATCGGTCAATTCTGGCTCGCAGAGACCCTGCAGGACAGGATGGAGCTGCCTAGTGGGTGGTTCCCGGGACTGTAACTCTTTACAGGAGTCGAAAGCCTGTCTTCCTCTGTTGCAACGGTTGGTAGTTTTGAACGGCTGGCCTCATGGTTAGCAGCCCAAATCATAACCACTCTGCACCAGGGCTCCAGAGGGGCTCAAAAACAGCCTCTCCTTCAATTTCCCAAGGGCCTCTGCAGGTTTCCACACAGGCCCCCCACTTCCTGCGCACGCAGATTCAAAGTCCCCGGGGACAAGCAGAAGCACGGAGGTCTCTCTTCCCGGGGAGGGTGCGCCCCTCAGCCCAACGAATCAATTAGCTTCCAATTAGGAAGACTCCAGGCTTTAAGCTCCAGAGTTCCAGGTCTTCTTTATAGATGCCTCGTCAGAAAACTCCAATCAACACCGTATAATTACGGAAAATCATAGCAGCCGTCCAGCCGTAAAGCAAAGCACGCTTCCCCTTTGGGGCTATTAATAAATAGATACTCTTCCCTTTAATAGAAAATTTATGCCAGTTTCATAAAATAACTTGCCCTCACACTGGGAAACATGATGGTACTTATGAATTTTTAAAGAAATGCTGATTTCACGGAGCTCAGGAGCCGGTAATAGAGATTTGTTTGTTAATTCATTCAGCAAATATTTACTGCGCCTCATCTGGACAGAACTCGGAAGAGGCTGTGCTCAGCGACCAGCGCAGGAGAGCAAACGGACTTCCATTCTGGCTGGGGACGCTGAGCAGCCTCTGAGAGGTCAAGGTGGGTGGGGGAAGGGTTGGCATGGGACCATTCTGAGGTGTCTAGACTGCTCCCTTTGGCACCCATTCACTGGGGGGTGGGGGGGGGGTTAGCAAGACTCAGCACCCGGGCCCAGCTCACACAGGTTGGTCATGCCCTTGGCTGATGTTGGGAAGAAGTTGACACCCCGGACCTCTGTCCTGCCAGCTGACCACCATCCTGCCATCCTGCCAGGAACAGCTCTTCCTGTTCTTGGGTAAAATGTCATCTTGGCTTCTAAGGGATCTCCCTGGCTGTGTTTCTTCTAAGATTGACTTGGAAGTTTTTCAGCGAAGTTAGTGGTAGACAGATGTTAGTGGTAGACAGGGTGAGAGACGATAGCAGGCCAGAGGTCGCACTGAGTGGAAGTTCACACTGGGTGGAAGTTCACACTGGGTGAATGGTCACAGTGCGTGGAAAGTCACAGTTGGGTAGGAGGTCACACTGTCTGGAAGGTCACAGTGGGAGGAAGGTCACATTGGGAAGAAGGTCACAATGGATGGACAGTCACACTGGATGGAAGGTCACAGTAGGGAGAAGGTCACAGTGGCTGGAAGATCCCACTGGCTGGAAGAGCCCACTGGGTGGAAGGTAACAGTGGGTGGAAGGTCACAGTAGGTGGAAGGTCACAGTGGTTGGAAGGTCACACTGGATGGAAAGTCACAGTGGGCAGAAGGTCATAGTGGCTGGAAGGTCTCACAGGGCAGAAGGTCACAGTGGCTGGAAGGTCACACTGGGTGGAAGGTCACACTGGGTGGAAGGTCACAGTGGGTGGAAGGTCACAATGGGCAGAAGGTCACACTGGATGGAAGGTCAAATTGATGGAAGGTCACAGTGGCTGGAAGATCCCACTGGGTGGAAGGTCACAGTGGGTGGAAGGTCATAGTAGGAAGGTCACGCTAGGTAGAAAATCACAGAAGGTCACAATGGAGCCTGATGGTGACATGCTGGAAGCTGGTGAGCCGGGCCGGCAGCCACATGTGGCTGGCCCTTTCAAGGCCCTCTGGTTCCCTCCGGGTAGGGGATTCTCAGGATGCTCGCAGCCCAGTGGGTCAGATGGACTGATTGCAGGCAGCAGAGCAGGGCGATTTAAAGGAAGTTCTGAGTGATGGGAAGTTTCACAAAGGGGGTTGCAAATGGAGAACGCACTGCAACCGCACAAACTCGGCCTCCAACTGGACTTGGAGATGAGGATGCAGGTGGGCCACTGCTGCTGGCAACCTGGTAGGAGGTCTGGCAGGTGCTGAGATGAGCACTAAGGACCAGCTGATGGCAGATTAGGGACCACCCCACCCAAACCCACACCGCTGCCAGGACTTGCCCTGAAGGAACCCCATCTCCCAGAGTCCCGCAGGAGCATGGTTTCTGGTACAGCACTCCCCAGCACTAAGACTCCACCTCCCTCAGGACCAACGTTTCTTCCCAAATGCTTTGTCTGGATGGCAGTCATCATAAACGGGGGAATCGACAAATCAGGAACCAGCAACCTGGAGCACAGTACATTCTCGTACATGAAGGCCCCGCCTGCAGTTTCACTTCCTAGTCTCTGCCTTTGTCATCTCCACCCCCCTGTGAAGAAGGAATGTGAACAGCTCCTCCTGGCGGCAGAGAGAGAGACCATGCAAACCGGCTGACATGCCACGCCATGCCACACCACACCACGGAAGCCAGCTCTCGGCTACTTGCGCACTCATTCTCCCGCAGGGGAAAGCAACACACTCACTTAGGGGCGCGGCTGGCTCCAAAGGCCCGCCAGTGACGTGCAAACGGAGGACAACCACGTCAGATCACCAGATGGACGATGAAGATGACGACGTCATTATACAGCTGCCACATGACCTCATGACACATCACTGACCAGCCACAGACAATCATGGCCCAGCCCAACTGAGGCCTGACCATCACAGCCAGCAGAACGCTTGACCCCCAACTCTACGTGTCTAACTGCTGGACATGCATAGATAGTGAGCAAAAAGATGGACGAGAGGAAATCACTGTTGCCATCAGCTGGAAATGCCAGATACCGAGGTCACCATTAACTAGGAGCAGATGGGGTAGGGGTCCCGCAGGGGCTGCCAAGGTGTGGCTGCTGTGGGAGTGGATCCAGGTGTTATAGATGTAGACAGCAGTACTGCAGGCATGAGTGTGCATACAGGCTCTGTTAGAGGGGATACTCTGTGCGTGGACGCTGATGGGATGTGCATACCATCTGCACAGCCTCAAGCTGCATCGCCGGCAGGCTGTCCACTGAATGTACAAACCCTGCTGCCCTTCCCAGATGCTTTCTGAGATGGCGTGAGGGTCTCATTGTGACCCTGTGACCAGGCAGGACATCAAGAATCAGGTCAAGCAGCTTGCCCAGGGCCACATGGTTGGCTCCACGGTGACACTTCTATGTCCACTTGGGGAGGCCCAGCTGTTAGTTTAAATGCGAGTCTAGATGTCGCTATGAAGGTATCAGGGCATGTGACTGACATGACCCTGCATAAAGTGGATGGGCCGAAACTTATCAGTCAAAGAACTTAGGGCAACATCAGGCATCCCCAGGAGAAGGAATTCTGCTTGAAGACGTAGCACAGAAATCTTGACCCCTTTCTCGATACGAATTCAATGTTATGTTTTCCCAGAGTTTCCAGCCAGGAACCTGCCCTACCCATTGGGATCTGGTTAGTTCCCACGAATTATGTGAGCCAATTCTTTAAAATAAACTCCTATGTATTCGTTTGTCTGTCTGTCTGCCTATCAAAGGCGATGGATAGATTTAGTCACAGGTAAAGAGAAGAGGCTGTTAGGTGTCACCACGTTGGTTCCAACTTCTAGGACCCCAGGTAGCACACAGGGTCACGAGCGTCCAGTACGGATGACAACCCGATGTCACGAAAAGAAAACCAAAATCGTCACCAGGGACCAATAGATCCCAGCACTCATAGGAGCCCGATGAACAGAGCAACCATCGACGCTGTCGAGGATTCCGTCTTGCTTGGATCCACCATCATTGCTCGCGGAAGCAGCAGTGAGGAGATCACAAGGCAAGTTAAAGCCAGTAAATCTGTTGCCCAGGTTCTCTGTGAAGTGTTGAAAAGCAGCAAGGTGGCTTCAAGGACCCGGGTGCTCCTGACCCAAGCCATGGCGTTTCCAACCTCCTCCTAAGCCTGTGAAAGCCCGAGACGAAGTAAAGAGGACCAAGATCTTCATGGGCACACACAGCCTCGTCTCTCTCCCACAGAGTGGCTGGTGGGTTTGAACCTGGAACTTGTGGTAAAGAGCTCCTGAGATACCCACTGCCCATCAGGGCTCCTTCCTTAGAGGATAGAGTGTGTCCTAGGGAGTCGGCTTCTCTGAGACAGTCACTGAAAGAACTGACGGGCCTTCCCAATCGCAACTCACAACCAGGTGGCCTGCAAAGTCACCGCACAGAGGAAAACCATATCACAAGAGTCACATTCCTTGGCTTCCCACTGACAACTATTTCTAAGCACTCTGAAATTTCACTGGGGCTGGACATGGAACTCTATCTAAGCCGACAAACTTTTCCTTTCTGGACAAACAGATGCACACTTTGTAAATTCCCCAGACCCACTGCAAATATTTACTTGACTCCATCTCCTGTCTCCTCGCTCCAGCCAAAGTGCATGCATGCCTTGCTTAGGCACCCTGAGTGTTGGCGCTCTGTGGGTTTGTCACTCCAAACCCCGCAAGTTTCTTTTCTGTTGACTTGTACCTGGAAAAAGCCCTGCACGAGGAGGAGCGAGGCTCGCTCAGCATCTCTCCCATCGGCGACGGACGGAGACAAAGGGCAAACCCAGAGAAGCATGCTGAACTTTACAGCTCCCCAACCCAGGTCTCTATAAACACCCACCGCCACATCCCCCAAATATTTACCCAAACAGAGCCCAAGAATGTCGCCTCTCCTCCGAGAGAGGAGCCGCGACACCGCCCCCTCCCCACCACATACAAATGAAGACATGTTAAAGGAAGAGAAAGAAGCCGCATTGGTTGGAGGACTACAAGACGTGGGCTGGGGGCAAGTTGAGTGAATTCAACTGTGTTTGGAAACATTCGGGCCACATCAAGGTCAAGCTCTTTTGGAACAGCAAAATTGGACGTGGCGGCTACATCCAACGCTAAGTCTCTTTTGAGCAAATAGTCCCCTTGTACTGAAGCCAGACACGGTACGGGGGCTGGGGGGTGGAGAGGAGCGCCTTTGATGGCAAAGTCAACCCAGAAATACCGGTGTCTCCTGGAGACCCAAGTCTGCCAAGGGGCTGGGCAAGGCCTCCTCTTCCTTCCCAGGGCAGCCCTTCCTTCTTGCCCTCTGGCTCTACATCAGCCCAAGGTTTGCAGGGCAGTGGCAGCAGAGACAAGAAGGACGTCAGAGGATGCCCCACTCTGGGCGGTCAGCTCTCCTTGGACTGTCCATCGGCATCCCATGCTCACGCTGCCTCCCAGTTGATGGCGACTCACAGTGACCCCGCAGGGCAGGGTAGCATGGCCACTGTGGGTTTCTGAGACAGCGACTCTTGAGGGGAGTAGAAAGTCTCCTCTTTCTCCCACAGGGTGCCTGGTGGGTTCGAACTCCTGACTTTGAGGTTCGCAGGCCAAGGTGTAACCATCACGCCACCAGGGCATGGTGGCGGTGAAGTCCTGCTGTGCTCTGTTTTTGTGGAGTGACTGACCCAAGAGACATGAAACCTTTAAAGACAGTTGGCCAGGGGGTCACCCAGCCTCCTGGGGACCGTGCTGCGCGGGTCACCCTGCATTCCCATGGTGGGGCTCATGGTTTTCGTTGCTTAATTAAACAGCCGGGCTGTGTGTGGTGTGCACTGAGCCATGGAGAAGAAACCCATCTCAGGAACAACATGTGCTGTGCAGGAGGGTTTCCCGATGAGGGGCCCGAGGGAGTCTGCAGAGGCCACAGGTGGCATAACAGACCTTCGCTAAACTCCAGGTTGGTGGTGTTGAACCTGAGCAGCCGGACCTTAAGAGAGAGGCCAGGTGACCTGCTTCTGTCAAGATTAAACCCACTGCCATTGGGGTCAACTCTCACCCTCAATGACCCTACTGGACAGGGTGGATCTGCTCCTGGGATTTCCAAGGCTGGGAATCTCTACGGGAGCAGACTACCTAAGCTTGTTTCCTCGGAGCGGTCAGTGGTCTTGAACTCCTGAGCTTGTGGGGAGCAGCCCAATGGTGATTGACCCAAGAAAACCCGGTGAGGCACAGTGAGCCCTGCAACATGGGTTCCCGGGAGTCAGGGTCGACTCAGTGTAACTGGGGTTTTGTTTATTTGTTTTGCTTTGCTTGTTTTCTGGAGCATTGTGGATTTGCTGGTGATGGTGGTGGTGGTGGTGGTGGAGGTGGTGATGGTGGTGGAGGTGGTGGTGGTGGAGGTGGTGGAGGTGGTAGTGATGGTGGAGGTGGTGGTGGAGGTGGTGGTGGTGGTGGTGGTGGAGGTGGTGGTGATGGTGGAGGTGGTGGTGGAGGTGGAGGTAGAGGTGGAGGTGGTGGTGGAGGTGGTGGTGGTGGAGGTGGTGGTGATGGTGGAGGTGGTGGTGGAGGTGGTGGTGGTGGTGGTGGTGGTGGAGGTGGTGATGGTGGTGGAGGTGGTGGTGGTGGAGGTGGTGGAGGTGGTAGTGATGGTGGAGGTGGTGGTGGAGGTGGTGGTGGTGGTGGAGATGGTGGTGGTGGTGGAGGTGGTGGTGATGGTGGTGGTGGTGGAGGTGGAGGTGGTGGAGGTGGTGGTGGAGGTGGTGGTGGTGGTGGAGGTGGTGGTGATGGTGGTGGTGGTGGAGGTGGAGGTGGTGGAGGTGGTGGTGGAGGTGGTGGTGGTGGTGGAGGTGGTGGTGATGGTGGTGATGGTGGAGGTGGTGGTGGAGGTGGTGGTGATGGTGGAGGTGGTGGTGGAGGTGGAGGTGGAGGTGGAGGTGGTGGTGGAGGTGGTGGTGGTGGAGGTGGTGGTGATGGTGGAGGTGGTGGTGATGGTGGAGGTGGTGGTGGAGGTGGTGGTGGTGGTGGTGGTGGAGGTGGAGGTGGAGGTGGTGGTGGAGGTGGTGGTGGAGGTGGTGGTGGTGGTGGAGGTGGTGGTGATGGTGGTGGTGGTGGAGGTGGTGTGATGGTGGTGATTGATGGTGATGGTGGTGGTGCTGTGCAGTCCTCTGTGAGTCACAGCGACCTCACGAACAACAGATCAAAACACTGTCTGGTCCTGGTCGTCCTCGCACTCGTTCTTAGGTTTGAGTCCATTGATGCAGCCGCTGTGCCCGACCATCTCATTGAGGGCTGTGGTAGGTAGGTTTATTGTGCCAACCAGGCCAATAAACACATGTGGGGTTAATAAGGTCACAGTTTAATGGAAGGGTAAAGAGATAAATGGCTCGGCAAGGCTTGCCTTTCTGTCTCTTGCTCTCTGATGATCGGACCAGCATGGAGCTTCCTTAGCTGGTTCTCTGCCTCAACTTGCGAGCTACACTACCTGTGGGACACCCAACCCATGGACTGTGTTGCTGTAGTTTGAGGTTCCTTTGAGACCTGCTTTGCCACACTACTGGTGACTGCCAGACCTGTCATCTGGCTGACTGTTGGTGACCTGCCCTGTTGCTCGCTGCCTGTGGCCGGACTGTCTGTATTGCTCTACAGCTGTCTGCTTCCTTGACTTGCAACTGGCAGCCCTTGTGAGTTGAAGAACTGCCAGTATATTAACCGCCTCATGGAAGTGAGTTGAACTGAGCCCT
Source organism: Tenrec ecaudatus (assembly GCF_050624435.1). Lineage (NCBI taxonomy): Eukaryota > Metazoa > Chordata > Mammalia > Afrosoricida > Tenrecidae > Tenrec > Tenrec ecaudatus. The sequence continues at coordinate 109,275,038 of NC_134545.1, read as the reverse complement.
CTGTACTGATCTGTGGACTAATTAGCTGTTTATTTCCTCGTGTTGTATTTATCTATCTAAAATCATAAGTATCCTGGTTTTGTTTCTTTAGAGAACCCTGTCTAACACAAGGGCCTTCCTCTTCTTTGCTGCCCCTCTACTATACCAAACATGAGGGCATTCTCAGGGTACCGGGGTACATGTCCAAAGTACATGAGATGAAATCTTGTCACCCTTGCTTCTAAGGAGCACTCTGAGTGTGTAAAAGATGACCACAGGCGGCACATGCTGAGTGCTGGGCTCTGTACAAAGGTCCCCTGGTGGTGCTATGGGGTAAGCATTAGGCTGATAATTGCAAGGATGGTGGTTCAAACCCACCAGTCACTCTGAGAAAGAAAGATGAGGCTATTCTGCTCGTGTAAAGATTTAAAGCCTCAGGAACCTACGGAGAGTCAGCTGGAGACAAGAGTCCTGGGTCATGATGGGCTATGAAGCTTTCTGTTCTCATAGACAGTCTTGGAGTTCACAGGGGCAGTTCTACCCTGTCCTACAGGGTGGCTACGAGTCAGGACTGACTTAGAGGCAGTGTGTGTGTATGTGTGCATGTATGCACACGTGCACATTTGCTCACCAACTGGGCAGGAATACCCAGCTTCATCTCTGGTCAGTGGCTCCCTCTGGGAGGGCACGGTGGAGTGCAGGGCAGGGTGACATGGGTGGGGTGACACCAGGCGGAATGGAGAGGCTCTGTCTACCACTCCCAGCTCCATCTCCTCCGTACAAACCATTTCTCTTGATTAAATACTCGTTCTCCATTCTGTGGGGTGCATTGTGCTAAATTACATGGTGAGCATGTATTGCAAATTACACTCATTATTAGAAGTTACTCGGCAACATTTATACTAATTAAGTTGGGTCTCATTTCTCTAGCTCTAATTTTAAAACTCTGGCAGAACTCCAGCGCCTCATGTCCGCCTGCTCGGGGAGCAGAAGGCTCCAGAGGGTCAGAGTCACCTGACCTACAGGTACAAACAAATGACCCGCTGGCCTACTCCTGTTGCCTGGTTGGCTTTTCCTCTTCCTTTTGAAGGTGATTACCAGAGAGAATGTGACACAGCATGCTTTTAAAAGAAGAACTGTACATCGCCTGCTCCTTAGACACTCCTGCACCCCACCCCTTTACCACCACCCCGGTGCTAATGGACTTCAGTTCATCACAATGCTCTCCGAAGCACAGCTGGGATCTGACTCTTCCACTGACTGCTGAGATGGGGCAGGACTGCTCTCCAGAGTGATGTGGAGAACCCCAAGGGAAATAGCATCAAGGGCGTCACCAGTGATAACAAGAAAGCTCCAGCTCCGCCCAGGTGTGGGCACCTGCTGGCTGCCAGACCTGATCACTTGTGGGGCAGGTGCTACCTTAACAGGGTGGCATCCACTTATCAGGATCTCTCAGCTGAGAAGGGCGGAGCCTGGAATTGAACCAAGGGCCTGACCCCCAAGCCCACACGACTTTTCAAGCTCCAAAGTGAAGCATGCATGTTTGAAACGCTGGTCACCCAGGAGACACGTGACCCCACACACTGCGGGGACATTCATTCACCAACCCAGGTCCATCGATCACCCAAGCACCCTGCTAAAGGTCATGTGGTGCCAGGAACCGGGCAGATGCTGATGGATACAGCTCATCAACCTCCTCTGTTTCCAAGACTTCCAGTGTCACCCTCCCTTTATGCCTCTGCACACATCACGTTGCCCCCATGAACCTGCCAGCCACTCAGCACCAGCTTCCTATCTCCAGGGATGCTGGGGTATAGAGGGTCCCCATTGCTGGCTCCCACCTTCTTCCTGACTTCCCTCCTGAGGGGATCGCTTCTATTCAAGCAAACCCTCCCTCCCCCTGATGCCAAGTTACCAGCCTGCACATAACAATGGGGCTCCCAAATGCTTGTGGGAAGATGGATTTGACAGTGGAATTTTTCTATAAGCTTTTTGAGAGCCTCCCCATATCTGACTGTAGAAAGGGACAAGGGAGTGGATTTACAGAGCAGGAGAGAGGGAACCCTGCTGGCCCCACATAGGCACCCCGATTGTTCTGCTCAATTCTGGCCTTTCCTTCAGGAGAGAGGCCATCATGTCTGGACATCGCCCTGCCGACAGGTGGTGGATTTTCGGCATGTCTAATCCCTTGCTGATGCGAAGAACTTCTCGTGAATTCTCTCCCCCAGCCTTTCAGCACCCCTGGAAGGCCAATGTGGAGCCCTGATGGCGAAATGGGCACAGTGCTCAGTGGCTAACCAAGAGGTCAGTGGCTTACACCCAATGGCCATCAGGCGGGGAGAAAGATGCAGGTAGTCTGCTTCTGCAGAGGCTTCCAGGCTTGGAGACCCTGGGGTTCTCTTCTGTTCTGCAGTGATGCCCCGAGTCAGCATCGACTCGAGGGCAGTGCGTAGGGGGCTGCCGCAGTCACCCTCAGACAGCCCAGTCCTGTGTAGTCCCTGCCCGGGCAGCTGTCCCAGCGGGGCTGCTTGTGAGCTGGCACACACACCAGCCTCTCCTTTGGGCCAGACAGGAGTCAGGGGTGGCCCTTCATCCCAGGCTCCATGGGCCTGGTGGATCCACCCCCTACGGCATGACCAAAACCCCCTAAAGAGGGGGGGATTTCAACTACCATCTCAAATTATCGCACTCTTACAAAATACCCAAACCCACCCAGCGCCCGCTGGAGGCAACACACTGAGCAAGTCCAGGTCCTGCAGCGTCACATGGTCATGGGAGCACCCCACCCTCAGTGTGCTCCCCCTCCCCCTGCTGAGCTCTCCTGAACCCACCCCTGCCAAGAGATTCCCCCACTTGCTCACAGGTACACTTTCACTCACACACTCAGACATACTTCCGTTTAATGAAGGGACTCGTTGGCCAGGAAGGGGGCAGTGTCGGACCTGCCACAGGCCAGATAAACCCTGCCAGCCACCTAGCTTTCCCATGGGGAGGAGTCAAGCACTCTCTCATGGGCAGACAGACAGGCACAAACGTGAACTACAAGGCGCTTCAGGATCCATCTGTCTCCCTGCACGCGGAGGAGCAGGGCTTCCAGCAACCAGGGCACCTGACAGGGACTCACAGCTTCCTGCTCAGAGTGTCACCTGAGAGCCCGAGACCCGTGGGGTCCACCCCTGGGGGATGTCACATCAGATCAGCGGCCCCAATGGTACCAGGTGACGGGCTGTGCTGGGGTGAGGACATTTGGGGTCCCTGCAGTGTGCAGGCTGAGGCCATGCCTTGTGGTGGCTGACCGGAAGGAAGCTTCTCACCAAAGCTTCCCATGCAGTGGAGTCTGAGCTCACCACAGAAGGAGCACTGGCCACCAAGCAGTGGCGTGGGCAGTCACACAGTGCACGGTCTCTGAGAGGACCCGGTGGTGCGGAAGACACAGCCTTCGGTCGCATGGAGGGACTCGCCCTGAGACCACCACACTCAGCTCGCCCTGCCGGCCATGCTGCCACAGAGGGGTCCCAAAGGCGCCTTTCAGGGCTCCTGTCAGCTGAGAGGGGACGCCCAGCGCCATCGGAGGCGCTCCTGTCTGGAAACCTCTGGATTGTATTTCAGATGAGGCGGGAACTACAGGGACACACAGACAGCATGTCATGCACTCGGATGACGCAAAAGGGGTGTAGATCATTTTTGAAAAACTGCCAATCAACCGGCACCCTCCTCACATCCTCCTCAGCAAACAGCTGCTCATCGCTGTCACATGTTAAATTATCAATGAGCAACAACAGTGCACATGAACTATTAAAACCTACAGGGGGGGTGTCTTTTCCTACCATTCTGTGGCGGGCAGTGAAGCTGGAATGTTCCCAAAGCTCCTGCTCACACACATCTCCTGGCTGCATGGACACTCACAGAGGTCAGCCCTGCACGGACACTCACAGATGTCAGCCCTGCACGGACACTCACAGAGGTCAGCCCTGCACGGACACTCACAGAGGTCAGCCCTGCACGGACACTCACAGAGGTCAGCCCTGCACGGACACTCACAGAGGTCAGTCCTGTATGGACACTCACAGAGGCCGGTCCTGCACGGACTCTCACAGAGGTCGGTCCTGCACGGACACTCACAGAGGTCAGTCTGGAACGGACAGTCACAGAGGTCAGCCCTACATGGACACTCACAGAGGCCGGCCCTACATGGACACAGAGGTCGGTCCTGCATGGACACTCACAGAGGTCGGCCCCTAGATGATGCATTCGTCCACCCGCCTGTCCGCAGCACTTGAGTTCTGCTGACCAAAGATAGGGGTTATCAACAGGAGAGCTGATTCACGATTTCCTGGTTCTCTCTACACTCAAAGGAGGTCTAATGGCCTCATGGGTTATCTCACTGGGCTGCCAATGGCAAGATCAGCAGTTCAAAACCACTCACCAGAGGCTCCGAGGGAGGAAACCAAGGCTTTCCACTCTGGTGAGAGTTACAGTCTGAGAAACCCACCGGGCCCGTTCTGTCCTGTCACTAACAACCGGCATCGACTTGATGGCCGTGAGCTGTTTGTTGTTTTCTTCCTGGTCTTCCCATGCTCAGCAGGAGGCTTTGAAAACCAGAGCACACATCCCGCAGGGCAGCCCTCCCGTCTCCTGCTGAAAGAGACGTTTGCACGTGCGGTCCTAATGTGCAGCAGTGCCGTGATTATGATGTGTCTGAGCTGAAAAGAAACCAGTAATAAAGCCACCTGTAAGCCAGTCGGGAGCCCTCCCGCGTGGTGGTTATGCCTGGGCCTGAGAACCATAAGACCAGAGGCTGGAGACCACCTGCAGCTCCTAGGGAGGACGGGGCTTTCTCCTCCTGCCAAGAGGGACCATCTCAGAAACCCATAGGGGCAGTTCTACTCTGTGCTCTAGGGTCGCTCTGGGTCAGAATCAGTTCGATGGCAGTGGGTCTGGGTTTGGAGCAAGGCCGTCTGGTGGCAAGGGGGCAGCAGTCCAGCTGTATTCTCGCTCCAAGGGAGTGCATATGTGTGGCAGAGGCATGCAGAGTGTCCCCACAGCCCCCAGAGGGGCCAAGAGGACAATCGCCAACTCCAAATCCTCAGAGCGCTGCTCAGGGGCCGGCTCACCAAGAAGAGCCTTGTCTCTGGACTCAGCTCAGAGCCATCTGTGAGGGACAGTGGGCACACTGGCCCTGCCCTCGCCACACTCCCTCCTTGATAGTTCACATCTGTGCTTCAGCGACAGCCCCCTGTGCACGGGCCCACTTTCTAGATCACAGGCCCCCCAATTTACCAGGCTTTTTCAGAGAGAAAAATAATATACACCCCACTCCCCCAGTCAATGTTTGTAGCCTAACCCGTCATCCACAACAAAGTATAATGGTCTGTTACAGCCCCTCCAGGTCTTTCCAGCACTGCCATGCTGGTCCACCGCCCACCCCACCCCACCCCAGCCCTCCCCAGGGAGGGGTACCACCTACTTTGGGAAACTGTTCTAGAAAATTCTCTCAAAGCAAAAGGAAACTGAAGCTTCACATGGAGGGAAGGAGCCAGTCCGAAATGCCCAGCGCCTGCCCCAGTGGAGCCCTATGCCAGATGGAGTTCCCACGGGAACCCCCTTCACCGGGCTTGTCCCGTGGAGAATGCACTGACCCGTCCCGTTGACGCCGATGCACAGTGACCCTATAGGACGCAGTAGCACTGGCCCGTGGGTTTCTGCGGCTGCAGCTCATTTCAGCAGGAGTAGAAAGTCTCGGCTTTCTCCGGAGAATCGGCTGGTGCTTTTGAACTGTGGACATGACATGGCTCTGAGGGCTCACTCTCCCCTTCCCCCAGGAAAGTGTCCCTCTCCTTCATGCGCTTTCTAAAATGAAAAGTGACATGCCCGTCACGCCTGGCTCCTGAGGCTGTTATCCAAAGACCCAAGGCTCTTGCTGCTGCAACTTTCTCACACTACTTTCTTGGGACGAGGTAGCTTAAGAGAAAGTATGATTATTCCAGATTCGAATGATACGCTCCCCAGGGGGACGGCATCTCACAGAAAGTGCTCCCCAATGCGTGTTATTGATGCAGCAGTACAGACACACACAGAGGGTCCACCGCAGCCACACGTCTGTCAGGACCAGCAGGGTTAGAAGCCATGCCAAGCAACACACTTGCCCAGAGAATGGTTCTCTGCAAATGCCGTTTGTAGAAGACAATGGCACTTCCCCTGAGCAGCCAGGGTGCCGGTTTTTAAAACATGCATGTCCACGGACCAGGGTTCTCACTACTGTGTGCCGAGTATGCTCCCTGCACCAGGGATTGTGCCAGAGATGTGTTGTGGTGAGGCAACACATTGTGACCGTGACATGATCTCCTGTCAACTTGCGAAGGGGTGGAGTCTAGCCTGTCAATCAGGCTTCAGCCAATGAGGCCTCCTTGTGGGCATGGTCTTATCCTGAGGATTTTGGGAACTCCAGTATTCCTCCCTGGAGGTGGGAGACACTCTATTTGTCTTCCTGCTGACAAGCCACATGGAGACCCCTGATGGAGCCATAGCCCTGGAGCTGGAAGAGCCATGCGGAGACCCCGCCAGCGCTGAGATGCTTCCACTGCCACTGGTTCCACAAGACTTTCTACCAACTGACCTGAGATTTTCCTGCATGTGGCGTCATTGAATGTGTGGTATGAGTCTAAAGAGGAAATTACAGCCTGGCATTAGACATAGGTTGATATTCGACTTATGGACTTGATCTAGACTGGGCTGTGATGTTTTCTTAATATACAATTACTCTTTGATATAAAATTTTCTATCACACACACACATATGGGTGTCTCTGGATTTGTTTCTCTAGTCTACCCGGTCTGACACATGCATCCTGCCCGCTTCATTCACAGTCCATTCTGCCTCCAACACAAGACCAGGTCCAGGCGGGAACAGAAAGGCCACAGACAGCAGGTATGCAAAGCAGCACTGCCCTCTCCCACTGTAGCAGGTGGCCTCCTTGGCATCTCACGGAGGGCTTCCCCCACCTCCGCTCCTGGGTGGTGGGATGATTGATTTGCCGCCTGCAAATCTTTTTGCCAAGTGCTCCCTTCCTCTCCCCCACCCGCTGATGAGGGATTCTGACAGTCTCGGAAAAGCATCTTGACCGTGGTGCGGACAGCCACTGCCACTTGACTGCGCCAGGGTTTCTGCAACCTCGTATTCCCTGAGGGGGGGCGCCCTGATTTCCCACAGTTGCCATGGTGATGCTGCAGTATGGCAGCCGTGTGCTGCACTGCGCCGCACACACTTGAATCAAACGGTTGGCTCACGTGCTTCGGGGATGTACGTGCACACGTGGCCGGGACAAAGTTAGTGCATGTGACTCCGGGAAGACGGAGGGGGCTCTGCCAGGCAGCACCTCCCTGACTGACGCAGCGGGCTTCCAAAACGGGGATGGGTATGGGGTGGGGGACCTTACAGTGCTTTCATTTGTTGCTCGGCATTCATCAGTTTAAGGAGGGTCCCTTACTGTCCAAGCAGGGGCTTCAGAAACGGTTCCCACAGAGCAGGGCGCACTAACTAGGGATAGAAACGGTATTTGGGGGGGGGGTTGGGTTCTCACAGGAATCAAACCTCTGCCACATTCACAGCTTAGTCCCCTCCTCTGTCTACACCTGTCTTGTTTTCTATTTGTCTCTCTCTCTCTCTCTCTCCTTCACGAGATCCCTCGCTTGGAAACAAACTCAGGCTTGGAAAGGGACGTCTGCCCTTCTCAGCTGTCAATCCCCGAGGGATGTGCGGGCTCAGTTTAGTTCGCAGGTGTTGGTGCTGAGGATGAGGTGGGGGGGTCCGTTTCCCATGTTAAAAGCCGTGCTGTTCACAGGAAAGGTTCTAGAACCCCTGCCTGCATGTCCCAGCATAGGCCTTGGGGTTCTAGGTGGTTTCCAGCAAACACAAGTGTGACACTGACATCAACCACTGCATGCGGCATGTAACAGTGTGAGGGGGCATCTGAGCCAGGGCGACAATGACCGGCATGGATGCAGGGACATGAGGTGGGCCTCGCTGCTGGAGAAGAGGTGCCCACAGACTCGCTCTTGCAGCCTTGCCCCCGCCTGCCCTTTGTGAACTGACAGTAGGCACTGTGCAGCTCTGCCTGCATGCAGCATGCCCCCCCCCACCACCTTCATGAAAGGGGGTCCTCAGCCCTCACAGCTGTGCTTGGCAAAACCTAGGCAAGTGGTATGTTGCCAGGCAACGGAAGCTTCCGATGCTCTGGTCCTTCTTGGGGAAATGCTTTCCCTTCTAAATCACTGGCCATCCATCACTGCTCCAGGCTCTTCACTGTCCACAAATGAGGGGTCAATGACGCCGCAGGCTGGCAAGAGCGTGTCCATGGCAGGACCCCTGGCCTTGCCCCCAGTAAACCGAGGCAGGGGCAGGCGGTGTGAAATATGGCTCTGGAGATTCTCCAGGAGTTCTCTCGGCATCATGTGGATGTGCATGTAAGAGGTCGAATCAATCCTGTTCACAGTGGCCTGGCAGCTCCCCACCATCCCAGACCACCATCTCTCTCTGGAGTGTTGGTGTGAACACGGACAGAATCGTGAACACGGACAGACGGAATGCTCAGTGAGGTACCCAGCACTGAGGAGGGCACTGAGCTGACAACCTTCCATGGTGTTCTGCAAAGTTACAACTCAAAGCCACGCTGACGTTGGCCAGCCTCTCGGTGCGTCCAGAAGGTGGGTCGGGTGGCGTGGCAACCTTGGAAAACAGGTTCCCACGCTGTGGCGGGGTATCCAATGGCATGAAGGCAATTGCTCAGAAACGGAGAGAGGGCCAGGCCACTGCCCTGTTCAGATCTGCTGCGGTTGGTCTCGGGGCATCAGCTAAGCATCACTGAAGGGCTGGGGCATCTGGACCCTTTCAACAGAGGCTTCAGGGAGGCAGGAGAGGCATTGTAGGTCAGGTAACCAGTGAGGTCTGGCCTCTGCCTCCCAGGTGTCAAGCCCTGCTTCAGTCAAGGCTCAAGGCTCTCCTCGCACGGTCTTTCTGGACCTGGGTCGCAGCTGCCTGATCTCGTCACCTCGTCAAAGGGGAGCAGTGGCTCTGTGTGCTCCAGGTGTTGAGAGTGGGGCTTCGAGGCCAAAGCAACCAGGCTCAAGCCTAGTGCAACATCATGGGGTGTGCCATCTAGACTAGCCCCTCACTGTCCCCCACACAAGGACCCCCAGGTCCCTGAGCAGCCTTCTGGGGCTCCGCTCCATGGTAGAACCCATTCCAGAGTGCGACGCTCCGCGCCTCTCCCGAGGCTGCCCAGGCTTCTGAGGGGCTTGAGAAAGCAGGACCCTCCAGGGAAGCAGAGAGCCCGGGGACCCATCGATGGCTGAGCAGCCCGGCGCTGCGTCCTTGGGCGGCCGGGCCTCTCTCAGGGGTGGACACTTACACAACCAGCCGGGGCATGTGCATCAGCAACTGGGAGAAGCACTGTGGCTTCTTTTCCCTGGAATGAAAAGCACACCTGTCGGGGCCACAAGAGGCTGACTCCAGGGCCAGCCGGGCAACTGACTTCCGTCCTGAGGGCCTAGACCCAGGCGAGGGGGCCCAGGGTCTGCTTGCTGCCCATTTGCTGAGTCACAGGACAGGTCCCTGGGGTCTCTCTGAGGGGGGTGCTTTCTCTGAGCCCAGGGGGTCATAACACAGGGGATGATGAGTGACATCTGAAGGCGTTATGCAGGAGACTGCAGGTGCCCCTGCGGAGATTCTGGGCTTCTGAGGTGGTAGGACTCTGAGATGGCACTTGGGTCTTTAAGGCGGTAACTCGCTTTCTGGGGTGATGCTTGCAGGCATCTCTGAGGCAGCCCTTGGACTTCCACTGCCATATTTAGATTTCTGAAGTGTCCCCTGCACCGCACCTCAGATGTCCTGACCAGGTGTTTACATCTCAGATGTCTGGACCAGGTGTTTGCACCTCAGATGTCTGGACAGGGTATTTGCACCTCAGATGTCCTGACCAGGTGTTTGTGAATTGGTGGCAGGGAGCTCGTGGTTCTCTGGTGAGGTGCTTGCATCTCTGGGGAGATTCTTGGGTTTCTGAAGCAGTGCTTGATTTCTGAAGCGGTGCTTGGGTTTTCTGGCAAGGGCTTAGGAGTTCTGGGACGGTTCCTAGACTGTGAAGGTGGTAGCAAGACTTCTGAGGTGGTGCTTGGTTTCTCTGAGGAGGCAGGAAGGTTTCTGGAGCAGTGCCTGGATTTCTGAGGGGGTGGTGCCTGGACTTCTCTGGTGAGGCCCGGACATTGCTGGAGTCCCTGGGCACGTGCCTGTCGGAGGTGGTACTTGGGCTTCCTGGGGAGGGGACTTGGGTTTTTGAGGTTGCACTTGGACTCTGGAGACAGCACAGGGCACTGTGAGGCAGGGATACCTGCCTACTGCTGCAGCCTGGCCCGTGGTGAGGTGACAGTTTCCCCAGTCTGGGAGAACTGTAGACCTATGGACCTGGGAGGACTGCCGACCGGGAGGCTGCTTCCAGGAAGCCAAAGCCCAGGCCTACGATGCTGAGCGAAAGCCACAGTCCCAGAGGAAAGCAGCCAGGCTGCCTCCCTTGGTCCGAATGGAGTCCTTGCCCATCCCCGCCTCGCCCCTGATGCCATTGGACCCCGCTTTGCTTCTGTCACGATGGCAGCTGGGGACACCCTCGGAAAGTTCTCCCCCCACTGCAGACTTGGGTGATTCAAGATGCACTGGATGGCCAAGGGCTTGGGGGCTGTTTTCAGTGGGGTTCAGGGTCAGTGACAAGAAGCCGTGGACTGAGACAGGACCCACAGGGCTCTGGGAGCCTCCTCGCTCGATCCAGCAGCACCAGCCATGGGTCAGCAGGGTCCCAGGGACCACTGGGCTCCACCTGGAGGAGCCGGTTCTGGGACTGGGCCTTCCCCGCGGGGCGCCTCCCACTCGGTTCCCTGAAAGGGAAGAGCATTTCTAAAAGGAGCAGAGCTTTCCCAATGCCGCTCGAGGAACCCCCGCGTGGCTGCTCACTGCTCACTGTCTCCAGGCCCGGGAAGCAGTGTCGCCCCCGCCAATTCAGTTGCCAGCCTGTCCCTCCTGCCCCCTACCCCCACGGACACACACCGAGTCACACCGAGTGTCAGCTCCACCAGGCCTCGGGCCACCACCGAAGCCTTTCCTTCGGAAGAGGAAAGGCCGGTTCCATTCTCCGTGCACCAGGAGGAAGACGCGGCCGCGGGGGCATGAATCACTCATTAAAAATGAAACAAGCCCACCCGCAACAGGAAGCAGCTCAGCAGAAGGTTGGAGTGGGCCTCTGGCCGGCAGGAAGCCAAGAGCACGGTTGGGAAGCGGCTCTCGCTGGAATCCTGAGCACCCGGGACTCCTCACTGCGCCCAGCGGCACACCCCTCCCAGGGTCCCACTTTCCTGGAGAGCGCTGCGGGAGGGGGCGGTGGGCCGGGGGTTTCCATGGTTTCTGAGGAGGTGGTGATGCAATCTCCCTGCCAGGGAGCCACAGGAGCAGCTACGCACCCCCTGGGTCAGAATGGATCTGAGCATCACTGGCAGAGCATTTCTGTGTGAGTGACGGGCGTTTCTCCTTCAGTTTCAAGATCGAGGCTGGAGCTGCCAGCTTTTACTTCCTGTGTCTAAGAACCACATGGCAAGAAACAAAACACTTTTTCTGATGTTTGTTTTTATTCCCCTTATTAACACAGCCCTCCTTTACGGACGGGGCCCTGGTGGCGAAGGCGTGGTGACACGTTGGCCTGCCGATCACGAGGTCAGCGGTTCAAAACCACCACCCTCCCCGAGGAAGAAAGACAGGGCTTTCGGCTGATCTCAGAAACCCACAGAGTGGTTCTACCCTGGCCCCAGGGTTGCTGTGAGTCGGCATCCACTGGATGCCAGTGAGCTTGGCTTTGGTTCGTGATGGGTTCCTGGAGCCCTGGTGGCACCGTGTGTTAAATGGTGTTGGACTGCTGACTGGAAGGTGGCCGGTTCAAAGCCACCATCTGCTCCACCGGAGAAAGACGAGGCTGTGCCTGCTTCCATAAAGATGTCGAGTTGAGGAACCCCTGGGGCACTTCCACTCCGTCCTACAGGGTCAGTACAAAATGGAATCGACTTGGTGACAGTGTTTTTTGGGGGGTGGGGTGGGGGCAACTTTGAGGCTTTCTGCTTCCTGGAGATAAGCACCAAGGAGTCTTTGGCTTGCAGGGACGTTCGACCTGCCTTCATTGGGTTGACAGTGATGAAGGTGTAACTAGGGAGACAAAGGCATTCACTAGAGGTTCCCAGAGTCCAGCTCTGCTCCCAGCTGGGCTTTTCCTAGGCTCAGGCACGACAAGCACTGTGATCAACCTCCTCACCGGGCAGCCTTTCCAGGCATTCGAACAAAGACCTGCCGCCTCAGCTGTCCTGACCCTGCACACCGCTGAGCTTGTGCAAGAGGCCTGAGCCAGTGGCCCGGCAACTGGCCCCGCTCAGAGGAAATGTGGCCAAGGTGCAGCAATGAGATTAGAAAGCTGGCTTCCCCCAGCAGATAACACGCGGAAACCATCAGGAGTCCTGGCCAGGATCAACTTGAGCGATGAGAAAATGGTTCCCAAATGCAGCCACCTACACAGAGACCACAGGACACACACCAGGGTGGCTCTTTATAATGTCCCTTGTCACTTGCACCACGGCGACAGACTAGTGCCCACAGCTAGTGCCCACGGTGGAAATGTCCTTCTGACTGGAGCTCACCTTTGGGAGTGGTGATGAGAGCTGACTGGAGTTTAAGTTTGGGGAGAACTAGGGACGGAGGGGGGGGTGCCCCACCCCTTCACGATGGGGTCAGACATAGCAACAGCGGTGTGGAGGGGCAGGGCCAGGCAGTGCCTTAGCCCATTACAGGAAAGCCAACCCTGATGGTGGGGGCTGGCATACCACCCTCCCTGCTGTGAAGTCCCTGCTCCATGGGCCCCATCTCTCTTCCCATCCTCACACCTCCGCTGCCACTGATCCCGGAGCATCGAGGACTGACGGCTTTGGAAGTCTGCCTGCAGGCCTGTTGTCACTGACATGCTCACACAGACACACACACACTCACACACAGACACCGGCGCACACACAGTCACTTTATGTTTCCCAGAGCAGGCACTTAAGAGGAAGTAGATTGAGGCCTCTTGTTGTGAATCATAAATTCCACCCCCGTGATGTTTCTTAAAATTCACTTCTCAGTAGCAGCTTGGTAGCACACACACACACACACACACACAAACCCATACACACACATATGCACGCAAACACACATATGCATATATCCACACACATACATGGACATGTACACACACATATACGTATACACATATATATTCCCTGTATATGTAGGGGAAAGAAAGGCTTTCTACTGCCATACAGCATTACTGCCTACAGAACACAATGGTTATTACAGCATTGGAAACCCGCAGGGGCCTATGTGGGCGCCATGAGTGGGATTGACTTGATGCTTACTCAGAACGAGGTGAAGGGCTTCAGGGGAGCCCTGCTCCCACATCTCTCCACTCAGAGCTGCCAGGGCTCCTCCATCTCCTGGCTTCGCAAACACTGCTCCAGCGCCTGCTTCGTAACCAGCAGCGGACATGGAGGCACTTTGGGAGCAGAGTGGGGCCTTGTCCTGTGTGGCTTGCATCCAGGCTATAGCGGGCAGTCTCTGGTAGGTTGCCTGCCCCGAGTGCAGGTTCCTGGGACAAGAGGGGTGGACACACAGTACCCCACAGCTCATCCCTGATTCAGGGGATGAAGGAGTCTCAGTAATCTCTACAACTTGCACACGCAAACCCTTCACAAATTCTAGACCTTCTTTGCCCAGCGTGTGCGCTCAGGCACCTAGGGCAGCTGGCATAGACGTGGCTGCCGACACAGCCATCTGCCTCTCGAATGTCAACTACAGGCAGGGAAACGTCGCATACCAACGCCCGGCCTGCTGCCAAAGACACATAGGTTCCAGGACCTGCTCCCCGGGAACCTCATGCTTATGCACGGCAACAACTCTCCCCTAAACTGCACATCGCAAACCCGATTGTTGGGGACACAAAGGCATAACTGCAGGACACGCACAACTCACAAGGGGTGAGCTTTCTCTGCAGTGCCTCCCCAGGCTCACGGGAATTGTTTCACTCGGATGTCACCCCTGATGTCCCAGGGGTCGGCCAGCCCCGCTGGACCCAGCACCACCTGCTCCTCTCAGTCACCCCCAGTGCCCTCTCTGGCAGAGCTGCGGTAGCTTAGAACCGGTTTCCTGAAACGTGAACCCCAGATTCCCATGCCAGCACCGGACACAATCTGGCAGGAGACTGCTGGGTCCTCATGTGCTGGAGGCTTCCGGATAATATTCTGTAATCTGACTTGAAAATAGTTTAGAAGTGATGCTGCAAGCACCATGACAAAAGTCCCCCATGGTGACGAGAGAGGGGCCCCTCCCAACCCCCTCAGCCTCTTTCCTACCGGTGCGGCCTTGGGGGGCCGGGATGCTCCCGGAGAACCCATGGTGTCTTTTCTGTCGGCGGAAAGAGATTCCGTCCGCGAATTCTAACTTGGCTGGGCCTGCTGTCAGGACTTGGGCTCCTCTCCTTCTCCGCGGAAGCAGGGACTGTGTGTTCTCCTGGCTTCTGCTATGTGACAAAGGATTCCGTGTGACACTCTCTCAGGAGGAACTTTCGGGAAGAATGTTGAGTTGTCCCTGGGGGTGGGGAGATGGAGTCGGAAACAAATGCTGGACTGACCTGTCCATCACTACGAGTTCCAAAGGGTGCCTTCCAATCTGCTGCCCACCCTGCAGGCAGAGGAATAACTTCCCCAGTGCTGGGCGGGGTAGAGGTGGGGGGACAGGGGCAGATTTGAGCTCAGATAGGAAATCTGTGGGCTGTTTTTGAAAATCAACAAGCTCAGGCCGGTCAGCACGGAGTCCGTTCAGACTCACGGAGACCCCGGGTGCTGTTAGAGCAGAGGTGGGCTCCACAGGGAGGCCCACAGCTGTGGCCTCTGGAAGTGGCAGCCAAGCCTTTCTCCCTGAGGCCTCTGGCTGGCTGTGAACCGCTGGCCCGCCGGTTAGCAGCCAGCACGCCATGGCTTGCCTGGCTTTGGTCATATTGGACCTTGAGTGGGAATGTTCAAGCGCTGATGTGGTTAAAAGAGAAAACAGGGATCGAATGAATGTAGGAGAACGTGGCCTGGACAGCAGGTGTCTCCGTTCCCTCTGCAGGTTCTGCTGGGACAGAGGCCAGCCCAGGTAACCTCAGCCACCGCCACTGCGAGAGGCACGGCTGAGTGGTTTCCCCTGCACTTTATTTTTAAACCTTCAGGTCGCCATGAAAGCCAACAGCGAAAAAAGCCACAGCTTGAGCAGAGGAGACCTACAGGTGCTGAAACTGACAGCAGCAGGCCAAGACCGGATCCGTCGAATTTCAAGTTGAACGGCAGCCTTCCCGTCCTTGGGGCACTTTCGTTTTCCGCGTCTCGTGGTCTTCTGGTCCTTTTCTGAGCTGATGCGACCGCAATCGACTTACTCTCACATCTTTGATGTCGCTCATCGATTGGCTGCCCTTACGTCTAAGCGGAGTCTGGAAGAGGCGTGTTGGATGGGTTATGTGTTTCCATCAATTCATAATCCTGAAACTCCATCCCCTGAGGCAAGCGGCAGGCAGACTCAGAGCCAGAGAAAGCAAGCACCCTTTAGCTGGAGGGACTTTGGTCGTGCCAGATGTCGCCACAGGAAGGGCAGCCTCATCCTCACGTCTTGTGGAATATGGAATACGCTAAACACAAAACACAACACAAAGGGCTAGCCCAACAACAGCCCCCAGGACGGCGTGTTAGCAGAGCTCTTCATCCAGGGCAACAGGGGCAGGAATGGATTCTGTTTCTGTAGGTCAGAAATGTCATTTCTGTTGCTGCCTCCCCACAAAAAGGCAGGGAAGGGAACTCCATTTGACATCTTTCTTCTTTGTAGCAGCGCCCGAGTAAACCTTCCTGCCAGCTCCATGCACGTTCCCAAGCTGGAGAATGAGCTGCCAACAGTTTCTTGCTGGTGTTAATAGCGGCTCTTTCTAGGTCTGGAGCGGCAATCGGACCAATTCAATAGGCCATTTGGTTTCTTGACGGCTGTTTCCTCGGCAGTTTCCATCGTGTCTCCCTCTGTCGTGATGTGGTGTGCTGGTCCTGCTGCGATTTCATTTTCTATATGTCGGGCTGCCATCCATCCTGAGAAATGCGGCCCTTGATCTTCATCAGCAAGTGCCTCAAATCCGTGTCGCTTTCAGCAAGCTCCTCCAATCTGGGTACCCCCTTCTTCTTCACTTCGTTCAGCTTCTAGAATTTTTTGCTCAGTGTGCAGATTGAACAACTATAGTGAGAGGAGGACCCAACCCTGACAAACAGCCTTCCTGGATTTCAACCACCCGGATTCTCCTATTCTGCCTGCACAATTGCCCCTTGTCTGCGTCCAGGTTCTGCACGAGCACAGCTCCGTGTTCTGAAATTCCTGTTCTCAGTAATATTATCCATCATCTGCTCCGTTCCACACAGTTGTGCGCCTTTGCATGGCCCGTAAGACACAGGCAAATGTCTTTCTGGGATTCTGTGCCTTCAGCCAGGATTCGTCTGACACCAGCGGTGAGATCTTTCCTTCCACATCCTCTTCAGAATCTGGGGTGTGAGAGTCGTTCTGGAAGGTCCCGGCTGATGAGCCAAAGACTCTGGTAAGTGTTCGAAGGCAAAGATGTCACTCTGATGACTAAGGTGTACTTGACCCATGCCGTGTTTGCATTAGAAAGCTGGACAGAAGGAAGACCGAGGAAGAACTGACCTATTTAGATTGTGATGTTGGCAGAGCACGCCGAGTCTTCCGAGGGCTGCGGGAACAACGGACAGCTCTGTCTTGGAAGAAGACCGATCTTGGATCTCCCTGGAAGCAAAGACGGAGAGACGGGTCGCCTGTACTTTGGACACGTTCCCAGGAGGATCCGGGCCCTGGAGAAGGATCGTCCTTGGTGAAGTGGAGGGGCCGGCGAAAAAGAGCGAGAGCCTACAACAATGGGCCCAATGCAGTCACTGTGAGGGGCTGGAGTGGGTTTGTGTTTTTGACGTTGTTTCATTGGGTTGAGGTTGCTATGAGTCAGAGCCAACTCAAAGGACCTAACGAACGGGTAGCTCAGTATCTGCCATTCTGAGGGGAGCATGGCCGGCCCACCACCAGACAGCAGGCTAACCTGCCAGGAGGCAGGGCCCCACCAGGGTGGGAAGAGCATGGGGTGACAGGTGGAGGGCCAGTGCCAGCGGGAGCGGCCACATCATTCTGACAGTGTATTGTGATTCAGAAGAAGATGTTTCTGAGAGGCAAACATCTCTTGGGAGTCTGGGTGTGGGGGGCAACAACACAAACCCCAGCAGTCATCCTGAGGAGCCCCGGCATGTGCGTCAGAGTAGAACTGTGAACTGGGGGCTTCTGGAGGCTGCTTTCACAGAAGCTGAGCTCCAGGCCCTTGTTGGTGGACCAGAACCTCCCACTGCACAGTTAGCAGCCCAGCGTGTTAGCCTTTTGTACGTACCACCAGAGCCTGCGCCGTGGTCGGCACCTACTATAAAGTGCTTCTGACGGAAGGACGCCACCTTAGCTCAAGAGACACCCACAGCTCACGGCGCCAAGGAAGACAGCGTTCAGAGGCAACAGGAGATGGCTGAGTGCCCATCATTCAGACCCTGCTCTCCCGCGCGCTGTGTCAGCAAGAAGCCCACCACTGACATTTCTCTAGGTGGCACATGTTGCTTGGAAGGATGACGCCCCATAAAGATGGAAATGGGACCACAGCTTTCCCCAGATCTCTGGGGCTGCTCTCTCTGGATGGACCACCTGCAGCCAGCCCTGGTACCCTAGGGGAGGAGAATCTTCACACAGGTGACCACCGACACCCGTGTCCAGCTGTGAGGTCCATGCCGCCACATGGCCTACAAAAGGCGAGTGAAAGGCAGCCGGTCCCAGCAGAGGCATTGAGTCATTGTCCTTAAAAACGATTCAGGAACAGAGTCAAGCGATTACAAGCGAGGATGTGCATTTAAGGACAACACTCTGGTTGTCAACATCGCGGCACACTCATTTCAGCAAACCAGCCGCGTCACGCGCATGCCCATAGCCCAGGGTGCACCTGCCCGAAGACACAGTACCCCAAGCTATACATACACCCCAAGGTATGATGAAGTCCACGGCCCACAGGAACCCCGAACTGTGCATGAACTCCGAAGTACACATATACAGCAAGGTACACATGCACCTCAAAATCCACAGGCACACAAAAACACACATAAACCCAAGGTCCACGCGTACCCTGACATACACATGAACCCCGAAGTATATACTCAAAGTTGTACATGAATCCAAGGTGCGTGTAGCCCCAAGTTACACCTGAACCCAAAGGTACACATATGGGTATGCATGAACCCACAGAAATCAAAGATACGCATGAACTCAAAGGTACACATGAACTCCAAGGTACCCCAAGGCACCCCAAGGCATGCATATGCCCAAAGATATGCAGGGCTCCACAGGAGCAAGCGAGTCCGCGCATCTCAACTACTTGCCCATAAGCCGAACCACTTCTAAAACCCTGCATTATTGTCCCCCCAGTTCTTTAGGGAACTTAGCAGCCCAAGGTTGCTTAAGCAGAAACACCACCACCACCACCACCACCAATGCCATTGTGCTTCAAGATTTCTTTTGCTAAGCACAAGGACACCGAGACCACAAGGACCCCTGTCCCTGAGCGAGCCATGCAGAAGACAGCCCTTCTCTGGGGTCTTCCCCGAGGACAGGGAGCAATCACCCTCCATGTGACTGTCTGCTGTGTACTCTCCAATCATCCCCCAGCATAATCAGCTCATATTGCAGGGCTGGTTCCAGAAGGACCCACCAGTCCAGGGCAGAGAAGCAGGCGGCCTTGCCCAACCACGCACCCCCGGACACTGGACGCAACATGGCTCAAACTCCCTGCCCTCAGAGGGGCTGGACTGACACCCCGAAACACCCAGCACCAGACACATGCTGTGCGGCTAGCAGGGAAGGCATTGACGTTACACCTAGCATGCTGGCCAGAGACCCTCATCCCCTGACCCCACTGTGCCCACCACACTGCACCCCGGAAATCAAGTTTTGAAAAAGATGTACTCACCGAGGAAGAGCCAGGGCTATAGTCTGAAAAAGACAGAGAGAGGGGAGAGTTAGTTTTCTGGTCAACCTGTGCTCTTTGCTCATGCTAACTGGGCATTCCTCGACGCTACTTCAATAGGCGTAGTGTGGCATTGTCCTGAGGCATTCACTGCCGTTGGAGACCTTATTACCTGGCTGGTGGAAACTGCTTACTCCCATCAGCAGCCATCAGTGGCGCCCTGTCCCAACTTTGGGTCATCTCTGGCTGGCAGTGGAGGCTGGCACTGACCCCCAGGCCTTGACATCCTGAAACCCAGGTACTGCTCAGCCAGCTACAGTCATGTGCCCTCCCTGAGACAGACCCCTCACCTCTCCCCCTAACCCACAGCAACCCTATAAGACAGAGTGGAACTGCCTCGAGGGTGTCCCAGACGGTTAATCCACACGGGGCGTCAGCTCTCTTCCTGGAAACAGCCAGTGGATTCGAACTGGTGGCCTTGGGGTGAGTCGGGTGCCTCTCTAGAGACAGCCTTTTAAAGCATGGCTTGGGATGGTCCTGCCACCCCAATTGTCTGGCGTGATCGTCATCTGGCCAGAACAGACCTACTGTTGGAGGAAGTTATCTCATGAGGGCACTCCATCCAGTTTCTAAGAGAAGCCACAGAAGATGCTGGAGAGGGTGCCCTGGCGGTGTTTCTCGGGAGGCAATCGAGGGGAGAAGCCAGGAGTGGAAGGTGCCCCAGTACTGCAGGTGAATCCAAAGAAGAAATGCCCAGAACTTCAGGTGCAGCTTGGAGACAATTAAATCCAGCGAGCCCAGTGGGAGCTGCTCCAAAGCAGGGCTGCAGGCCAAGCAGCAGGCCTGGTGAGACCCAATCACAACCCCCGGAGGGCGTGGGAGATGGGGCAGGCCTGGTGCTGGAAGGGGCGGGCCTCGGGCCACTCAGAGATTAGATGAACTAACACCCAGGGCTGTGAAAGTTCCCATCAGCCACAATCACAAAGACAGAGGGCTTTGTTGCAAGTAATTTTAAAGGAGTCAGGAGCTCCCTGCAGAAGGGAGGAGACCACGGAGAGCGGACGGGACAGATCAGTTTGTAGCCACATTGCTGAGCAATCGGAGACCCCGGGGCATTAGAGCAGCCCCAGAGACCCCCTCCGGGGTCCGGGCAGGGGCCCAAACGGACTTGGCCTACTGCCCCCCCCCCTTTCAGAATAATAAGAACTACTAGCAATTCCCTGGCAATGAAAACCTGTCCCACTATAGCCATACTCCAGGACCAAGTGTGGGTGTCTGCTTTGGGAGGTCCCTGGATCATTCTGCACCACCTGGGGGATGTCACCTCCTTAGGGAGACTGCTCTAAAGCAAACCTTTACCAAACAGATGTGTCTTTCCGCCTGGGGGCCTGGGGGACAGGGCTGGTGTGATGCTTAGCAAAGGGCTTGAAAATATCAAGATGACTGCACTTAGGAGCAGGCGTGGGGAGCCAGGTCCCCGAGGACCAGCCCTCTCCTCTTTGGTCACTGCCATGTGCCCATCCTGAGAGTGGCCAGATCCCTGGTTTGGGCCTGAGCAGCGCCTTGTATGGTGGACGGGGTGGGGCTGCTCCCTGGAGGTTCTGAGGCTGTTAATTTCTTCCGTGGGGCGGCTGGGGGGGTTCCAATCACTGCCCTTCTGGTGGGAGCCCATCCCTTAACCCACAGAACCACCAGGGCCCTCCTGGGCCTGTTGGTCCTTCCATAAGGGAAAGAAGAGAGATTGCTGGCAAGGCACCGACCTGTCTCTCTCTCATCTCCCGACAGCCCTCTGAGAGGAGGAGTCAGTCCCATTTAACTGATGGAAACTCTGAGGCAGGTGTCTTGGAGGAGGAAGTGGGCAGAGGGTGTGCCATAGCCTATGGTGCTGGTGACATTGGCTCCACGACTGAGTCTCTGTCCCCCAAGGAGGCTCGGCCCTGACACCCAGCACACGACCTGCCATTGGAGATGGCTCAGGGAGGTGATTGCCGAGGTGGTGGTGCAAATGGGTAACATGCCCAGCTGTTTATCCAAAGACAGGCGTCCGCCCAAAGGCACCTCAGAAGAAAGGACTGGTGATCTCTGTTAGGAGAATCAGCCATTGGAAACCCTCGGAGCTCAGTTGCCCTGGGACACATGTGAGATCACCCTGACTCACTGGCCTGGTGGGAGTGACTGTGTACGGGGACTTTTTATCAAATCCCTTCCCACTCTGGAGAGAGTTTGGCTGCAGCCTGTGCCAGAGAGCTCTGGAAAGGGCCAGCCTGAGTAGACACTTCTTGGGGTGAGGGGAGTCTGTGGGAGCAGGCTCGGCTGGGAGAGGCTGCTGCAGGGTCCCAGGAGCACACGGGTCTGGGGAAGGGGTCCCTCGGTTTCCAGGGGAACAAGGCCACGCTATCGAGACTGGGGACCCCACTGTGCAGGAGGCGCAGGCCGAGCGACTACAGGAAGTGACTTGGAAGAACCAAGCTAGGTCCTCGTGTTCCCTGACTGAGAAAGGCCACCCGGGGATCCGTCTGCTAGCGCCGTCCCACAAAAGCGGGGCACGTAGACTTGTTTCTGCCTTATACTGGCCGGAAGTGGACGAGACTGGCCTGTCCTTTCAAACACAGACAAAGTCAACAAGTGCTCTTAGACAGCCCCACCCTCCCCCCACGCCATCCCCATCCCGGGGTGGGAAGCAGCTTGGGTGGCAGCTTGCGTGTGGCTGGGGTGCGATCTATCTGCCGATCTTTAATAGTGAAGTTGTCGTTTTGGTGAGAACTGAGCCTTTTTACACCCCACAAGACCTCCAGCCCCAGACACCCACAGGGGCAGTTTCCACCTTGTCCCTATAGGGTCGTTGTGAGTGGCAACGCGGCAGCCAGGTCAGCAAGTGTGGTTTTGGGTTTTTGGGGTTGATGCACCGAGGAGTCCAGCTGGCGTGGTGGCTTGGGGTTGGGCTGCCAGCTGCTTTGTGGGAGGTAGAGGAGGCTGTCTGCTCCCATAAAGATGAACCGTTTCAGAAACCCATCTAGGTTAAGCCATGAGTTGGATTGACTCATCAGCAGCAGGGTCGTTTGTCTGTCTGGTTTAGCTGGCATCCGCTGAGCTCAGTGGCAGCTTAAAGTTTGGTGATTCGAACTGATCGCGTGGTAGCCGCAGAAGAAAGGCCTGACACTTTGGAAACCCCGGGCTGGCGCACCCGGGGAGTCTGGAGTCAGACTGTACGTGACCACACCAGAACGGCACAGGCGCGTGGTTCCGCACTGCTGCGGAGCGCATCTGAAAGGTGAGCTTTTCACTGAGGGTGCCATTGTACAAAACAGAGCCATGGAAATCCAAACCGAACCACACCAAGAGTCCACGGGCTTCGGCCATGTAGAGGTCTGTAAATGCTCAGAACCCCAGGTCCTAATTCCTTCTTCTCGGCCTCTGTCTCCCAGATCCCTGCCTCCCAAACAATGCTGAGTTGTCCTGCTATATTCGGCTGAGCACGTGGAATGGCAGCTGTATGGCCACAACCCCATGCGTTCAGCAGTGATGGTGGCAAGGGCTGTGCGCGATGGCCAGCCAAGGGACACAAGCAGCACAGCGACTCATCCACACACCTCTATGGTAACTTAACCATCATATTACCTCAGAAGGACAGGTCAGGCTCACCTTGACTTCTCGTGGGACGGCACCACATGGGCATCTAAGTGCCCCTCCCTGCTCTCGCTGAGGACAGCTGGTCCTCACGGGCTCCAAGTCACTGTGACCAGTCACTCCTCTCTCTGCTCTCAGCAGCCCCAGCGTGCCACGCCTGCCTGGACCCACCAAGCCTCCAAACCCCAAACTCACAGCCACCAAGTCGAGGCTGACTCACAGGGACCTTGGAGGCCAGGGTAGAACAGCCCGTGCGGTTTCTGAGAATGTAACTCTCTGCAGGAGCACAGTGTCTCCTCCGCCTCCCAAGGCGTAGCCGGTCGGTTTGAACTGCTGACCTTGCAGTTAGTAGCCTAACGCGCAAACAGCCACTACACCACCAGGGCTCCTTGCCTGGACTCAGGCAAAGAACTCGCCGACCCATCTCCCAGATGGTGCTGGATGGTGAATGGACCATGCTTGGTCACGCCCCCTTCCCATGGCGACCAGACACGTGGCCTGCCTGCCTCTGGACAGGCCAAAGGACAGGAGCCTTGCAAAGAAAAGGCGCTCTAAAGGTCCTGCAGCTGGAATCAGTGGCTGAGGCCTCTGCGGTGGACCCCTGGGCAGCTCTGCTCAGGCCTGGGGGTAGCCGGGAAGACACGTGTCGGAAGAATACAGTCTTGGCATCCTCCCCGAGCTCATGCCCACGCTCTGCCAACTCTCACAGCTTGCTTGTTTACCTTCCAGGCATCAGCAAAGCTGTTAATTCTGGTATTTTGTAATGCTTGGGATAGAGGCTGTTGGCAGGGGCTGAGCCCGGGGCAGGGAGGCTGGGGCAGAATCTCACCCTGCCTCCCTTACAACATAACCCACCTTGCCAGTGGGCTGGGCTGGGCTGGGGGTCTTGATGGCAGTGTTGTTCTTGCTACAGTGACACCCTGGCTTCTCTCTGTCCACACATCCAGCCACCGCAGGCACGCAGGGCGTCCCCATGTTTGTCACAGTTGCTTCTGGGCAGCCATCGGGCAAAGGCCCCGAGCTTGCTGCCCAGGAGGGGTTTCTGCAGCCAACCAGCCACTCGCCACCCCAGGCACCCATGGCGATGCTTCTCAGGGGCTTGCTCTCCTCTCTGGGTGAGGGAATTGGGCAAGTGGGCTGGCAGGCACACTCCTTTTGCAAGGACAAACATCTGTGAGTCCCCATCCTGCCCCACTCTGAGCAGCATGGAATTGGGAAGACTGGAATGAGATTCTCCTTGCTAGCTGCCATGGGGCAGGGGTGCCCTGCAGCCCCGGGTGTGTGTGTGTGTGTGTGAAGGATCTTCTGTCATCAGGTGCCTTGGAGTGTGGGTAAAGGAGCTCTCATGGCGTCAGTGGTTGAGGTTGGCGGTTCAAACCCGTAAGCGGCTCAGAAGGAGAACAGGCCTGGAGATAAGCTCTCTTAAGTCGGAGTGTCGCTGTGTACGTGTGTGTGCGAGCATGTGTCTGTGTGCGTGAGTGTGTGCGTGTGCATGTGTGAGTGTGTGTGCCCTGATGCGTGGGCTCCAGCAGCCAGTTTTCCGAATCTCAATCAACCAAGCACGTACTCACTGCACCACCCAAGGTTTCCTCCCCACAGCCACAGCCTGGAGAACCCTATGGGCAGCCCGACTATCCCACGGGGCAGGTTCAAGTCTCAGTGGCAACCAGTGCACACCCCGTGCTCCCAGGCGACAGAGGAAGCTGCAGACCCTCAGCCAGAGGCTAGTCCTCTTGAGCGAGGTCTCTGATGGCCCTCACGACTGAGCTGCCCTAGCAGCTGCGCCCACTCGGCAGAGTGTGCCCTGGAAGAAAGGCCTGCCAACTTGCCTCCTGGAGAGCCCCTCCCAGACAGTGGGTGGACCAGCTCTCCTCTGCCACTCCTGGGCAGAAGAGTCTGACTCGACAAGTGGTGGAAGGGGTGTGTTTGTTGGCTGGTTTCCTAGTTTCTCTGTGACCTAGACGGCTGTGGACACTGAGCAGTCACCTGGAGGCCACTGACGGGCTGAGTGAGTCAGTGTGCTGAGCTGGCTTTTAAGCATTTAAGGAGCACCAAGAAGCTGTTCCAGGGGCTCTGGGGGTGTGGCGATTATGCCTTGGTCTGATAACTGCAAGGTCAGCAGTTCAAAACCAGAGCCTTTCTACCCCTGTGCAGAGCAAGTCTGGGAAACCCACAGGGCAATTCTGCCCTGTCCTGCAGGGTCACCTTCAGTGGACACCGACTTGATGGCAAGGGGTTCAGTTTGGGGTTGTCCACCTCTGAGGTAGTTTATTGTGCCAACCTGGCCGATAAACACAGGTGGGGTTAATTGAAGGGCAGAGAGATAAATGGCTCAGTGAGCCTCGCCTTTCTAGTTCTTGGGTCTTTTGCTTTGTGACGGTCGGACCAGGGTGTGGCTGCCTTAGCCAGTTCTCTGCTTTAACTTCCTGTAAGACATCCCCAAGGAGAAGCCACATGGAGCTGCCCGGATGCAGCCCTGGGTGCTGGAGCAGCCGTGTGGAGACCCCTGCCAGCGCTGAGATGCTTACATGCTCACTGATTCGGCTTTCCTCCTGCAGTCGGCATCATGGAGGAGGACTTTGTGGATTGGTGTCGGACATATTGGTTCATGTTGGACTTGTGGGCGTGGGGGCAGCACTGGGTTGGGATGTTTTCTTGATGTGCATTTACCCTTTATATAAAACTCTCTTATACATGAGTTTCTGTGGATTTATTTCTCTAATGTACCCAGCCTAACACAACCTCCATCAGGAGTTGGCTTCTGGGGAGCACAAGGCATGTAATATGTGTGAGCTTCATTTACCTGGGTGCATTAATATGCAAATAAATAAATAAAGGACGGTGAACCAGGCGAAAGGAACATCTGCTAATCACCTGGTGATTTGGTTAAATGGCACATTTGCCAAATACCTGCCTATGTTTCGGTTTATGCATTCCCCCCACTTAGCCATCTGATCTGACCACGCCAAGCGAGTTTGTTAATAGGAACCAGTGTCAGCAGTCACTCCGGAGCAGAGGCTGGTGCCAGCACAGAGGAGCGCAAGGAGCCTCCTGGACAGGCGGACAGACTCAAAGAGGAAGTGTCCGTCTCTCCGTGATGGTGAGTCCCCTCCAGGAGGGGCCCTTCCGGGAGCCACAGTCCGCTGGGCTGTGAGCAGAGGCGCTGGCGCCCGGGCTTCGCTGGCTGCTGGCGAGGACAGGCACCTATTTTGTCTGCCCACTAAGAAAGTTGTGTGCGCTGGTGGCAGAGCTTCCTCCGCATGAGCGGACACTGTGGCATTGAGGGAAAGACAAGGCCGGCTTTGTCTCAGAAACACGCCGCGCTCCCGCTGGGAACAATGCATGGACACAAAAGTGCAGCACTTGGCGGGCACCCTGCCTGCTCCTACGGCCACTGCTAAGTCGCAGGGCAAGGTCTCAGGGAAACTGAGTGCTGTCTCTATGGCTCAGCCTGGGTGGTGGGCACTGGATATCCCCACTGTACGGGCCCAGGGTGCCCAGGGAGACACTGGAGGCTGAAGGGAGAGTGTGGCTGAAGGTGGCCTCCTGGGAGCCCCCCCCCCCATTCACTGCCCATTCTTGTCACCCACAGCCCACAGCCAGGGGAGGGAGGAAGGATGGGCTGCATGTCCCCTGCCTCCAGACCTCCTCATCCTGTAGCCACGTTCTCTGTGTCGCCTCTAACAATGCTCTGAGCAAGGTGAGGGCCACACCTGCGGAGAACAGGAAGGCCAATGCATGTGGCTCAGGGATCAGAGCCGCATTGCTGGCTGCCAGCTCTCACAGTTACAAGGGTAGGAAGTCCCCGTGTAAAGGTCACTGGTGCTAACAGGGCACACGCTGGGCTGCTGAGGGGGATCAAGGTCAGCCATCAAGCGGGTACTGGGAAGGAAGGCCAGGAACCAGCTCCTGCAAATGGGCTCACTGTGACACCAAGGCCCACCGGTTTCCATCACGGGGTCTCCGTCCCGCCGACGCATGAGGGAGGGTCACCCCGAGCTGGGGAAACGGGTGATAAGGGGTGACCTAGTGCTGAAGGTCATGACCTCCCTCTGTGGTGTCCCCCTGATCCTCCCAGTGACCCTGGTCACATGGTCCAGGAAGGTTCACTAGAAACTAGATGTAGCCAGATGTGACCCCCAATGCCATGCTCCTTGCCGCGGTGGCAATGATGCTTAAACAAGGAAAAAAGAATTCTCTGCACTCATGAATTCCAGCTCCCAGCCACCCTGGAACCGTCCCTGTGTCTTCTGAGGCTGTCTTTACAGGAGCAGAAAACCTCATCCTTCTCCCTCGGAGAGCTGGGGGCTTCAAACCACAGACCTCACAGCAGCCAGAAACCCCCAGAACTCAGGGCCAGCAGCCCCCAGGGTTGGCCAGTGACCTTGGGAGGGACGCCACCAGCCAAATGAAAGTGGCCACCATGCGGACAGCCTCCCAAAGTTCCCGTTTGGAAAACTGAAGCCTCAGCTTCCACTGTTCCCACCTCCAGCCGAAGGAGGAGGAGCCCAGCTCTGAAGGGGGTGTCCCTTTACCCTAGCCATCCCTAGAGGCTCCCTGGGGCTGCTCCCTGCCACCACCAGTCTGAGCAAAGCCACAGTGTGCCAATATCTCCTGGTGCCGTACTCCCAGAGTACCTCACCTCCATTCCACAGATGAGTGACCCCATAGCAGAAAGGTGGCCCAGTCAGACCCTCCCCTTCCCCAATGCCCAGGTGAGATTCCCCAGCCTGTAGCATCCCTCACCTCCCATGTCCCTCAGAGACCCCCAATGGCAGGACTTCTGTCCCCGTGAAAGCCCAGTGAGGGCAGGGCTCCTGTCTCACTCCACACGGCACTTCCTCCCCCATCATCATCACGTTGTCTCTGCTCAGAGGAGCGAGCAGACACGCTGAGGAGGAGACTCCACTCCCCATCCTCCACACACCCTCCTTCCTGGTGGACGGACGCTCCCTCCATCTCTGAGGAAGGACTAGGATGGAAACAGTCTACAGGTTCATTGGGTTCCAAGGCAAGGTCCTCTGGACCCACTGCTGAGAATAGTTTGCCTTTCCTGTTCTCTCCCCAGGCTCACCCAACACCTGCCACAGTGCGTACACTTTTGCTTTGTCCACCAGGAAGCCGGGGCGCACGCGCCCTGCCTAGCAGCAGGGAGCCAGCACACTGCAGGCGCCTTCTCCTGCGAGGGGCCTCCAGAAGATCCGCTTCAGTTCACACTTGAGACGACTGCATTAGGGAGCACCAGCCGCTGCTGTGCAGTCCATTCTGACCCCGAGCCACCGGAGAGGAGAGGGCAGACTGCCGCATCTTTCTCCCCAAGCGGCAGGTGGGTTTGGCCTGCTGACCTGAACTTGAGGTGCACAGCTCATGCTTCCCCGGCAGGGTGGCCTAGTTACTGTGGTTTAGACTTCAGACTCGAGGTGTGGAGTTCAGAGAATCAGAATAATACGTCAGCTGTCCCAAGGCTACCTGGCTGGAGAGTGTGGAGGACTGAGGCTGTGGTTGTTCGCTTTTATGTCAGTCTGCCCTTGGGGTAGGGTGGAGTCCAGCCTGTCAATCAAGTCCCAGCTGATGCTGTGTCCTAGGAGTTATGGCTCTTTTATAAGCGAGACACTGGGGATATGACCCCTCCTCCCTCTCCGTCTCTTCTCCTTCCTGCTTGCTGGGACTCTGTGCCTACCTCACAAGGTGGCCCCGTGTGGGCCATCAGACCCCGAGAGCTGTCAGCACCTTGCCATGTCCCCATCGACCTTGGATCCGTGCGTCTCTGCGCCCATCTTTCTGCATCATGGGCCTGCAGCTGTGTGAGCCGGAAGAGTATTCTGCTAGCATCAGACCGTGGACGGAGCTACACAGGCTGGGACGCCTTCCTGATATAAGATGACTTCCTAGTTGAAAGCTCTTTCTGATGCCAATATAAGTGTCACTGGCTTGGTTTCTCTGTCAACCCAGCTTCACACAGCACCCATGGGACTGTGGATCTCCTCCCCGCTGCCCTGCCCTCAACAGCCTGCCCGGCCTCACCAGGCGTCTAGTCTTGCTGGAGGGCTACACACAGTAGTGCCTGCTGTCCAATTGGTTCCAGCTCATGGAAATCCCACGTGTGTCAAGAGTAGAAGGTGGCCCACCAACAAACTCTGATCCCCACCCTACCCCCAACTCTCATGACCCCAGCGCTACCTTACAAACCCAGCTAGACTGGAGCATGTTCACTGGTACAGGGAAGAGCTCTGGACACACAGCACCCAGGACAGATAAACTCCTAGGAATAGGAATGGGAGCAGCGACAACACCTCCCCCACCCCCAAAGGGGACGAACAACAGAAACATGGGTGAAGGGAGACAGCGGTTGGTGTAAGATATGAAGATAATAAATATTTATAAATTGTCAAGGGTCCATGCGCGGGGGAAGGTGGGTGAGGGAAAGGAAATAGAGGAGCTGATACCAAGGGCTCAAGTAGAAAGAAAATGTTTTGGAAATGATGATGGCCACGTATGTACATATGTGCTTGATACAATGGATGTATGGATGGTTATAAGAGCCGTCAGAGCCCAGTAAAATCTATAAATAATAATAATAATAAAGAGTAGAAGATGCTGTGTGGTGTTTTTCAAGGGCTGCTTTGAGAGAATGTTCCAGCCCTTCCATAGCTGGACACTCTACCGAACTCGGTCCACCGTGGCTGGCCATTTTCAGGTGCCCACAGAGTGACGCACTGAGACAGTGGTCAGTAGCAACCTGGCAGCTGTTAGGGCTCTGCACTTGGTTCTGGCTAATAGTGGCAGCAGAAGGGAACACGGGCCGGCCCGGCACCACCCTCAGAGCAGTGGTCCTTAGGGCTGAGCCCGTCGTTGCACCCCCTGTGTCCATCCATCTTGTCTAGGGACGCCCTCTCTCTTGCTGCCCGCCACTTCACGGAGCGCAATGTCTGTGGTGGCTAGGGATTAAGTCAATTAGGCAATCCTGGCTAGGGGTGGAGCCCAACCTGTCAATCAAACGGTAGCCGGCTGACACCTCCTTGATGCCACAAGTGTTTTTTATGAGCATGAGGGACTGTGGGAACTGCGTTGGGACATTACTGTGACTGTCTGCCTCCAGGGGTGGCCCCAGGTGAGCCCCCCGACCCTGAGAGCGGCCAGAGTCCTGCCATATTTCCACTGACCTTGCTCCCCAGGACTCTGCTTGCTCCCTGGTTCACCTTCTCCATCACTGCACTGGTTCCGTGAGTGTGTGTGCAAAGAGGGACTTGTGGACCTAAGTTGGACTGGGCTCAGATGCCTTCTTGACATATAATTACCTCATGATATAAAGTTCTTTCTTATACACAGGTGGGGATCACTGGTTGTTTCTCATCCCTCTCCAGGGACTGTCTGTCCTGAGAACTTGCCCAAAGCATGATAGACCAAGTCCTGGGTCCTCAGGAGCTTCTGCTACGCTTCTTCCAAGACAGATCTGTGCGTGCTTTGGGCCATCCATGGTTCTTACAATATCCTTGGCCAGGACCACGATTCAAATGCGTCGATTCTTCTTCGGTCCTCCGTACTTAATGTCCAACTATCATATCAAAACCACCATGGCACGGGTCAGCCTTAGCAGCTGTCAATCACGAGAAAGGACCTGCTTTTCTGTATTTTCCTGAAGAAGCCATCGCCTACCTGGGAAGTCATATTGCTGCCAGTGCCCAGAAGGTCCCACGTGCCTACTGGAGCGGGAGAGGGGCCTTGAGGTGGACACCCTGCTGAGCTCGGATGCCGGGCAAGCCTATCTCACCGTCTGTCTCCTTCTCTGTAACATGAGGACCTGGGGTCTGGAGCCCCTGGGACACTGGGTGAGTGCTCTGGATGTCTGCTTGGATCCTCCAAGGGCTGGTAGGGGGTTACAGGGCAGGCGGCTACACATAGGTGCCCACAGGGCTAGTGACCCCAGGCTCCTGCTTGGTGGCTGCACAAAGCTGACCACCCAGAGATCTCCTGGGACCCTTGGTCCTGGGCCAAGGGGAGAAAGACAGTGCAGGCACAGGACAATCTAGTGTGACCAAAGTCAGAACCCCATCTGGGCAGTCACGTCGGAGCGAATGTGGTCACATGCTCCAGGACAAGTCCACTGAGCACCAGACAGACAGGAGGCCACAGGGTCAGGCTCACTGGGGTCAAACATCTCAGGTGCACTGAGGGGTGTGTGCTTACCCTTGGGGGAGGGGTCAGTTCCTTCATGTTTCGGTATCCAGTGCAGGCAGAAGGCAGAGGGGAGGGCCTGGGAGCACACAGGAAGAACAGACAGACGGACGGGCACACACTTGTAACCAGAAAACTTTCAAGGACAAGCCCACAGGCCACTGTCATACTCCACGGAGATGTGGATCAATGTAAGAACTTAAAATAGCCGCAGGAAGAAGATGGGGACAACCAGACAAAGCCCTCTTCGTTACCATGGGAATCATTAAATGAGGCACTTCTTTTGTCTTTTAAAGATCCTCACGTCCTGGTGACATTTGGAATGACACAGCAGAGGGGCGGCAGCATCTCCTTAGTGCTACTTGGAAATGATGAGCATGAAAGATCACACACACACACACACACACACACACTGGCTTTATTATTAAGACAGGATGGTCAGAGGTTTCTGAGGAATACATTGCCAAGTCCAATGGGCCAGTGTGTCAGTGGCCGGCCCTGCCGGGGTGGGGGCGGGGAGGGGGAGGGCTAAGGCAGGACCTGAGCTTCCCGACTGCCCAGGGGAGGCAGGCGAGTCAGCGTTGGGAGAGAAACAAGCAGCCTTACTTTGCAGAGTTGCCTTCCTGAGCATCTGCCCCCCCGGAGGATTGATTGCACGCAATCGGAGCGCACTCCTTGCAAGTGAGAAAGGCTCCCTGCGAGGGGAGGGAGGCTGCCCCTAAACTTGGACCACCCGTCCACCCTTGGCCGCGGGCTGATGGAGGGAATAAAGGACTCCCTGGCCTCTCAGGGCCCGGAAGAAGCATCCTCTGTAGAAGCACCGGTCTAGAAACTGAAGCTCATGCAGAGAAAGGAAGGCGCTGGCAGCCCAGGAGCAGGCTGCAGGCGCAGCCCCAGGAGGAAGAGGCGGAGAGGGCCCGCAGCAAGAGCCAGATGCCCAAGCGCAGCACAGGCGCTGAGCGGACGCCTGCTTTGAGAAAATAGCTGAAGTGCTTTCTGAGGGTGGGCGTGATGGAAGAGATGAGAGGCGGGGCTCGTTCAGGAAAGAGGAACCATTCTCTCAGTCCCTCCCGGGGGAGGCTGGCAGCCGGGCAAGGCTGCCCTGAGGATGGCGCTGGGGCACACAACCAGAGGAATGCAGACCCCAAGGCCCAAGTCCCACAAGTGTGCAGAGCCAGGGGCAGGCTGGGGCTGTGAGCAGGTGGCCTGACATCTAGACACCACCCAGAGCCCTGTATCTGCCACATCTGCATGTGCACGCACTGCACACACATGTGCACAGGTTCATGCTCACTCCCATGCCAGGCACACATATACACCCTGCACACACGTACCTGCTAATGCACCAAAAGATCTCGTATGTGCACACATAGTGGGCACACATTTACACCCTGCACATACATACATATATACATGTTTGTGCACACAATGATCTCACATGTGCACACACTGGTGCACACAGCAGGCACTCACATACACACTACACACTCATTCACACTTGTGCACACACTTGCCCCCCCCCACCTACCCACACACGGGTGCACATACAGGGCACTCACATACACTCTGCATACATGGACACACTTGTACATGCACACACTCAAAGACTCTTCAGGTACACACTACACACACACATGAACACACACTTGTGCACCTGCATGCTTACTCTCACATACACTGAACACATACTCACTCACATTCTGTACAAGAGTACATGTTGTACCTATATACTCACATATGTACTACATATCTGCACACTCATGCACCCAACACACTCACTCGTTACACACTGTACACAGTCACACACACCTGCACATATTTGTGCACTCATGCAGTCACATGAACAGTGCACATACACTTGTATGCAAACTCATGCACACGTGCCTGCACTCACACACTACCCTGCATACATGTGCACGCACCGCCGTGGACACAGGCTCCCTCAGAGAGGGAGCCATGCAGGCTGAGGTCTGCAGGCTATGACTAGACAAGACACGGTGAGCCGCTGTGGAGGCTGAGGCGGGGAAGTGCAGGGTGCAGGGCTAGCGTCGGCCAGAAGCAGCTGGGGCCACAGGGCCGGGGAGAACAGCCTTCCTCTGAATGGGGCAGCCCTGGATGCTGCTGACCAAAGGCTCAAGGACCAGGTCCACCCCAAGGGGTCTTGGAAGAAAGGCCCAGAGATGACTGACTTCTTCCAAGTCCGCTATTGAAACCCTGTGGAGAACTGGATCCCCGGGCACACATGGGAGTGAAAGGATTGTCATGGACTCTCCAGGATTGACTCTCACCCCTCTTGCTCTCCGGGGTGCCAGCCTTATCCCGAGGTCACATTGCAGGGATCCCCTGGGCTGGCTCCCCCACAATCCCATCCTGTCACAGAGAAGCATCTGTGTGCATCGAGCAAGGGCACCCACTGGCTTCGCCAAACCTCCTCTGCCACCCAACACCCTGCCTCCACCCACCCCCAAAAGAAGGTGACACTCTTCCTTCTTGGCGCTGGGTTCCCTGACAAGCATCACCCAACAAGCCCGACACTGTTCTCCCCTGGGCCCTGCCAACCCGTTACCAAAGGGGGCTGCTGTCTCCAGCGCCCGCGTGAGACCGACCGCCCAGCTGCAGCTGGACGGCTGCTGAGTGTCCAGAGGCTCTGTCTGTGCAGCTGGGGACACGCTGCTGCCCCCGAGGGGGCCATGTCTACGCTGGACACGTGGGAGGGTGGCAGGTATGGAGGAGGTCAGCCTGGCCCTAAGCAGTGGTGACAAAAGTCAACTGGGAAAGTGGGTCCTTTGACAAGGCAAGCCTCAGCCCAGGAAGGGTGTTCGCGCTGCTCGCGCCCGGCAGTCACCTCTGCAAATCTGGGGAGGGCGCCTGCGGTACAGTTTGTCCCACCCACTGTGAGGACACACGAGCCTGCCGATGCTGCTGTCCAGTCAGCCCCGACGCATCAGGGCTGCGGGTGAGAGGAAGAAACGCTGCCCGCCCCTGCGGTAGCCCTGCCACAACTATGTTTGAGCCCGTAGTGGCACCTCGGTGCCACGCCATCTCTTTGCACACCTTCCTCTTCTTCCTGCTGCTCTGTCCTTCTCCAGGGATGGGACTCTCCTGGGGACACGTCCAAAGTACACAGAACAAACCAGCGGGTTTGACACTGTCGGGAGTCCAGGCCACCCCGAGCTCCTGCAGAAGAAACACCTGGTGATTCGCAACCGGGAAATCGGTTGGACCCTCGCAGAGCCGCTGTGAGTCAGGCCCACAGGACAGGGCCCGGGGCACGCCCTGAGCAGGGAGGAGGTGGGGGCTGTTGAGAAGGAAACATTCCCGACAGGAAACTAAAGCCGGTCCTGAAAAGGAGCTCAGCCTGACTGCCCTCTAGCCATCATGCTGGCCTTTGGGGGACGTGTGACTTCCCGAGGTTGTGTGATGAGTGGGTCTTGGGCTCCTTGCCCACCCTGTTGTCTCGGTGAAGGCAACCCTTTCCTCTCTTGATAATCAGCTTCCTCCAGGTCACCAACCTTGTTCCTGGGAAGGGAGTCCCTCTGGCCCATCGCTCAGGGCTGAGTGGGACAGGGGTCATGGGGTGGAGCCCCATGTCAGGCAAGTTTCGATGAGAAATGGGGCTGTCTCCCCAGCCAGCCCACACAGCCTGCCCAACCCTGAGTGTCCCATCCTGGGAGCCCTCTCTGCCAGCCTCCAAGAGGACCTGCTATGTCCCAGGCACGGCCACAAGGTGGCACAGCAAGGAGGAGTACACCCACCACCCAGAGATGATCTAACCCAGCTCTGTGTCACTCACTAGCACAACTAGCAACACGGGCCAGGGACACAGCCTACAGTACATCCTGGTGGGGCTGGAGGGTGGAGGGGAGTGAAGGGGAGGGCCTATTCTTGGGGTACTGAGGAGCAGAGAGAAATGCCACAAGGTGTGCAGGGGGCTGGGAGTGTCATCCCTGGATCCTCACCCGGAGGAAAAGGGTCCCAGTGGCCCACTGCCCAACCCAGTGGTATCCCCTGGTTGCCTCCCGGCACGTCTAACACACACTCAGGTCCAATTCATGAGCTCTCTATCAGTCCCATTGTCATGCAGCTAATCGGGTCCCCACTGCCTCTCATGACTGGTCTTCCTGCTTCTAGCCTGGCGCCTCCACCAGCCTGTGGGCCACAGGAATGAGAGGGGCATTCAAAATGAAAGTTCTCTTTCGTCACGTTCCTTCTGGAAACACCCCTCATGGCGTTCCTCATGCTTCTCAAACTCCTCACAAGGTCATTACCAACTCCACTTGTCTCATCAACCTACTGTCCTATCTCTTACTTCCCCTATGTGTCCTCCATCTATCCATTTACTCAATCATCCATCCATCCATCCCTCCATCTATCCATCCACCATCCACTCTCCACCTGTCAATCCACCCATCATCCACCTATTCATCTTCCCATCTATCCATCTATTCAACCATCCATCTGACTATACATATATACATACATCCACCCACCTACCATCTATTATCCACTCAACCAGCTACCTATCTATAAATCCACGCATCATTCACCTATCCATCTTCCAATCTATCCATCTAGTCTACCATGCATCCATCCATTCATATATCCATCCATCCAGCCAGCCAGCCAGCCACCCACCCACCTACCCACCCACCTGTCAGCCTATATACCATCTACTATCAACTCAACCATCCACCTATCTGTCAGTCCTCCCTCTATCCATCTACTCAATCATTCATTTACCCATTCATGTACCTTATCCATCCATCCACATACCCACCCACCCGTAGGCCTATATACCATGCACTCACCAATCAACACATCCATCCATCTATCCACCCACCCGTCTGTCAAGTTGGATGACTAACCACAAGGTTTGTAGGTTAAAACCACCATCTGCTCCTTGGGAGAAAGATGAGACTGTTTGCTCCTGTCAAGATTGATAGCCTTGAAAAACCTACGAATGGTCTCTGAGTATTGGAACTGACTCAGTGGCAGTGAGTTTGGGTTTTGTTTTGTTTTTGTCCATCCACCCTTCCATCCTCCCACCATCTATCATCCACCCACCATCTACCACTCACCCACCATCTACCACTCACCCACCATCTACCATCCACCCTCCATCCACCCACCATCTACCATCCACCCACCATCTACCATCCACCTTTCCATCCACCCACCATCTACCATCCATCTTTCCATCCACCCACCATCTACCATCCACCCACCATCTACCATCCACCCTTCCGTCCACCCACCATCTACCATCTACCCACCATCTACCATCCACCCTTCCATCCACCCACCATCTACCATCCACTTTTCCATCTACCCACCAAATACCATCCACCTTTCCATCTACCCACCATCTACCATCCACCCTTCCATCCATCCACCATCTATCATCCACCCACCATCTACCATCTACCTTTCTACCCACCTACCCTTCCATCCACCCACCATCCATCATCTACCACCCACCCCTACGCCCCACACAGAGCTGTCACCATACGATGATTGTGCGACCACGGTAATGGCCTCGCTCTGATGTCCCAGTCTTATTTTGTGCCCCAGCTGTGGTCCCTGGACCCTCCTCAGTCCCTCTGTTCAATAACTCACCCCGACCCAGCCCAGTGGCTCAGGACCTTGATTGCAGCTACCCCTCACCCTGACCTTGGGGTCTGAGCTCATGTCCCTGCTTTGAACAGTTCTCCCTGGTTTCAGATCTCCAGCCTGGTGGGACAGCCCTCTCCCTAAATCTGTGACAAGAGCTGCACCTCCAACTGCGCCCCCCCAGCCGAGACCACCCAAGGCTGAGTGCAGCTTGAGGCATGCCCAGGAAGAACGTCCCCTCCTCCCCTGCTGCCCCACCCCACCTCTGTCCTGGGAGCAGCAGCTGTGAGGGCTGGGGAAATCTGGAGGTCAAGGAGAGAGAGGGACACATTGTCCGTAGGAAGTGCTGACCAACTGCAGAACCAAGCGTTGCCAAGTCTGTTCGGTTCCATTTGCCAGAGAGAATGACAACAGAGGGCTCAGCTGCCCCTTGCAGCCAGCAGGACTTCCAGGGGCCTGGGGTGGGGAGTGGTGCACACACCACAGTGGCCGCTGTCATTGTCTCACTGTGGGAGTGGCCTTCACTTATTTCCTTTACCCAGGGAAGTCGGAGTTCCCAGCAGGCTGCTCCCAAACACCTCCCTCCAGGGTGGGACAAAAGGTGACCATCCTGGCTCACGCAACACACAGCTCTAGGACTTCACGGAACACCAGCCCTGTCCCCAAAGCTCGCCCAGCTGGTGGAGAGGGTGACCACGCGCACCTCAGCCATGGTGACCCGCCACGCAGGGCTTCAAAACAAGGCAGACCTGGGCAGGCAGGTTTGGGGATTCCAGGACAAAAATCATCTTCCTATGGTTCCACATTTCAGAGACAAACACACATTCCTGTGGCCAACTCTGGGGAAAAGACGGGTTTAAAAACAGTGGGTGTAGACACAGCAGCACCTGCTACTCTGGGCCGCCTGGAGCGTGGCCTGAAATGACCTCTTTCGGGTTGAAAGAATCTTGTTTGCATTAGGGCAGGTCCCTGGCAGCGCTCGGACAGGGGACGTGAAGGAAGAACCGAAGGGTGTAGCTTAGACCAAGGAGAGAGGGGACGCCCTGGGCTGTCCCAGCCTTGCGTCCCAGACATGCTGTGACCTTGGCCTGAGTCCCTGCTCTTGTTGGGGTGTTGTTAAGTGCCGTCAGGTCCAACAGAACAATATACCGCCCAGCCCTACGGTATCCCCACAGCGGTTCTGATGTTTGAGTCCACTGGCCCAACCACAGCGTCACTCCAACTTGGCCAGGGTATTTCTCTTTCTTGCTGCCCACCTCCTTTCCCAAGCATGATGTCCTTCTCCGGAGACTGGCCTCTCCCGAGAATATGTCCAAAATTCTTAAGACGAAAGCCTGGCCCTCGTTGCGTCCAAGGAGCGTTCTGGCTGTACTTCCTCCGACAGGGCTGCGGGCCTTCTCCGGGTCCTTCAGGTGCAGGCAATGCTCGGTGCCAACTCCAGCCTTCTGATGCGCCTCCCTGATTCACTGCCGGCCTCCGAATGCGTCTGAGTCCAATGAAAGGACCCTGGTGTGGGCAGTGGCACCCGTGGGCACAGCTGCTGGGTGCGGTGTTTCATCAGCTCTGATAACGGATCAAATAGTGTCCACAACGACAGAGACCTGCCACTTGGTGTGCTTTTTAAATGAATGACTTTAACCCTGAGTCCTAACCCGCTGCCACCAATTAAGTTCCAGCCCATGGTGACCCTATATGGGAGCCTCGATGGTGGGGGTGGGGGTGGGGCTATGCATTGGTTTGCTGACCACAAGTCAGCAGTTCGAAACCACCAAGCATGCCGGGAGAGAGAGATGAAGCTTTCTGCTCCTGTAGAGATTAACAGCCTCCGAAACCCACAGGGGCAGCTCTACCCTGTTCTGTAGGGTCAGCAGGGTTGGAACGGATTTGATGGCAGTGACTCTGTATATTGTTACCGGAGCAGACGGCCTCGGTTTCCTCCCGAGGAGCAGCTGTGGTTACTCATCCAGAAAGGAACTCTTGTGGCAGAGTTGTGGCATGTTGGGCTGCTAACTGTAAGGTCTATGTTTCAAAACCACCAGCTGCTATGTGGGACAAAGATGAGGCTTTCTACTCCCATAAAAAAGTTACAGTCTCATCAACCCACAGGGTCTTAATGGGTCAGCACCAACTCAAGTGCAACAGGGAGAGAAAGAATCCAAAGCTTCCTGGACGGTACCAGTGGGGACCCTGAACCCCAAACTGCACTTGCTGTGGGGTTGCCGATTCACGGGGACCCTGTAGCACTGGGTAGAAAGGCCGTGCCTCTGGGTTCCCAGACTGTCACTCTTTACAGGAGAAAACTTCCTTTCTCTCGCAGAGTGGTGCCTGGTCTTGA
The DNA here is from genome assembly GCF_050624435.1 of Tenrec ecaudatus. Classification (NCBI taxonomy): domain Eukaryota; kingdom Metazoa; phylum Chordata; class Mammalia; order Afrosoricida; family Tenrecidae; genus Tenrec; species Tenrec ecaudatus. The sequence continues at coordinate 109,236,141 of NC_134545.1, read as the reverse complement.
ACTGCTGACACTGTGCTTTGAAGCCCAGCATGTAACCCACTGGGTGCTTGGGGCTCCTCAGGGACAGAGTAAAGAAGCACATCCTTAAAAATGTTTCCCTGGGACAGGCTGAGGCACAGTACCCTCCCTGGTGGGTGTGCAGGCTAGTCCCCACAGACAGGGACCAAGTCCCTCCTTCCTCCCCCTAAAATAGCTCCTGGGGTATGAGTTTCTCCCATGACTCCCGCTCTTGTCAGGTGGGGGCACTTCTGAGCGCCCAGGTCAGACTGCAGGCGATGCCGGCCTGCTTTCCGGGGAGCCTATCAGAAGCACGCGACCTGGCATGCAGGCACCAACACACCCTCCTGAGGGGGAGAGGAATGAGATGACCATGGAGCATATGAAGAGGGCGCATCAGAGGTGGGGGCAGGAGAGGAGGGGTCCCCCTGAGGAGGGGGTGCTGGCAATGGTGAGCAGGGTCAGGTCAGGGTCCTGTCGGCTGGTAGGCCAGCTGAACTCCTACAGGAGGTCCCCCGGGGTCTTGGAGGAAGTGGGAGTTCAAGGAGAGGATTTAGCAAGCTGAGGAGGCACAGCAGTCCCAGTGATGATGGACAGGCAGTGTCTCCTGCTGCTCTGCACCAGCCACCACCAGCTGGAGCCCGTATCACGTTGTCTGTCTGTCTGTCTGTCTGTGTACCTTTCCCCTCTCTCTGCTCTCTCATTGTCTGTTAGTACCTACCTACCTACATGTCTATCTATCTATTAATCATCTATCTATCTATCTGTCTACCTATATTAATCATCTATCATTTATATATCAATCATCTATCTTTCTATTTATCTATCCATCAATTTTCTACCTATCATCTATGTCTGTCTATCTATCTACCTATCAATCATCTATATATCAATCATCTATCTATCATCTATCAATTATCTATCATCTATATTTTTCTATTATCATCTATTACCTTTCCCATCTATTTGCTATATCCTTTCATCTCTGTCTAATCTATCTCCTCCCCCTCTACCTCCTTCTCTCTTGTTACCTATCAATTATGTTATCTCTGCCCTTCTCTTTATCTATCCCCGCCCCCAATACACACACACTTTTCTCTGTTGCTATCTCTGCTATCAGTGTCTCCATTTCTCTCCTACCTACCAACCTACCTACAGGAAGCTTCACAAACAGATGAAGGAATAGATGGGGGTGGAATTTCTTGCCTTTGTGACCATGTGGGGAAGGCTACTAGAAAGATCTGAGAGGGTCCCCACATGTGGTCAGACTTGCTAACACAGTAAGTAGTTCACTGGGATGTGGTTCATTTAGAAACACCCACGGGGGGGTGGGGGGGTGGGGAGGGGCAGTTCACAACTCTCAGCCCAACAAATAGGATCTGTCTTCAGGGAGGATCAAGGAGTCCTGGTGGCACACAGGCTAAGCACTTGCTTAGCTGCTGAGAGGCCAGCGGTTCAAATCCACCAGGTGTCCTTGGGAGAAAGGCTTCACCACTGGCTGCCATAAGGACCTTGTTTGGGTGCCTGTGCAGGGCAGCCCCACTCTGTCCTGCTGCATCACCAGGAGCCACAGTCACCTAGAGGGCAGCAAGGTGGGCACTGGTGAGGGAGGGGTTGTCTCTGTTGTTAATGGCCCCCTTCTCTTCACCCAGCCAGGCACCCACACAAGCACCCTAGGACTTTGAGAAGAGAAGAGAAGAGGGTGCCAGCCGGGTTCTGAGGATGGAGCAGACCCCTGCTTCTACCACACCCATTGCAGACCGCAGACAGTTGCAGACACACTGGTGCCTGCCCCCCTCCCCGCCCCTGCACAGACCCCACACATCCCACTCAGAGAAAATCAAGTATTCGTCAGGAATGGCACTGTGCACATCTCAGCAGCAGCAACCACCAAAGTCACAGTGTCCCCAGCCGAGTCAGAGTGCAGAAAACAGCCACATTGGGTAACCGTGCTTTAACCAGCTACTTGGCGCCTGTGGTTAGAAGCCAGGAGGGTTTCACCATGGAAATGGTTACTCTCACAGTCGAAGGGGCCACCTCTGCTGGCCTGCACGCAGCTGCTCTCCCATGGAAGTCTCATTGCTTTCTCCCCAAACCGGGCCTCTGACCTGACTCGGTCTTCCGCATAATCTGTCAGGACAGACGGGAGCACTGGTGGAGTCACGGTTACATTGGGCTGCTAACCACAAGGTCGGCAGTTCAAAACCAGCCGCTCTGTGGGAGAAAAAGAGGACTTCCTGCTCCTATAAAGACTGAGTGTCAAAAACTCACGGCGCCAGTCCTGCCCCGTGCTGTAGGACCGCTGTGAGTCAGCACCCGCTCGATGGCAGAGGGGACGACTGACCAACCAAACACAAGGAAAGCTGTTCACCCTAAAAGAAACCGACTTTGATGGTGACTGGGGTGGGAAGAGCTGTTGAATGTAAAGCTGATGATCTGCTCAGAGAACCTTCACCCACCGACTCCCAATAAACACAAACAATAATGTCTCCTGGCCACTGACTCTGAGTGTCAGGGGCCCCTGGGAGCAGGGCTCCTGGGAGAAGAGGAGGGCTTCATGCCCAAGCCACAGAGAGGAGTGACAGCGAGGAGCCACGGCGGAGGGGCAAGCCAGCGGGGGACAAAATCTCAATGACTAGCACCCTTGTCTTGCCCCTTCCAGGGGCTCCCACCTCCCCCAGGCCTGGGTGTGTGCTATCAGCAGGTCCTGGGGCCTGCTACGTGCAGGAGTGTGCTGGGCAGCGATGGGCTGCACCTCCAGCCAGGGTGCTCACAGGACATCCCAAAGGTGCCCTCAGGTGGACAGGTCGAGTGGGGAAAGGTGGAGCTGACCCTGTCTCACCAGCTCTGAGGGACCAGCAGGTGTGGGAAGGGAGACCCCCCCACACACACACACCATGCAAGCTGGAGGGTGGGCTGGCATGACCCTGCACACACTGCCAGCCTAAGCCTTTGAGGCCCGGGGTTGGCTCATTCTTGTCACTGAAGCTCTGTTTGCTAGCACTGGGCAGCATGGGCCGTGGAGACCCCAGCACCCACAGCTCCAGGGAGGCACGGCTCCAGCGCCGGCAGAGCTGCCATCATCACAGGTCCCCATGGAAACAGGACAGAGGAGCCTGACAGGGGAGAGGGCTTGTGAGTGCCAGCGGGTGGAGGAGGTGGAGGACGCCCCCAAACTCCAGCTGCCACTGGGCTGGTGGCCTGAGAGATGGACCAACTACTTTGTAAGGTATGAGGGCCGGATGCCGGCCTGTCCAGTGCACACGACCACATGCACACGCACGCGGAAGGGGGAGGGGGGGTCCTGACTTCATCCCTCACAGTGTTTCGGAAAATTCCCAGAGCACGGAGCATACATGAGGTTTCCAGGGTGAAGACTCGTCACAGGACTCCACAGCAGAGCGTTTGGTTTGGCGGTTTGGAGGTGCTGGCCCGGTACATCGGGGCACAGCTGCAGAGCCCAGTGAATTCGGCGTGGGGCCCACGGCTCCAAGTGGAGCTGCCTCAGCTCACGGGCTCACGGGCTGCCCTCGAGCAGATTCGGACACATAACGACCCTACAGCGCAGAGTAGAAGGGCCCCTGTGGGTTTCTGAGACTGTCGCCATGGGAGTAGGAAGTCTCCTCTTTCTCCCTTGGAGCAGCTGGTGGTTTCAAACGGCTGACCTTGTCGTTGGAAGCCCAATATGTAGCCACCTTACCACCAGGAGTCTCCTAATCTCATTCATTAGTTCCATCACTCAGGCTAAAATCCCGGCTCCAGCTGTGAGAGGACAGAAAACACACACACACACACACACACACACACACACACACACAGCCACTGGGTCCATTCTGACTCATAGCGGCCCTATCAGACAAGGCGGAACTGGCCCTGTGGGTTTCTGAGAATGTCTTCCTCAGAGCAGCTGGTGGGTTCGAACCGCTGACCTTGTGGTTACCCTCCCACCTCAAAGTCGACTACACCACAAGGGTTCCTACCAGGCCAGGTAGGTACTTAATAACTACTTGTACGTGTGAAACAAATGGAATATCTAATACACTTTGGATTTTAAAAAACAAAGATAATCAATGTCCACCTATTTGCCATGCAATCCGCACTTTGAAGTAATTTACCCCAGACACCGTATGGCATTCAGATTAAGGCTCTATATAATAATGCAGAGCCCCAAGGGGATGTACAGGATTGTTGACATAGCGTGCCTTATGGCTGGAATTGACGTGAAAACTACAGTTGACAGACTTCATTACATAAGCCACCACGAATGCAGGGGACGCCGAATTGTATTATTTTACAATTATGTGCCCAGTTCCTTCCTCCCAAACACAATGGCCCCGTGTTGTAGTTGGGAGCCTGGGCCTATCCAGGCTTTATTTATTCATTTTTGCAAGATCAAGTAGCACGTGTGTAATTTAGAAGTGACTCGAAACAGCCAGCAGCGCCACTGGGCTCAAAATTAATGAGGTTTCGGGGAGTGCAAACAAATTGGATGCATAAATCTATCCCCAGCAGTCCTTGTGCTGAGCCGAGGGTCACCCATGACTCTGCTCTGGAGCAGCAGAGAGGATGTGTGTGGCCCTGACCTGGCGCTCAGGTCCCCACCGTGGGCCGGCCATGAAAACTGACCTTAGCGAAGGACCCTACAGAGGAGCAGGTCCTTGTCTTATTCTCAGGTGACATCATCAGCGAGTCCCCGAGTGCTTCACGAGTGCAGCTTCCATGGGGCGTGGATACACATTTCTGAGCACCGAACTGCAGCTTCGTGCCCAGGACAGCACGCTGACTGTGCTCAGCGACCGCGGCTGATGTTCTCACCACCGCCTGGGACGTGCTTACCTAACCCGGGCCGGCCAATCTATCACAGAGCAGGAAGGCGGCTTCCAGGTGGACAAAGAGAGATCATTAAAGAGGAAATGGACGGGCCCAGAAAGCCTCCCGTGAGAGATGCGGAGATGGTTGGTCACACGCACGGTGCATAGACATTGCAGGAGGCGCCCGGTCTGCATTGCGTGCTCTACCACTTCCCCAGGCAGGGAGGAAGTGAACGAACGCCAGCCTGTCCACAGCGAAACAGAACACAAAGCCGACTCACGGAGAGGGGCAGGAAACAAGGACGCAGAAGATGGCCGGAGAGCCCCAACCAGAGCATGTCTGCTGATGTCTTTCATTTTCATTCATCAGGGGGAGGGGTAATGAGTGCTTTGACGGGCGTGAGACAGGAGAGTGCAAACAGCTAATGTGGGTGTTGGGGTGGGGGTGGGTAGGGGGCGTGAAGCTCTGTAGAGATTTTGCTTCAGCTGTAAATTTGAAGCCTATCACCAATGCAATTACAAACCTTGGGAACAAGAGGCATTCCGGGTTACTGTACGTCAGAAATCCACATCCTCCCTAGTAGGGTCTGGGCATTGCATCATGGTTTTAGCCAATATATGTGTGCGCATGTGTATATATATGTGTGTGTGTGTGTATATATGTGTGTGTGCGTGTATGTATATGTGTGTGTGTATATATGTGTGTGTGCGCGTATGTATATATATGTATATCCGTATATATGTGGATATGGATATAAAAAGAGTCCTGGTGGAGCAGCAGATATCTTTGGACTGCTATCCGCATGGTCAGCAGTTTAAAACCGCCATCATTTCTCAGGAGAAAAACCGAGCTTTCTACTCCTGCAAGTAGTTACAGTCTCAGAAACCCATAGGGGGACACTATGATATACACATATACTTACATACATGTGTGTGTAGATAGATAGATAGGTAGATAGACGGGCGGTGGTGCTTTCTCTCTAAATGTGAGATAAGTTTGCATGGGAAGACCTTTGTCCTGGAAGACAGAGATGATGTTTATCTATTACAAGGCACCAGGAGGAAAGGAGTTCTTAGTCTCTCTTCAGAGTGCTGTCAGAAGGCTCCTGAAAAGCAAAGCTTGGACTTACTGTGGACACGTGGTGAGGACAGGCCAAGTCCTTGGCCAGGACTCGGTGGGGAAGCACAGGGTCGGGGACAAGAAGGAAACCCCTCCGTGAGATGGACAGTCTACCACGATGGGACCCAAAGACCCCGAGGGCCCTGGCAGTGGCGCAGGGCCGGGCCGTGCTGCTCGCTGTACTCAGAAAGCCGCTGCGTCAGAGGCCACGGGGTCCCACGAACCACAAAAGGTGTCTGGTCGCTTTGGGAGACGCTTCACTTCTGCCCAAACTCGAAAACCGAACGGGCTGCCCTAGAGTGGATGCCAACTCACAGCGACCCTGCCCCCGGGGGTCTCTGAGACGGTCACTCGGTACGGGAGCAGAATGCCCCATCCTTCCCCAAGCAGCAGCTGGTGGTTTTGAACCGCTTGTGGTGGGTAGTGACCCGACCCTCGATGCTATCAGGCTCCCCGTGTCCTGCTGCCAACGCCCCACGAGCCCGCTGGATGCTGTTACTTAGGCCGAGTTCATCAGCCACATGGTGTATCGGACACAAGAGCGTCTCACGGTCCTGGCCCAGACAGATGGACAACTGGACAATGGCGCACACCAAAGGCCGTGCGTCACGGGAAGTGGTTATGCTCTTGGTTATGAATGGAAGAGGAAGGTTATCGCTCTGAACCCACAAGCCACTCCAAGGGGACAGATGAGCCCGTCGGCTTCCGGCAGAGAGCCCAGCATGGGAACCCTGCCCTGTGAGGTCGCTGGGCGTGGGAATCGAGTCCAGGGCACCGTGTCCTTCTGGCTTCTGCTCCCAGATGGCATGCGGTCCAAGCTGTGGCTCTGTTTCCCAGGGAGAGCCAGGCCCAGCCCTGCAGCCCCAGGCTGGACGCTCCACTCTGTCACCCGCTGGCGCACCGACTGTTCTCTGTGCCCTAGTGTTCCCGACTGTCAGATGGACGGACACCTTCATACGCTAAGCTCTGGTCGAAGGGAGTGCACAGTCCCCTCCAGTCCCGAGTGGTAGGCCACATGTCAGGGACTGTGGTTTTCAAGGGCCCACGTGGAGTGCAGACCAGGAGCCAGCACTGGCTCCCGGCTGGGGTCGGACTGTGGAATCCACAGCCCAAACCAAACCCTGGGCCCTGAGTCCATTCTGACTCTGCTGCCCTCCATAGGGTCTCTGAGGCTGTAAATTCCCATGGGAGCAGTCAGTCCCGTCTTTCTCCCAGGAAAGACTGACACCCCCCCAACCTCGCAGTTACCTCCCTCATGCCACCTCCACACAGGTGTATGTGAATCCCCGTATCTGCTGTGGGGTTTCCCTGTGGGACAGAGAGGTTTGAGTTACCAACATGTCTGTCCAAGAGATGCGCCCACAGTTAGCATCTCTGCCTCCCCCTCAATATGACAGTAATACCCCCACCCCGATTTCACTGTCCACTCTCTACATGGCCACCGGTGTCCCCTCTGACACAGAGAACCTTCCTCTAGGCTGTATGGGGTAGAAAGGCACCCTGCGCACACTGGTAGACCACAGCTGGCCCCATCCACATTCCCGTGGCCCTGCAGTCTGAGGTCCAGGAACCCCGAGACGGCTTGTGGGCAGAGGAAGTAATGCCCCTGCTGTGTTCAGAACCGGCCACGGACGAGCGGACATTTCTAATGGTGACACCTGGACACACCTGTCCCCACGCGTTTGTTTCCGAGGCGGAGAGGCTGGCGTGATCCGTGCAGATCAGAAGGAAACATGCACGCTCTTTAAAAGTTAATAGCCCCCCTTCCTCCAGCAGCCAGTCTCAGGGAGCCGAGACGGAAACACGGAGGAGGAAAAGCTTAGTGTGGTTTCTTCGCTCACAGAGTGAAGCGCTGCAGGTTCTCTAAGAAAGTTTCGATATTTCCTTTGCTGGAAGCAAAGGGGAACCATGAAGTTGGAGGCCCAGCCCTCAGAAAATGCAACCTATAGATACGTGAAGGAGCGGCTGCTTTTCAAAGGGATTCTGTGCTGACGTGGCAAGATCATTAAGCTCAGTGAGCCTGCCTGAGAGAGTCCCCGGTGTGTGTGTGTGTGGGGGGGGGGAGGGGGTACTTCAAGTTGATCCAGAGATGACTCGGAAGCAAAGCCTGGTGGCCAACTTCTGGAAAACCAGTCCCTGCACACCCCTTGGGGCACAGCTGAACGCTGATGCACATGGAGTCGCCAACCTCGGTCTGACACGTGGGATCCATCTTAGTCAAATGCTATGAGAGTCAGTTCCTACTCCAAGCGAACCCGGGCAGCGTGCCCCGGCCTGTCCGTCTCCCGAGCAGCAGCTTCATATTCTCCGGCAGAGCCGCGGGGGGTGAGCCAGCCCAGTGCTTAGCCCACAGAGGTACCAGGGCTTGCTGCTTAGTGTCTGTGAAACGTGACTGCAATAACTTTCCAGGAACGTATTCGTCTTAATAATACTTGTAGCCAAAAGTAACATTTGAGCTCAGTCTAGCCAGGTGGAGTGAAGCTCTGCCTTAGGGGCTGCTCTCAGCAGCCTTTCGTGTGGGCGACAGCTCAATGTAAAGATCAAACATCTCCCTCTGGACCGATTGGGAACAGCGCGGTGTCTAGGGAAAAGGTGGACATTGGATCTACAATCAAGGCTCGTGGAAACAGCGGTTGAGAGACCAAACAATGCACTGGGCAGATTTGCACGAGACCTCTGTCAAGTCTTTAAATAAAAAACCCCACGGTATTTTGACGCTGTTAGTTCGAGGACTCAGGTGAGCCTCGTTCAAGGCATGGCATTTCCCATGGCCTCATATGCATGTGCGAGTCGGACACGGAATAAGGAAGACCAAAGCAGAATCCACGCCAAAAGAACCAACAAATCTGTCTTGGGAAAAAGTACAGCCAGAATGCTCCTTAGAGGCAAGGAAGGCAAGGTTTCATCTCACAGATGCTGGGCATACTGTCAGGAGAGACCAGCCCCTGGGGCAGGACATCGGGCCTGGTAAAGCGGAGGGGCGGCAAGACAGAGGAAGACCCTCGCTGAGAGGGATGGGCACAGGGGCTACAACAAGGGGCTGAAGACTAAGCGCAAATGTGAGGATGGCCCAGGACCACGCTGTGTTCCCATCTGTTGTACACGAGGTCGCTACGGGTCAGAACCAGCTCAATGACAACTCACGGCAGCCACCACAGCCTGTATTCCAGGAGCCCTGGTGGCCCCCCACATGGTCAGCAGCTTCTTGGGAGAAAGATTGGGCCTTCTCCTCCCGTAAAGAATGACAACCTCAGAAACCCACAGGGGCAGTTCTACCCTGTCCTGCAGGATCACTAGGAGTTGGGATACATTCAGAGCAGGGAGTTTGGTTTGCAGTAACCTGTACTCTGGGGAGTACAAAATGTTGGATCCCCAGGTAGGACCCTCCTGCCTGCCCATCCCAGTCCATATATACCCGTGGCCAAGGTTTGCCAGGACTTCAACCATCCGTCCACTGTTCAGCATGAATCTGTGGCAGCCAGCTGCCCCCACCACAGGCCTGGACCTGGAGCTGGCTATTCCTGAGCCCAGTTCTTCAGCTGAGAACTTCCCAGGAATTTTCCACAAGGTCCTTCGCCCTAAGTTCACCGCAGTCCCTCGGGCTCTTCGCCAAGAGCCGTCAGGAATATCAAGGGAGGGGACCCCCTCACCACCCACTACCTACTCTTTCAAAGGCCCTGAGCTCTGCCTGCACCCGTGGGGGCTGAGCTGGATCATTTGCTGTGAACCCACAGGAGGGCAGTTAGAATCCATGTGGTGCTGGTGCTGCAGAGGAAATACCTGACCGTCTTCCATACAGAACCCTCCCCACCACCCCTACCCCCCCCCCCGCACACACACACACGCCCCCAAGACCTACTTCTGTCTTGTGTGGGCCCCAGCACCTCTGGAGGACAAGCACCGTGATCTGGACAGAGCTGAAGGGCTTGTTCCCATGTGTTCTGTGAGCATGTTCATGCAGCCAGCTGCCTGCATCATCTCACCATGGCTAATTACATTTCTCACGAGTCTTGACACAGAAGTTAAATCCCACCCAGAGGGTCCTTGTATTCGTCAGGGAGATTTTCCAGCTGGTGTCTCCTGCGGGTTCATTGTTGCAGAAGAGACGGAACACGACCCCCGTGGCCCCCAGCCCCCAGGGCTCAGTTCCCACTTGGCAGAACTCAGACTGAGGGGCATGCGTACACGGGACAAGTTCATGTCGGCCGACTGCAGGGCAAGGCCGTGCTTCTGCGACGGGAAGCCCCTCCTCTTGGCGGAAGCCTTAAAGTGAATGGAACGATGTCCAGGCCCCAGCCAAAGGGAAGCCTGCCCCAGTCCCACCCTCCCACCTCGGCCAGAGCACTGGGCACAGCACTTGGCTCTGTCCCCGGGCATCTCCCGAGGCCCTCCTTGCACAGCATGGCCATGGGATAGGCACTTGGGCAACAACAGGGGCAAACACTGGGCATTCCCTGGCCTCACCCTGCCCTTCAAGCCATCAGAGGAATGGAATGTCCGGGTGCTGGCTAGTGAAGTCCCCACTCGGGGGCCCCCAGCATGGGCCAGGGGCCAGGGCACAATGCAGCCACAGCTGCTGGCCAGAGCTGCTACCACCTCCCCTGGGGCTGACTGGGGTCAGGTGTTCAGTCCCCTAGGGTGCCCGAGGGAGGGCCTGCAGACACAGGTGAAGCTTGGCCTGGGTTTGGGACAAAGCCATCCTAGAGGCGAATCTGGGAACCTGGGACCCAATGGAGGGCAGGGGGCTCAGAGAGCCTGCGTGTGTGACTTGGAGCACCTATGGGTGAGCAGGAATAAGGCTGTGTGTATGAATGTGAGCCCTTGCGACTGTGAGTAGTGTATGGACCTGTGGCTGAGGAATGTGGGTGTGTTGAGAGACTGTGAGAGTGTGCGTTGAGGAGTGTGTGTTGATAAGACTACGTCCTGAGTCTGAGCTGTGTCTGTCTCCTGCAGCTCTGGGTTAAACAGTCCTGAGGGATACCAGCTCCTGCCTCACAGTAGGTCTGGAATCTTCAGACTGGGTCCCTAGTGAGTCTCTTACACCTCAGTTCTTGGGGATATACACCTGGCCAGGGTGGGCCACAGAGTGGACCCACAACTAGACTGAGAACACACACACACACACACACACATGTTGGTCTTCTTCCCAAGAAGGCTGCCCTCTGAACCAAAGTGTCGCCCAAACGCCTCAAGCATACAGCCCCAGAAGGGGAAAGGTTAATACTAGCTTTGGTTTTGGGTAAGCCGGGAGACTTGTTCAGAAGCTGTATTTCTAGCTAGAAATGCACAGGGAAGGCTGATGAGAAAACAGCTGGACTCGAGCCAGGGGGTCCCCGTTTATTGTTGACTGTGCATCAAGCATGTGGCTCTTGACATTCCTGGGGCTCTTGACGTTCCTGGGTTCCTTGCAGCCGTGGAAATGAGCGGGCTGTTCCCCCAGGCCTGGGCCTGGCCTCACACAGAAGGGAGGCCAACCATGGCAGGGCCTGTGAAGTAAAGGCTGACCTTGAGGTGCCCTTGCAGTGGCCTGGGGTGAGGCATTTGACTGCAAACCTCAAGAAGAGCAGTTCAAACCCACCGGCAGTGTCATCGTCTCGTGGGGAGAAAGACCGGGGCCTCTGTGAAGATTCACCACCTAGGAGACACTCCGGGGCAGTTCTGCTCTGTCAACAGCACACGCAGACCCCAGAGCAATGATGGGCGCCCTGCCGGGCGTTGGTGAATATCCCAAGCAAGCACCTGCCCTGTTCCTTGGTGTCCCGTGCCTCTGAAATTATACATAGGCTGAGCCGCAACCTAGGAAGCACACAATAGTGCTTTGACGACGTCTGGAACCTTGTGAGTGCAAGGCACACAGATAGCCGAGAACGTGGCCGTTGGGACAAAGGTGCCCCACAGGTGACAGGATTGCCGGAGGCAAGGTGGCTGCTGACCTTCAATATGTAGCACTGCCGTGTCTGACGCTCGGTGAGAATAGCAGGAAGCCAAACCTGCAGTCAGGCTCCGTTCTGACCCCCACGATGCTCTAGGGCATGTCACTGCACAATGGGGCCTCGGAGCAGTCCCCCGCCCCTGGCAGCATCCCCAGCCTAGTTTCTATTCCATCATGGGGAAAGGCGTCCTTCATCACCCCTGAGATGCATACAGCAGTGCCCCACGACACCAGGGAACTAGAGGATGTCACCAGGGTGCCCATGGACCTCTGAGTGTCCCCCAATTGACTTCCTGGTCCCTCACTCTTCCCACAGGTGTGGGGTCCCAGCTCCACAATCACTCCCAGGTCCTCCAGCAGAGCTGCATGGTTTCAGACAGAAGCTGAACGCATGATGCTCACAGCTCCACGGTGTTCTTTAAGAACAGAGTGAAGGCTGAAGCTTTGAGGCCTTCAAGGACCATGTGGAGCTTCCTGAGAGCCTCACCCCAAGACCTTCTTCCAAGACATCGTCCATGCCAAGACTTACCCTCGAGACCTTTTGCAGAGACCTCCCCATGGGGCCTCCCTCAGGACACCCTCACATCCTCTAGATCTCTCCCTACGACCTCCCTGAGGTCTTTCCCCACTTCTCAAGTCCCCCCAACTTCTCCTAGACCACCAATTCCAAGGCTTGCCACTTGTGGAGCTTGGAGACTTCTGCTTCCCAGGAGACAAGGCCTTGATGACCATGACCATGGTCAAGGACTTGACACATTGTGCAATTCTATTAGGACCAGTCTAACCCCTAAGGGCACACCATCGGGCCCGGGTATTTCTAGAAGGAGGAGCAGTTAGCAGGGCTCCCACTGGGTCTCTAGTGAACAGTCTTCCTCACTCAGAGACAGACAAATGCCATTTGCTCTGACAAAACCCCACCAGGCAGGTGGCTGTGAGGACAGACTCACTGCCTCAGTCTGGCAGCCATAAGTCCAGCTGAGGGCCTCCATGGTGGGGGTGCAGATGGGGTTGGGAGAGAGGAGCTGTCCCTGGTCCCTCATTGAGCAGAGCTGGCCTCCCCGTCATCCTGGGTCTCTGGGTGCCTTCCCAGTGTGCCTGCCTGGCCCTCTCCTGGGCAAGAGAATACCCACATGGGCTAGGATTGCTTGTGATCTGGTCTGACCTTGAGTTCCATCAACAGACAGCATCGCCAAAGTTGTCTTTCCAGACTCTCACTCACAGGTACCAGGGTTCGGGCTCCAGCCTGCCTCTTCACTGGGAGACCCCAGTATAACTTGCTGCCTGTGCCAGATAAGGCTCTCCGTCAGGCATCTCAGCATGGGCTCACCTTTGCCCCCAAACCTGCCCCCTGCTCCCCAAGCATTCACGTGTCCTGCCAAGAGTCCTGCAGCCTGTGTCCTCATCCTCTGGTCAGCGTTCTTACAACCGTGGACGAGCCCACTCTCCCCCATCCATCTCCACTCAGCATGGGCCTGCCCACAGCTCACAGAGAGGCCTCCATCTGCAACACACCTGAGTTTATGTGCCAGGGTCCTGGCCCCACCCCTCCGGCAGGTGGGCACACCTGGAATCCAGGTGGGGAGACAGGCAGCCTACCCAGACCTCTGCAAGCCCAGTTATGGAGTGTCTGAGAGAATGCAGTTTCCTACGGAGCAAGTCTAGACCAGGGGTCCTTAAACTTTTTAAATGGGACCAGTTCACTGTCCCTCAGACCCGTTGGAGGGCTGGACTATAGTTAAAAAAAAAAAACCCAACTAAGAACAAATTCCTATGCACATTGCACATATCTTATTTTGAAGTAAAAAACCAAACGGGGCAAAAACTCCCGGTGGACCGGATCAATGTCCTCGGTGGGCCGCATGTGGCCCGCGGGCCATAGTTTGAGGACCCCTGGTCTAGAGTCTTCATAAGAACCCAGGGTCTCAAAGGCATGGAAAACCAGGCTCCCAAGTCCTGTCGGGTCTGCCTCTGCCACCTCTGGGCGCCGAGATGCTGGCCAACGCTCTCTGGATGGGGCATGGCAGCCCCTGGCCTGGACGCCACCTTTGGCTTGAAGACCATGGCTACTCTGTGGGGTGAAGCTATGCAGACGCTCACTGCTCTGCCCCCCAGGCCTGCCTGGCATTCCATCATGTCCTCTCTGGAAGTGACCAGCCCAGGCCACATCCAGGCCACAGGAGGCTCCAAGGGTAGGCACTGGGCTTTCTTCTGTGACTATCGGGATACCACGCCGTGCACGTTGCCGTCCGGTCCAGCTGGAGTCCGAGTGGAAGGGTACTCCATGCGGCTCTGGGGGGCTGGTTTTCAGGAAGCAGATCACCCGGACTTTCTCCCGAGGCTTCTCTGGATGGACTGGAACCTCCTAGTTTTCAGCTTGCAGCCGTGCATGTTCGCCGAGTGCACCCCACCCCCAGGACTCTGGCACACACAGTAGGGCCTCAGTAAACCCTAAACACTTCTCTGCGTCCCATCCACAAAGTCTAACCAACGCTCTCTAATGCCAAGTGCGTTTGACGAAACTCAGGGAATATCCTTTGAAAGAAACGTGTCTGCCAGCCAAGAAGAGTTTGGCACAACACAAGGCCAAATTATTAAGTCTCTGGTTCCTGCGCTTTTATAGCACGGCGGGTCAAGAGAAGGGCAGACCAGTAACTGATCACGGACCTGGGCAAGAAGGATTGGACTGGATGGCGGACACACGGAATGAATGATAGACTACCGCCAGGCGGGGAAGGAAAAGGATGGGGAGTCAGCACTGCTGGGGAGGCGGGGTGGGACCGCTGCTAGCCAGGCGGCTACATCAGCCCTCAGATGTCCGGCATGTCTGGGCCACAGGGAGCTAAGAACAGCTTCATACCTAGGAAGGCATAAGGTCCGAACAGTGTGGTTTCCAGAGGGCTGGGGCTGGAGACAGCCTGAGCTTTTGGAGGACACCCCCCCCCCCAGTCCAGAGCCAGAGAAGAGGAGTTTGGTCCGATGCAAGGAACCCCTGTCTTCTCTTTGGAACAGGGTTTATGGGTGTTTGCCCCATTAAAACAACTGCCTGCAGTCACGTCTGGTTAGCCCAGCCCGAGTTACAGCAAACTCTCTAAGGCATCAAGGGCGCCCATTGCTGGCTCTTTATTAATTCATACGCGTGCTTTCCCAGTAATGGTGAGAAAGCATCTCTCGGAGACGCAGGCGCTGGCATCAGCTGAAATCCACGCAATAGGAAATAGGAGCTTATCGTTTATATTGGACGGTGTTTATGATCATGTCAGCAAGATGGAGATGGAGGAAGACCCTCCCAGAGATGGGCGACGGGCTCAGGACACGGGAGCAACTGGGAGGAGGGCGAGGGCCGGGCGGTGTTTCCCTCTGAGCTGGGAAAGGATCTCCGGCACCTCACCCAACAGCAGCAGCCGCAAGCTTGTGTCAGGGAGAAGGAAGACGTTCCCCCTCCTAACCAATATTGTCGATGGCATCCGAAATGCGTTCTAAACACAGTTCCTCAATAATCAGACCTTCGATCCCCGCCTCATCGGCAAGCAACCTAAAAGGAGGCATGCATTATTTTTTTCCCCTGAAATGTATTGTCGATTGTAAAACGAACCAACACCCTTACTTCATAATGAAATAAGAACCGAGTCTCTTTGAAGTGTTTGTGAAGTTGAAAGGAAGGCAGGGCCCTCTGTGTGCGGCTGGAGACCAAGCCCCGTGGTATGTGAGATCAAAGAGGCTGAGAACCACATCAAACCCCCAAGTGGAGCACCTGGACTGGCACACCTCTGAGAGAAGAAGACATGTCTGACTTACGAATCCCCCCAAGCAGGATCACGACCCATCCCCCACTCAGAGAGGAGCTGGGCCCACACTTGACACGCGTGCGTGCTCTGAACGAGAACAACCGCCTCTCCGGCCCTGCTGAAATGCAAGTCCAGTCATCTAGAAGATTCTTCAGCACTCTGCTTTTGGGGAGAAAGAGGCAAATGGCAGAATAATGAAAAGGTAACCCTGCAAAATCAATGTTTTGGAGGCCTGGGGTTGGACCCCTGAGCCTGTTCTCACTCCAACTCTTGTCTCGAGGACCGAGACAGACTCGAGTCATATGCAGTCCCCTGGATGGACTAGGTGTGGGCAGGGTCAGCCTGGTCTGACCCCGCTGGGAGGGGAGGGGACCAGACTGGGATGCCAGGTGTGTACAAACGTTACCTGCGGAGTCACTTGGCTGGTCCCTGAACGATGACAACATACGTCAAGCCAACCTATGTCAAGCCACACTTGGGACTTTTGCACATCTGATCTGCTTGCTCTGGCACATGTGACCCTTAGTAATATGCACTGCACCCAGGGCTCAAGTAGAAAGCAAATGTTTTGAGAATGACGATGATAACAAAGGTACAAATGTGCTGGACACAATGGATGTCTGTATGGATTGCGATCAGTGTTGTACGAGCCCCCAGTAAAATGATTTTAAGAAAGGGGGGGCGTATTTCATGCGCACAGTGACATTGTTCTGAGAGCGAATGGCTTCCCCCCGTGATACTCCATGCTCACTGAGTAGCACGTGGCCTGTGACGTTACCGCGCAGGCCCTGCACTTTGAAAAGATGGTTCCCAAAGGACTGCTGTTTGTGTTGGGTGCCACCGCATCGGTTCTGACCCGGAACGGCCCCATTAAAATGGAAGGAAACACAGTCGGGTCCTGCACCCTCCTGGGCTCACTGCTCCTTGGGAACCCCCCACGGGAGTCGCTGTGCTCACCCATCTCCTTGAAGCTCTTCCTCCTCGTGGCTGACCCCCACTGAGCACGTTCTTCCCGACAACATGTCCTCAGCACACTCGAGAAATCCCACCATCCTCCCTTCCGAGGCTGTACTTCCCCCAAGCGAGATTCACTCACTCCTCTGACGGCCGGTGGTATAGTGAACCTTCCTGTCCACACCTTAACCCGAATGCAGGGATTCCCCTCCGGTCCTCCTTAGTCGTGGAAGGACGGTGACATGCCTATGAGGCCACTGGGAAGACCATGGCTTGGGTCAGGCGCTCCTGGTACCCCACCACTCGATCCTCAACCCTTTCAAGAGGTCTTGTGTAGCAGGTTTATCCAGAACAACGTGCCTTCTGAGTTCTCGATTGCTGCTTCCCTAAGCACAGATTGTGGCTCCAAGCAAAATGACACCCGTGACCCAAGGCATCCATCCATTATGACGGATGAAGACATTGGCTCACTGACTCGCCCAGTCTGCATAGATCCCACAAACATGCAGTATGCAGGGTGGGCTGTCTCCGGGGAACCCCCGACCTCATGCTTTTGGCTTGATCTGTATTCACTGTCATCCTCTGATAAACACGCGCAACAGAGCTGTCCCTTCTTCGACAATGGGAGCGCTGAGGCCAGGGTGTCTGACTGGGTGGCCCATGTCCTGCCAGACCTGGGACTTATATCGCCGTATTGGAACCCAAAGCCCACCCTGTCAGAGACACACTCTCTATGTAAAAGTACTGACCACTTAGCCCCCAAAGCTCAATCCCACTGCCATCGAGTCAATGCCGACTTCTATGGGACAGGGGAGAACTGCCCCCTGAGTTTCTGTGACTGTCACTCTTTACCGCAGCAGAAAGCCTCATCTCTGTCCCATGAAGCGGTCAGTGGTTTTGAAGCGCTGACCTTACTGTTAGCAGCCCAATGCATAACCACCCCACCACCGGCGCTCCACAGACTGAGGCAGAGAGAGGGACTATTTGATCCATGAACTAGGAAGGAAAGGACACAGCCTTGGGACTTGGGACAGTCTGAGAGAAAGACACAAAGGAGCAGAGGTGCTTTGGGGAAGCTGAGGCAGATGAAGGCCGGGCTGGAATCAGAAGGAAGGGTACTCTGAGCCGGCAGCTGGGCAGTGACTGAGCCTGAGGACCAGAAAGCAGGGCACAGCTTCAGAGAGGACCACGCCATTGGGTGACGCTGGCCATGGCACAGGAAAAGAAGGGCTTGAGATGACCTTGGCCTCTCAGCGATCTCCCAGGGGACAATCAAACCCAGTCTCTGTCCCAAAGGATACATCTGACAGCGGAGCTTCTGTTTCATCTCAGACTCGATAAACGACAAAGACGTCTCCAATAAGGAAGGGAGGGAGGGCGCCTTTCACCAGGGTTCCTTGCCTCCCGGCTGCAAGCCTAGCTCCACGGGGGTTATTCCAGGTCTCTTTGGCTCTGCTCACACAGTCTTTGTAGCAAGCATGCCAGCACCCCCAGAACTGGTAACGCAGCCCCCAAACAGCCCTCTCATCTCGATCTGCTTTGGGCTCTGTCTCCTTCATACCACGACAGCCGCTGAAAATACCCTCATGCGCACACGTGAGCTGAGGCATGGCCAAACACTTTCACTTTGTCACCAGCTCCTAACCCCACCTGTAGCCATCAAAGGCCAACTGGCTTGGGACAGGGGATACTGTGGTCCTCGTGGACCCGCTGCCCAGGTCTCCTTTCTGCAGAAGGTGGAGCCTGGCGGCACTCCACAGTCTAAGACACTGCCATAAAGCACTAGGCTGGGTGGCAGAGACCCTAAGTTTGACTTTGCACATGCGGGGTTCTGGGAGCTTTTGAGAGAATTGCTAAGTGGCCAGCTGAACCCGAGAATGCAAGCAAGGGGATTGTGACCAGGGGGGGTGGAGTCTTGGACTGTCTTGGGATGGACGTGGTGGCCATGGCTTGGATCTGGTTTGGTCCTGGGTGAGATGGCTTTGAGGTGGACGTG
This sequence comes from Tenrec ecaudatus, assembly GCF_050624435.1. Taxonomy (NCBI): domain Eukaryota; kingdom Metazoa; phylum Chordata; class Mammalia; order Afrosoricida; family Tenrecidae; genus Tenrec; species Tenrec ecaudatus. Next base: position 109,217,546 of record NC_134545.1, on the reverse strand, counting down.
GCAGTGGAGGTGGGGGTGGGATGGAGTAGACTAGTTGGGGCGCAGTCAGGAAAAGCTCTTGGACTGAAAGTCACATTTCCTTCTCAGTAGCAACCCCCTTCCCCAGTGCTCTGGCCCTTACCACGCACTCTTCACATTCTGGGCCCCTCTGACACCACCAGCAGCATTGGGTGACCCCTCTCTGGGGGAAGCAGGGCCAGTGTGTGGCTTCTGCATTTTCACTTTGTGCGCAGGAGTTCCGGAAGCCTCTGCACAGTGGCAGCAACACCTACGGCCAACTTCCCACAAGTAATGGGACTGTGAGTGACCTGCAGTGGGGGTTGGGCTGAGGACCTGTCTCCTGATCATTAGCCTTCAGAATGAACACAAAGCGCCAACCCTCCAGCCTAGGGTGATTCAGAGGAAGTTAGTCTGGGTGGATGGGTGTGATTCTTGGGTTTATCAAACACAAAGGGACACAGGCCTGGACCCGCTGGGCACAGGAGCCCAGGGGTCACCAGGAGAGGATAGGGGTGGCCTGCATCAGGGAAGGGGTAGCTCTGTTGTGTGAGAGTCTCCCCCCACCCACCCTCGCCACTTCCTGAGCTTGTTTCTGGTCAACCCTCTCCCTGACCCCACTGCCCCACAGGCCCAGAAATCCCAAACTCTATCTCAATGTCAGGAACACTCCACTATTTCAGGCCTCCTTTGATAAGGTCAGTAGTTCAGAACCACCAGTCTCTCCTCGGGAGAAAGATGAGGCTTTCCACGTCCATGAAGAGTTACAGTCTGGGAAACCCACAGGGTCAGTTCTGTCCTGCCCTATGGGCCTCTATGAGTCAGAATTCACACGATGACAGTGGGTTTGGGTTTGTTGATCTGGCTTAATAGGGAGCCCTAATGGCTCTTTGGGTTAGGGTTGTTAATAGCAAGGTGGGCAGTTCAAACCCACTGGTCACCATGGAGAAGAATGACGAGGCTGTCTGCTCCAGTGAACATTTGACACCCTCAGAAACCCTGCATAGGCTCTCTAGGAATCTGAACCAACTTGGAGGCAGCAGATTTGATGTGGGGGCTTGGTTTGGCTTCATACAGGGTCCCTGGGAGGAGTGACTGGACAGCCCACTTGCTGCTCTCTGAAAGTCGGGTAGTCGAGCCCACCCAGAGGAACCTCCAGAGAAAGACTCGGGCCCCCAGGAGCCTCTGGGCCCAGCTAGTGCTCCTGGAATGCCAGGCACTGACAGGCCATGGCTGGCGCGGGCCCAGTGCCCCATTTGGGGCACTCCACCGAATGAGTGGGGCTCTGTCTGGCTGAGGAGAAACCATCACTGGTCTTGACTGTGCCTTGCGCTTGGGGCACGAAGCCTTTCCACCCCGATGAGGTCAAGGGGCACCTGGGGTCAAGAGCAGCTGAGCTCAACCAGCTTTCACAAGAACCCATCTCACCCTTCCCTTCTGCCCGAGTGTGCGCCTGGTCCGAACCTCAGGTGGAGTGGTCCGTGGTAATTGAAGACAAATCAATAGGCTCATTTTGCCAGCATAATTTTTCACCTTTCTAGAAACACTTGCGGTGCCCCGGTAGAATTTAGGTCAGGACCAGCAGGCTTACTAGGCTTGGCTCGGGCTCGTGGGCCTGTGGTAGCGGGACTGACCCAGATGGTCCCAGGGAGAGGGCGGAAATGGCACCTAGCTGGCCTCTGGCCTTGGTGCACACACAGGCCACCAGCCATCACAGCGAGTGTGGTGGGGTCTGCTGGCCCGCCCACTCAGTGTCTCCCTGGGGAGTTGGCACAACTCAGGGTACTCTCTCCAAAGGCTCGCCTCCCTGACCTGGAGTGCGCACCCCCGCCCCCTGTGACTCGCGGGCACCCCTCGGCCTGCCTGTTCTCCAACCGCCACCCCCTCCCACCCCACCGCCCACGCCCCCTCGCGCTGGCACCACCGCCAACCCACGCACTGCTGCCGGTAGCCCAGAGAGGTGCGAGGGCCACCCTGCGGGTGCCAAGTTGGTCTGGGACGCCAGGCAGGGGCTCACAGAGCCGGTGGCCAGGAGCGCAGTCCCCCGCACTGACCCTGACTCCTGAGCCAACCGGGGCCGCGCGCGGGGACTGGTCCCCGCGCGGCCTGCCCCCCTCGGCGGCGCCCGGCCTGCTCCGACCGCCCAGCGCGCGCGCGGCACCGGGAGGGCACACGGCCCCGCGGCCACCCACCCGCACCGGCTCACCTCGGGGGCGCCGGTCCGGTTGCACCGATCGCGCCGCCGCCGCCGCCGCTCCGCATCTCGCGGCCACCGCTGCCCACCCGGCGCCGCGGTCCCCGCCGCGGAGGGGTGGTGGGAACGCGCAAAGGAGCGGGTCCGAGCGCCGCCCGCCCGCCGCAGCCCAGCAGGAAATCTGTCCGGCAGGGTCGCCGCCTTGGCTTGCTGGGCTCCGCGGCGGCGGGGGCGGGCCCGCGCGCCTGGAGCGGGCGACGCCTGGTGCCCGGCGCGGGCAGCGCACCCGAGCCTCCGCACCTGGCCCCCGCCGCGGGGGACTTCACCTGCCGAAGGACCCGGCCACCCCAGCCGGTCACTGGCCTGGGGTGCTTTCTGAGGACACCCTGACCAGCAGTGACGTCAGTAGGTTTGGTGTCACCTAGCACATTCACACCCGGTGTCACTGTCCCACAGTCCCCTCTTGTCCCCCTTCCCAATGGACCTCCTCCCACAGCAGACCATAAGGAATGCTTAGTAAAGCTTATTATTATCCATTTTAATCATCGGTGATAAAAATAGATATGAAGGCTTTACATGTCATCTTCCTCAGCTTATGTGCATGCTAACAACAAAACGGTCCCGTGAAATTGTTCTCCATTCAATGACAACATTATTAATTACAATATTATAAGTTGAGAGGGGGGAGCCTGTTTTGATTTTTCTCCTTTCTTTGATTGTTACTTCAGCATCAGCAGAGGTATTGCTACAGGCCCAGATGCTAATTACCATCATATTGTAGCTAACCCACCAGAATGTTGGACAAACCGGCATAATGAAAACCCGGCCGTATTCCAAACAGCCCGAGCTCCTCTTGGGCGCAGACGGAACCACGAGGCTGAAGGGTCCCCGCATGTGGGTGATCGTGACAGGTCTGATGGGGGCAAATCCCACAGTTCAAAATGTAAATGTTAGCCTGGGAGGTTGTATGGATGGGGGCCAGGTGGGGCTGCCCGGTGAGCAGCGGGCTGTTCACCTCAAGGTTGGAGCTTCAAATCCACCCGCTGTTCCACATGGACGGAGCGCCTCAGAAACCCTATGGAGGATCCAGTCTTGGTGAGTCAGAATTGACATGGTGGTTAGTGGGTTTTTGTTTGTTTTTTCAAAGATATATTTGGTTGGCATAAGCAACTCCAGGGATACTTTTATAAAGACTTTTCTGCCCTTTTTAAAAATCAGTGGTTGCTTTGATGTCACTCTCTGTGATGGCATCATCCAGTTGGGTCTAGACCCCAGCACCCTCTAGTGATGCCACCTCAGGTCACTGCTGGGACCCGGGGGCACATGGAAGGTGTCAAGGTGTGACAGGCGATTGGACAAGGGGACAAGGCAAGGCCTTTCCCGCCAGCCCTGCTGTAGACAAAATGTGTCCACCTCTCCCACCGAGGAGACGGCCTTCTGGTGTAATCCCATGTTGATGCTGGAGACAAAAGGACGTCCCCTCGGCAGGACACCGAGACTCCAGTGACTTGCTGTGTAGTCATCAGGGGTCTGAGTCTATGAGCAGGAGAGAACTTGATACCCTGTCTCCCTTTGCCTCCTGCCCCCACAGTCCTGGGGTTCCTACCCCATTTCAAAGACCCAGATTCAGGGCTCTGAGGTCCTATGGGGTGAGAAAGCTTAACTCATTCAACTCAAGCTCAAGTCCACTCAGAGGTGCCTCTGCAGAAAGGCCTGGAAACCCACTATCCAAAGGACAACCCAGCTGCTGACAACCCTGAGACTCCCATCAGGTCCCCAGGAGTTAGTCGACTGGGTGCTGCTGGTCTAGGGAGTGAACAAACCAAGCATTCTCCTGTGGGCTGTGACCCTCTGAGAGCTGGACCTTCAACACTCCATTCTCGCTCCTTCCGACTCATGGCGGCCTTAGGGGAAAGGTTGGACCTGCCCCTGTGGGTTTCTGAGACTGGAAATGTTTGCAAAAGTAGAAAGCTGAAGCTTTCTCCTGTGGAGCGGCTGGTGGTTTCAAACTGCTGGCGTTGGGGTGAGAAGCCCTTACACAGGGAAAAGACAAGATGGGAACAATTGTCTGGCTTAAGGGGACATCAACCTGAGGCCATAAGGGTGTCCAAGGGTTCACAGCTCCTCGGGTACTCAAAGGAGACGTGGGACACAAGGGAAACTGCCACAGGATCAGGACTGGGGGCAGATCAGTTCAGCACCGTTTGCCAGGCAGGACTGCAGAGCGGGAAGAAGACGTGGCTGCAGAGAGGAACCGTATATAGGACGGGCTCAAGGCCTTCTGACCAAGGCAATCATGGTGTGACAGGTGACTGTGTGCCCAGGGTACCCCAATGTCCATCAGGGGAACACCCAGGGAAGTCCCCTGGGGCCAGGGGAGTCCCCTGGGGCCAGGGGAGTGGTAGTAGTCCACTTTCACACCCACTCTGCCTGAGGGCGGGACTCTTCTCCTTGCTGGCCCGGGGCAGAAGGAACTCCGTGGAGGCGGAATCTGCGTGGAAACGTAAGATAGGGCTCTGCCTGCCTGTAAACTGTCTAGCCATTTTCTCTCTGTAGGAACATTCTGGAAAGAGCTGGTTCACGTATTTTGGACACGCTGCCAGAAGAGACCAACCCCAAACCAAACTCCCTGCCATTGAGTCAATCTGACACATGATGACCCTCTAAGGACAGGGTCGAATTGCCCCTGTGGGTTTTGGAGACTGTAACTCTTTACGACAGTAAAAAGCATCATCTTTCTCCCACGGAAAAGCTGGTGGTTTCGAACTGCTGACCTGGTGAGTAGCACCTCAGCGCATAACCACTGTGCCACCAGGGCTCCTCCTCAGGAGAGTCCAGCGTTAGGAAAGGACATCATGCTTCATAAAGCAGAGGGGCAGAGGAAAAGAGGAAGGCCCTGGACAAGGTACGTTGACGCAGTGGCTGCACCAATGGACACAAATCTAAGGACAATTGTGAGGAGGGCACCGGACTGGGCAGTGGTTGGTCCTGTTGTACACGAGACCACTATGAGTCAGCACCCCATCACAGTTATGGCTGCACACAGTGGTCCTCTGCTGCCCTCACCCCTGCTGCTCCCTCACCTGAGGCCCGTCTCTCCTCACACCTGGCCTGCTCCTCTGTCAACATCTTCACCCTAGTGCTCACCCGAGCCCCCTGCCTGCTTGTGTTGACTTGAGTTTGTCACTTGCTTGCTCTTTGCCTTCTACACCCACGAGGGCAGTAAGCTCCCACAAGGCCCAAGATGGGCTTGTCCCTGTCCCTTCCCCATCCAAACTGCAGGAGGGACTGTGTTCCCAACCCACTCCGTTGGAGCCCCCTCGGACTCAGAGCAGGACAGAGCGGCCCAGAGGGCTTCCAGGGATGTGGTCTTTGGAGAAGCAGACGGCCACCTCGTTCACCCGTGCAGCGTCTGAAGGGCTTGAACAGCAGACTCTTCAGTTAGCAGCCGAGTGTTTGACCACCGGATCTCCTAGGAGCTGCTAAACCAAACCAACCCGAACTCACCGCCGTTGAGTCCATTGTGACCCATAGTGAGTCTCCAGGACAGAGGAGTGCCAGCCCTGTGGGGTTCCAAAGGTCGAAATCATGGAACCCTCATCTTTCCCCCTCAGAGTGACTGGGGGCTTCCAGCGAGGAACGCAGCGTGCGCCAGGACCCGGGAGGTGCTCATAAAAGTCTTAGCACCAGGCCTTTGCTGATGGCTAGAATTCCTTTCAAGATGCATCTCCACCAGATAGAGGGACTCAGGAGCTACATTTTAACCAGAATTCCTGGGGGATTTAACTGAAAGGTGTCCCCTGAAGATTTCCTTACACCCAACAATGGTTTTGGCTTAAGGAGTTAAAGAATGTCTGCCTTGAGCATTGTGCTTTTAAGAACTAAAAGATTAGATAGGAAGGAGGCTTCGAAGGCAGGGAGTGCATGTCCGTAGCAGAGGGGCTTGCCACCGTGTCACTAAAGTACGTGTATGGACACGATCCACTGGACGAATCCCTGTGCAGTGTGAGCTCAACCACGGGTGGGCTGAGAGGGCAGAGGAGGGCAGATGAGTGTGCCCTGAACCCAGAGGGGCGCTGGTGCTCCAGAAAGAGCCGGGATTGAGTGAGGCCAGGTGGCCTGGTGACAAACTCGCTGGGTCTTCCTGTTTAGTTGGCCTGCAAGGTCATTCTTCATCTCCTTGGAGCTCAGTTGTGACCCATCAGCCTTCAGGGCTGGTGCTGTAACGGGGGGAGTCTTCAGAACTGAGCTACTTGGAAGGGAGCATTGAGACCACGAGGAGCAGGCAGATGGATCCTCTCTCCCTCTCATCTCCCTCCTGGCTGGGATTCCACAACAACCTGAGCACCTAAAGGGCAGTCACTGCAGTCTCACAGGCATGCACCCTCAGAGCATGGAGTGCCAGGGTTGTGTGGATATACAGACCACCCTTGGACCCTTCTGGTCCCTCATCAACCCCCGCTCTTGCCCGTGAGAATGGAGTCCCCAAATGCCATCCTCACCCCAGGCTCCGAGTTAGCATGTACCCACTTGTCACTAGTTGTATAGAAGGCTATGGTTCATAGGGAGGTCCATTTTGGGTCCCCGTGTAGGCTCAGCCTTCATGGAGTTCTTGCTGACCCTGGACCAGCAAGTTCTTTCTGATCCCTTTGCCCCTCGGACAGAGGGTGATCTGAAGTGGGTTACCACCTTTGCCCTGGGCAGCCCGGCCCGGAGGGTCTCACCTGAGTGTGTCCTGGATGGAAATTGCGTGCCATGGGCCCTCTCTGACTACCTTGGTCGGATGGCTGGAGGGAGCCAATCCTGTAAGCATTCTACTCTGCAATATTGTGGGTGTCCAATCACGGTCCTCCCTGACTGCTGTAGTCCCGCCTGCCGTGGATGACTTCACCTCCACCAATCCTGGTCTGGCGACAGTTGCCCTTGTTTTCCAAGTCCTATGCAAGTGACCATGTGGCTGTGAGCCCTTGGACATCATTATGGTCTCCCTGGTGGCATAATTTGTCTTTGTTTTGTCCTTGTCCACTTTAAGATTTAATACCTGGTTCCCTAAAAATTGTATTTGAATTTGGGATCTCTTTTCTCCCTCAGGAGCCCTGGAGACCAGCAGCTCTGAGGGAGAAAGACTGGGCTTTCTACTCCCGGCAACAGAGACAGTCTGGAAACTCACAAGGCCGGCAGTTCTTGGCATGTCCTACAGAGTCGCTGTGTGTCAGAATTGACTCCATGGCTGAGTCTCCCGCTTCCAGGTAGCTCGCTTTCTACCAGTCGGAATCAACTCCGAGGCAGCGGATTGCTTTCTTTTGTTCCCGGGACAGGGGACCGTCTTTACCAGCGACTAGCAGGAGCCCCGGTGAAGCGCCAACTACAGTGTCACTGCTAACTGAGAGCGGCTCTGTGCAAACCCGCGAGATGACTCACGGGAGAAGGATGGAGCAGTCTGCTTCCGTACAAAGGAAACCCCAAAGCCCTTGCCGTCGAGCCAACCTCAACCCCTAGCAGCCCCGTAAGATGGAGCAGCCATGTCCCGGTTGCCTCCCAAGTCTGTGATCCCCATGGGAGCAGGCTGCCACATCTTTCCTGCAAGGAGGTTCGTGGATTCGAACCACCAGCCTCTCAGCAGCAGGGCACTTTAAACACCCCTCCGCCAGGGCCCATGCCATAGAGAGCAGCCTTCGGGACCCTGCCGGCAGTTCTGCTCTGTCCTGCAGAGCCGCTGCAAGCTGGGGTGCGTGTAGCAGCAGGGGGTTCCTCGGTTTTAAAAGCGGGGCAGAAGTCTCGTCGGAAATGCTTCATGTCCTGAGGCACCGCTGGGCTGTTAAGTATCCAGAAAAGAACATTAGCTCTTTAATGCAAAGTCATGATCAACGGAAGGCGACGTTTCCATTAAAACGATCCCCCAAGTACATAGAAATACATATATTGGACAATAAAAGCACAAACTTACCTGAATTAATTTTAAATAGTCAAATAAATCCCACGATAGGCGCGGCAGTGCTGCGTGCTGTGAGTTGCGCATTTGTTTGTGATTACTATTATTATTTTTTAAAGCCACTGAGATCTAATAACTTTCCCGATAAACAGGGGAAATCGGTGACAAAGAGAGAGCACAAACGGGGACTTGCAGGGCATTCTGGGAAAGCGCAAGGCTGTTTCCTTCTGAGCACCAGCGACAGCAGCGTCATTCCCAAGGAAAGGCCCCGTGGCAGGGTTGGCTGAGCAAGGGCCGAGGGATGACTGCAGGCAGTAGTACCACGATGGCAACTTTTTACTTCCTTTGCTTGTTGCTATTTGTGTAAAAGAGAAAAATGCAATGTGAGCTGAAGGAGAATTGATGCGCTTGAATTGTGTTGCTGGCGAGGAATACGGAAAGGCCCATAGACTGCTAAAGGGACAAAGCAATCTGTCTTGGAAGAAGAAAGGCCAGAGTGCTATTTAGAGGCAAGGATGGCCAGACTTCATCTCACATGCTTTAGGCATGTGGGCAGCAGAGACCAGTCCCTGGAACAGGACACCACATTGGGTAAAGTAGAGGGGCGGCAGAAGAGAGGGAGGTTCCCAACGGGATGGATGGATCGACACAGTGTTTGCATCAATGGGCTCCGTCCGGCATGGGAACAATGGTGAGGATGGTGCTTTGTTCTGCTGGGCATGAAGTCACTATGGGTCAGAATCAGCTCCAGGGAAACTCGAAACAGCAGCAGGTCAGCACCCCCTCTCTTCCTTCTGTCTGTCCTGCTGTAGGGTGTGCATGCTGCTGTAATGTCCAAAGGTATGACTCCTCTATCCTCACACCATCAAGGTCACCCATTGTGTCAGTCTGGATTGCCTAGAGAAACAAACCCAGAGAACCCATATGTGTGTAGTAGAGAACTTTATATCAAAGAGTAATGGTATATTAAGAAACCATCCCAGCCCAGTCCAGTTCAAGTCCATAAGTCCGTTATAAGCCCACATGTCCAATACCAGTCTATAAATTCCTCTTCAGACCCATACAACACATGCAATGACACCAAATACAGGAAGATCACAGGCCAGTGGGTGGGAAGTCTTGTGGATCCAGTGGCAGTGGAAACATCTCAGTGCTGTCAGGGGTCTCCACGTGGCTCTTCCAGCTCCAGGGATCTGGCAGCTTCAGTGTAGCTCCATGTGGCTTGTCAACAGGAATGTGTCTCAGAGAGAGCATGTCTAGCCTCCAGTGAACTATTTGCCTCCGTTGTGCCTCAAAATGAGGTCATCAAGCTGCAACCTGATTGACAGGCTAGACTCCACCCCTTCGCGAGTTGACTGGAGATTATGTAACTGCCACACCCACGAGTCCTACAAAGATGTGGTGCAGATTTCCGCGGAGCTCTCAGACTCAGGCAGGCTGGGAAGAAGGAAGAGCTGGACCTCTTCGGAACAGTTGGTCTCTGGAAACTTCATGAATAGCAGCAAACCCCTGTCTGGTGGAGTGCTGGAAGGTGAGCCCCTCAGGTGTGACTGGATAATCCCCCCATATGAAAGGGAGCGCGAAACAGGACAGAAAACTCAAAACCAAATATTTCCACGTGAAGTCATGCCCTTCACAAAGACTGGTGGCCAAGCCATCAGGTTAGACAAGTCACCTGTAAGGTGACTGGGCTCAGACCTTCCCTCACTCTTCTTCTCACTGCCCTGGGGTCGATGCTGACTCACAGCGACCCTACAGGACAGGGCAGAACTGCCCCTGTGGGTTTCTGAGACTAACTCTTCATGGGAGTAGAAAACCTCACCCTGCTGCCTCCACAGGCACATGCAGGGGCAATAGAGTAACGACTACCACATGCAAAGGGAAAGACGAGGGGGCAGCCGTGATATCTTGGGGGCTGAAGACCTGCTCCTCTGACCAGGATGGGGTAACTGCGATTGGATTTACCCTCCAGCTTTTTATTTTTTGTATTTAAATTTATTTATTTTTAAAATCATTTTATTGGGGGCTCATACAACTCTTATCACAATCCATCCATCCATCAGCACATTTGTACATTTGTTGCCCTCTTCATTCTCAAAACATTTGCTTTCTATTTGCGCCCTTGATATCAGCTCCTCATCCCACCCCCTTCTCACTCCCCCTCATGAACCTTTGATAATCTATAAATTATTATTATCTTGTCATGTCTTACACTGTTTGACTTCTCCCTTCACCCACTTTTCTGTTGTCTGTCCCCCAGGGAGGAGGCTATATGTAGACCATTTTAATTGGTTTCCCCTTTCTACCCCACCTTCCCGCCACCCTCCCAGTATTGCCACTCTCACCACTGGTCCTGAGGGGTTCATCTGTCCTGGATTCCCTGTGTTTGCAGCTCTTATCTGTACCAGCGTACATCCTCTGGTCTAGCCTGGTTTGTAAGGTAGAATTAGGATCATGAATAGGGGGGCGGGGGGCGGGTTGGAAGCATTTAAAAACTAGAGAAAAGTTATATGTTTCATCATTGCTACACTGCACCCTGACTGGCTCATCTTCTCCCTGCGACCCTTCTGTAAGGGGATGTCCAGTTGCCTGCAGATGGGCTTTCGGTCCCCACTCTGCACTCCCCCTCATTCACAATGATATGACAACCCTTTCACAGGGGTCACTTAAGGCCATATTTCCGATGGTCTTAGGAACCAAGACACCACTCCTCTATCTCTCTCCAGGCGGATCTGCCCACATGAAGATACACCCACATATGGGGTCACTACAACATGAGGAACTGTATTAAAGGTTCACAGGATTAGGAAGGTTGAGAACCACTGCCCTAGACAGAGAGACAGCCGTGGCTTCCCAACATGTGCATCAGTCAGCACAGGGCTGTAAAGCCCGAGAGACTCGGCAGAGATCAGGTTCAGAATTACCCCCAAAGGGTTCTCAAGGAGGGGATTTCCAGGCCACAGTGCAACACCCCTCCCCAAAACAAAACAAATTCACTACCATCAAGTCAATTCAGACTCACAGCGACCCCGTAGGGCAGAGTCAACCTGCTCCACTGGGTTTCTGAGACAGTGGCTCCCCATGGGCATAGACACCTCATGCTGCTCCTGAGGAGCCCCTGGTGCATTTGAACTGCTGACCCGTTGGTTAGTAGCCCTGGCTGCCTTTCTCTTAGAAAGCACCGTGTCAAGCCTCTAGCCAGGGAAGCGGTCCTTGAAAGAGTGGACCTTGTGTTGTCAGCTGCTAGAATCAACCTCACGCTAGGGACGTACCCTTCACATTCTCTCTCTCTTCTTTTTAATAGGACTGTCAGACCTGTCCTGACTTGGCAGGTTGAACTTGCACCCATGATACCTGGCCGGGTCGTTATAAATTAATCAGGTAATTGAGGAAGTCCTTGGGAACACCAAGCCTCCCTGCCGTTGGCCGTCACCATAGCAACCCTCGGTCGAGACTAAAGTTCAGCAGCCATAAATCCCTCTGACCGTGTTCATAGTTCAGTGCTCATTAGCATATCCCTTCCCCGGAAAGACTCGGGTTTTCTATTTCCCAGACTTCTTTTCTGTTGACCGGACTGCAAAGGAGACATTCCCTGCAATAGTTTTGGAGGATCCTTATTTCTTCCCTCCCCGTGTGAACGTCCTTCCCTGAGAAGATGCCCACGAAGAAGAAGACGCTGATGTTCTTAGCGGGCTTCTGCACCAGCCTGGGGTCCTTTGTGGTCCTTTGCACCGTCCTGGGGAAGCAGAACTGGGTGAGCAGCACCATCCCCATCCACGACCACTTCTACAATGGCACTGTGGTCATTGCGTACGGGCTCTTCCGAGGGGTGAGCACTCAGAGACTGGATTTCGGACTCCAAGAGTCAGACAAATACTTCGAAGGTAAACGATCAGATCATTTGGAAGGCTGGATGGACTGGGTGATGCCGGGGATATTGATTCATATCTGGGTCAAGCCACCACACAACAGGCTTCTCTTGTGTGTTTTCAGTTAGACAAGGAGCCCTGGTGGCGTAGTGGTTCTGAGTTGGGCTGCGTTCTGCATGGTCGGCAGTTCGAAACCACCACCAGCTCCTCGGAAGGAAGACTGGTCTACTCCGGTCAACAGTGACAGTCCCGGAAACCCACTGGGGGTTGCTGTGAGTCAGCATTGACTCGATGGCACTGAGTTAGTTCAGGTAGGCTGGTGACGGGACCATACTTGCTTAGCTTTGCCACCCACCACCCTGCTTCCTCTGTTGCGGTTTGGTCTATAGGTATTCCCAACCGTCTGAATCAGCTTCATAGTGGCTTTGCCTAACCAACATCTACCACGTCCACTGTGAGTCGACTCTACCCACCCCACCACCCAGACCAAGTTTATTGACAAGGGGGTAAAGAAGTAAAAACATACAATTGCCACATGGCGTGAAGACCGCCAAGGAGACGGCTTGACACGGTGATTACGACCGTGGGCTCAAACACAGCGGCAGCGGTGAGGGTGGCGTGGGACGGGCCTGCGTCAAGTTCTCTTGTCCATAGTGGGTTAGACCCCACTGAGGGCACCTGGCGATGGTTCCGATGAGGGGACGTGGGAGCTAGGCTCTCCTGCTGCAGCTAGTTTAGATTGGCTTCTTGTTCACTAGTTTAGATTGGCTTCTTTCTATCCAGAGGACCTCGTATTGTTGTGGAATCTGCTAGTTGCCCGTTTTCTGTGAACTTATTGATTTCCCCCCTGGTTTCACATATGATAGATAATACCACTCTCTCCATTGACTGGAAAAATAAAGGGATGAGCGTGATGGTTTGATTTAGCAATCCACTTTTTCATAGTTGAGTATATGTCTTTTTTTAAAGTTTTAAAAACAGCTCTTTAGATGTGAATTACCTGCTGTCTAAGACTTCGTAGAGAGTGAGTGGGCCATGTCCAGTGGGCAGGTGTGGCCCAGGATTTGCTATTGTTGTCAGGTGTCATGGAGCTGATGCCTGCCCATCGTGGTCCTGTCCGTGGACCACGGGAGCAAGCCTGTCCGGCCCTCCCAGCCACTGGCACTTTGGAGCCCACAGCTGTGACTTCTGTGGGACAGAGATGGGGCTCGGGATCTTGTGAACAGTTACAGTCTGGGAAGCTCCCAGGGGCGGGTCTGCCCTGCCCCATGGGGTGACTAGGAGCCCACACGGACAGACGGCAGGCAGGGAGGGAGGGAGGGGGTTGTAGCTCTTGTGCTTCTCCCGCTCCTGGAGGGGTTTCCTCTTTCACTGGCCCCTCTTTTACCAAGAGCGATGTCCTTCCCCAGGTTCCAGTCCCTCTGGATAGCATGGCCAAAATTCAGGGGAGAAAGTCTCACCACCCTCGCTCGTAAGGTGTGTTCTGGCTGTATTGACTACAGGGTTACCACCCCCTCCACCGCCACAGAGAACACCCCAACTCGCTTCCACTGAATCCATGCTGGCTCAGCAGCCCTCTGAGGGTCCCCAAGACGGTGACTATTGGTGGGAGGAGAAATCCCATCTGTCCCCTTCCGGATTTCTGGTGTTTTCAAACGGCAGATCGCAGCCCAAGAAATAGCCCCTATACCACCAGGGCTCCTGAACGCAGGGTGAGACGGGCTTTATTAAGTCCCGTGCAGTCCCTGGAGCCTCGGCTGGTGAGCATGGCTCACAGACTCAATGGTGAAACCAGTAGACAGGCCGTTACAGCCAGCCCAGAGACACAGGGAAGCCCTGCTGGTCTACCCGTGCAAAGTTAGCCCTGGACAACCCTGGGGTGGGGTGGAGGGGTGGGGTTGGGGATGTACTTCTACCCTGACTCACTTGAGGTTGCCCTGAGTCAGAGTGCCCTCAATGGTCTGGCTGCTCCGTCATTGGCTATGTGGTCATCATCATCTGTTACCGGGTCTGAGTGGATGACGTCGCCCTGGGTCAAGGGACAGGGAGGAGTCCTGGAAGGCCAGTGGTTTTCCTCTCAGCTGGACACCGTAGGGCAGCTCCCTGGCAGGAAGTGGCCATCGGCCTCAGAGGGATGCCCCGCCCTGCAAACCCACCGGGACCCTCTCCGTGGGCTCACTAGGAGTCTGACTTCACTGTAGGTGATGGTCCTGGGCTAACGGGCGTGCCTTAAGGCAGGGGTTTGAGACCTAGACCCCACTTCTGGGCTTATAGCTTGTTCCTGGTTTTGTGAATGAGGGGAGTTCTTTAAAGCGGATACAATGTGGTTGTCTGCTTTCCCCAAGTGATAGCTCCGGGGTGAGGCATTTGATCTGCCCGACATCTGCTCAGAGCCTGCTGTTGCTGCTGTTGTCGTGGCTGTGAGTGACTCACAGAGTCGCAGAGAACGGTTTGGGCCATGGAGCCCTCATGGGGCCACATAGCACTGCCCGTATCCTGAATGGTCATCTTCATGGAAGCCTCACCTTCCTCCCATGGCTTTGAACTGCCATCATTTTGGCGAGCAGCAGGGCACTTGACCACCATGCCCGGAGCTTAGGAAGACCCCACAGAGTCAATGTCACTGCCATCTGAGTGGATTCTGGGTCAAGGACACTGTAGGGCCGAGCAGAGCTGCCTCACAGGAGTCCGAAGCTCCATCATTAAGGAAGCAGACTGCCACTCCTTTCACCTGCAGAATGTCTGGTGGGCCTGAACCTCTTACCTCTTGATCGGCAGCCCAGAGCTTAGCCACCGAGCCGCCCAGTTCCCTTGTCTCTGAGCCTCTAAAACCCCAAACCCACTGCCACTGAGTTGATTCTAACTCACAGCCACCCTCGCGGACAGGGGAGAATTGCCCCTGTGGATTTCCAAGACTTTAACTCTTTATGGGAGCAGACAGCCTCGTCTTCCTCCCTGGGAGGAGCTGGTGAATTGGAACCACCAACCTTGTGGTTAGCAGAAACTCAGTGCATGACATCTGGGCTCCTTTGTCCAGGGAGTCTTTATACCAAATTATCTGTAGTGATCATTGAGTTTGGCAAGCTTGCGATCAGTTATTTCAGGAGAGGAAGTCGTGTCGATGAAAACACATCCTGAGGATGGGTCTTCGGCTGCTTAAGACACAGGGTGTTTACTGGGCAGCAGTGAGACCCCGATGTTCCTTTACCGGCTTCCCTGCCCACACTGCTGTTGTCATTGTTAGGTGACCTCCGTCCACCTCGCAGTGACCCCACGAACAGCAGAAGGAAACACTGCCCGGTGCTGCGTCATCCTCACACTTGTTCTTACGTTTGAGCCGTGGTTGCGGTCACTGTGTCTGTCCATTTCTTCAAGGGCCTTCCTTGTTCTTGCTGCCCCTCTGCTTCACCAGACATGATGCCTTCCTCCAGGGACTGCTGTCTCCTGATGACACGCCCAAAGACCGTGAGATGAAGGTTGGCCATCCTCGCTGTGAAGCAGCGCTCTGGCTGTGCTTGCTCCATGTTACCCACTGCACGACCTCACCTGGACCACATGCACTGGGCTCCCTTCAGAATGGCAGCCACCCGGGTGGCCGACTCCCATCCGATGTTAACCGGCCAGTCTCTCGGTCGTGGAAAGGGACCACTGCAACCTCCAGGGGAGTGACAGCTGCCAAACTCTCCTGCCTTTTTGTAAAGGAGCGGCCACAGTCTGCCAACCATGGCTGTTGGTGCTGGGTGTTAGACCGGGCCGGCTAGAGAAACGAACTCATTGACACTCATGTGTGTGTGTGTGAGAGAGAGAGAGCTCTATATCAAGGAGGCATTATTCATCAATAAAACACTCCAGCCCAGTCCAGATCAAGTCCGTAAGTCTGATATTAGGCCATGAATTCCTCCTCAGACTCACGCAGCACATGCAATGATGCCGAACACAGGGAGATCGCAGGCCAGTGGGTGGGAAGTCCTGTGGGTCCAGTGGCAGTGGAAACATCTCCGGGGCTCTGGTTGCCATCAGCGTGCCCGAATCAGTGGCAACTCGCTGCAGTGGTCCGAGTGGCTTCTGGCCCCCACCGTCACCCCTGAGAGGACGGGGAAGAGGAACGGTCCGCACTGGGTAGCTCTGTAGGCAGCTGGCAGCTGTCAGAGGTTTTGGAGCCTCGGTGCTATTCCGTTCCTGCAAACTTTCACTAATTTTTCCACGTTCGTTGTTTGAGTTCTGAGTCAGGAACTCCGGGCAAGCTGGAGCTGTCCCACCTATGCGGTGCAGAAGTCAGGATGCCAAAGAATAACTCTGAAAATACAGCAGTCAGTGAAAACCAAGACAGGCCATTACCTAACTTCATAGAAAA
This sequence comes from Tenrec ecaudatus, assembly GCF_050624435.1. Taxonomy (NCBI): domain Eukaryota; kingdom Metazoa; phylum Chordata; class Mammalia; order Afrosoricida; family Tenrecidae; genus Tenrec; species Tenrec ecaudatus. Next base: position 109,201,200 of record NC_134545.1, on the reverse strand, counting down.
CTCCGATTCATCAGACTCCAAACCCTTCCCTTTTAGAAAAGCCCGGTCAGTCAGCTCCGACCCGGGGTCAGAAACAATGCTTCCGCGCGGGATTGTCACTTTGGAATGAGCTCAACCCTGCAGTACCCACTAGAAGTCCGGGGTGGGGGTAGGGGGGGCTGCGTTTGTTGGGCGAGAGAGGATCCTTGCGGCGACTCCGCTGTGAACCACCACTGCCTGTGGCGGTGATCCTGGGATCCTACAGTGCCGGGATCCCAAGTGACCGCAGGGTCACGCACGTGGAACATTTTCAGCGGCGTTTCCAGAGTGGACAAACCAGGACCCAGGAGCTCCACCTCATATGAATTGGCCAGTGAAGAGTTTCCGCCTGGCAGCAGCGTGTTGTCTGATGAAGCGCCGGAAGATGAGCGGCCTCAGGCTGGAAGACACGCTGCCTGCTCAGAGTGGCGCCCCCATCACGGCGTGGGGGAGCACGGCTTCCGGGACCTCCATTTGCCGTGGCAGCACACTGACATGAGAAGGACAAACATCCTGAGGATCCACGAACAGCAATGAAGATCTTGGAGGCTGCTCGGCGTGGGAGGTGAAAGAAGGTCAAACATAACTAGACCGCAGGCACACAGGGACCGGGAGACAAGCGAGGCAACGACGCAGATGACATCATTGACATGGGGCGGGGCCCCGGTGTGAAAGGCAACAGAGGTAACACCTATGATGGATTTAGCCCTGTAATCTCAGGAATCACCGACAACATCCTGGTCGACCTGCAAGCTGGGCAGATGGGGGGAGCCCCCCCCCCACCATCCTCACCTGCAGGCTCCACTCCTCTTTGGTGTAGGTTTTGTGACGACTCCATCGTTGTGTCTTTAAATCTGCACCAACAATCCCTTGGTGTTACCAAGTTGTAAGTGGGAGTTTGTGCGATGACGTGGACATAAAGTTGAAGGCAACCCAGGAGTGGGGGCAGGGGGAGGAAGAAGGCGTGTCACACGGGCCGGATCTCGGCTACAAAAGATCTCTTTAAGGCGTTAAAGAGCTCAGAGGTCACTTCAAAGATCTCTCTTGAGTCTCAGCCTTTTGGAAGCGACTCACAGGCATCTGAAAGCTGGACAATGAATAGGGGAGACTATAGAAAGGATGCCTTTGAATGGCGGCTTGTCAAGGACTATTGAGTGATCATGGGCTGCCAGCAGAATAAACAGATGTGTCTTCAAGGTACAGCCAAGAAGCTCCTTACTCTGGGGAAGGTGAGACTCCCGTCTCACATACTCGGACTCACACATGTTATCAGGAGAGACCAGTCCCTGGAGAAGGACAATGGGCCCAGTAAAGCAGACAATCAGTGAAAGGGAGGCAGATTTCAATAGGAGGGGTTGACACAGGGGTGGCCGAAATGAACTCAACTGTAGCAAGGGTTATGCAGAAGACATGGGACCAGGCAGGGCTTCCTTCTGGTGGCCCAGAGGTCTGTGTCTCCGAGTGGGACCCGACCGGACAACTTCAAACAGCAGCAGGTTTTGAAACACCTGCAGCGTTTGAACCGGTCCTGGGATCAGGTATGTTTCGCTGGTTGTTGCTTTCCGCCCTCAGTCCTTTTGTATGAGTCACCCTCTGCTAAGGTCACAATAGGCTGGCGCCCAACCAGAACCACACTGCGTCTCCGCATGAGCCTGAGAGGTGACCTCCACCACCCACTCCACCCAGGCACCATGTGACAGCTGGTGTGGCAACATTTTTAACTCAGTCCCTATCCCGTTAGAGTTCTCACCCGATCGCTTAGCAAGGAGGAATATGCCAAGAATTTAATCTTATACGACAGCTTATTAGGACCGATAATGAAACAGTCCAATCTCCCCAGCACCAGTCCACGCACAAGTGTGAGTCGGACCTTGATCCCAGCTCCTCCTCCCACGAACCGGACTCTGGCCAGCAAAGGCAGTTCTCTCACCACCATCTCCAGGGCTGCCGAGCTGAGCTGAGCTGACGGCATGCTGTCCTTGCAGACGGCCAGACAGGTAGCTTGGAGGATTGGAAGTCTGACTCTACCCAGAGTCAGCTCAGAAGAAAGGCTTGGGGATCTACTTCTGAAAAGTCTGTCCTCAAAACCCTGCTGAGCACCGTCCTGCCCTGACATGGGGTCACTTGATGGCAGCTGATGTTCTACAGCCATTGGCTTGCTAACCCAAGGTCAGCAGTTCAAAACAATAAGCCGCTCCCTGGGAGAAAGCTGAGGCCATTTCCTCCCACAGAGATTTACAGTCATGGAAACCACAGGGCAATTTTACCCTGTCCTTTTTTTTAAAATATCATTTTATTGGAGGTGCATACAACTCTTATCTCAATCCATACACATACCCGTCCTTTGGGGCTGCTATGAGCCAGACTGGACTGGATGGCAGTTGGCAGTCCATTCTTTTCTGCGGTCTCTCCCTCTCATCTTCTCAGCCCCTGCCTGTTGCATTACGGTCTCTCGTTGGAAGGGCTCCACATCCCCCACCAAAATCACAGGTTCAATCGGCGCAATTGTATGGTTGTGATATAGAAATATTATATTAAAGTTTCTGTGGTTGGAAGGAATGCCCCCCCCCACCAATCACGGGTTTAATTGGCGCAATTGTACGGTTGAGATATATAAATATTATATTAAAGTCATCGAGAGCATGAGAGATAGAAGAGAGAGAGAGAGAGAGAGAGAGAGAGAGAGAGAGAGAGAGAGAGAGAGAATAGAGTCAGACACATTTCATAGTCGCATGCTCCCCTCAACCCCGCTTGGTGGTCCACGTGGAGAGAGGGGGAAGGGAAGGAGGACAAGGGGATGGGGGACTAGAGAGGAGAGGGGGAGCTGATGAGAGGTCAAGGGAGGAGGAGGAGGAGTAGGAGAGAAAGAGAGAGGGAGAGAGAGCGAGAGCTCTTTATTGCTAATCCAGGCCTATATACCTTTGGTGGGGCGTGCAAGCCCACTAATTACAGGTAAAGACGTATGTCACAGGAAGGGGCTGCACTATAGGTTATACAGCAATGACAGGGGGACAATCTAGGGACAGACATGCAATAGGAAGAGGAGGGATTGGGGGTATCCATGTGACAAGACGGGTGGATCCTAGATTCAGGATGGCAGCCTAACTTTGGATGTCACTGAGCAGGTTTGATATCAGTAGGGTGTGAACCCCACCTACAGGAACCAAGCTAATGGTCTCAAGCCATTAGGGAGTAGCCCATCGTTCTTAACAGCAGGGAGCGGGGCCTACCTGTCTGGCAACTGAATGCTTTCAGGGAGGATGTCTCTAAGCAAAAACGCCCCTGATGTTTGGCATGTCATTGGGGGACACAAAGCTGGGGAAAAGTCTCCTTATAATCCTACAAGTGTCCTCTCGATGACTAGCCACAGGAAGAGCCCATCATCAACCCCTAACAAGGTGTCTTGGATCCATTGTGGACATGTGTCATGTCGTGTGTCATGCTCCTTCTCTGTCCACGGCGCAGGTGGGGGTGGGAGGTGGACACTGGTGATAACGAATCACACAAGCGAGCACAGGACGAGCTGAGCTCATGGTCTTGAGGTCAAACCCAGAGATCACAGGCCCCTTTCAGGTGAGTGGCAGGCCCTCCCAGGGCCCCAGGTGCAGCTCTGGGAAATACAAAGTGGAATTGGGGAGAGTGGTGGCTGTTCTGGGAGGATTCCCGCCTTCCATGCCGGAGGCTCGTTTGACTCCTGGTCAAATCAGGTCACCCACAACCACCTGTCTGGGGATTTACGGGCTGCTGTGATGGGGAGCCTCAGCTGCAGGAAGGAGGACGAGGAACAAAGGCCTGGGAGCCCTGGCAGCTCAGTAGCTAGGAGTGGGGCGGCGATCCTCGAGGTTAGCAGTTGGAAACCACTAGCACTACCTGGGAGAAAGATGAGACCATCTATCCCTTAAATCAGTCTCCCTCCCTCCCTGGCCACCCACCCTTGTGAACCCCCATGATAAGCTTTGTTATTTTCATGTCTTACACCGTCCAGGTGCCGATACCAAGGGCTCTAGAAAGAAAATATTTTGAAAATGATGATGGCAGCATGTGTACAAACGTGCTTGACACAATTGATGCATGCATTGTTCTAAGAGTTGTAAGAACCCCAATGGAATGGTTTATAATAAATAAACAAATAAATAAAAGATTTTAAAAAAGAAATTAATCACAGTCTAAGGGTCTTGTCCTGTAGGGTCACTATGAGTCACCATTGGCTCGATGGCAGTGAATGCGGAGGAAATGCTGTGTTATCTTCTGAAATCAGCCAAGGAAAACCCTTTGTAGCTGGCCCTGGGCACGGTACAGGGTCACCATCATGTCCCTGTGGTGGACAGGGCTCCTGGGAGGAGAGAGTAGGGTCTCGGGGTCCAGCCCATCTGTGGTCATGTGGCATAAGACCCCTCAACATGCAGGCATCTAAGGGACTCGGGCATGATGCTGGGGAGTGTGTCTAGAGGCGGCTGGCAGGTGGGGGGTGTGCCAGGTCCTTACCAGATGCTGTCTTAGTTTTAGGGACATTGAAGAGTTCTTCCCAGAAGACGCTGCAAGCCTTGATCATCCTGCTGCTGGCCCTGAGCTTGCTCACCTCGCTGCTGAGCGTGGGGGTCACCTTGTACAACAGCGTTAGCAACCCCTACCAGACGTTCCTGGGGCCCACAGGAGTGTACACCTGGAACGGGCTCAACGGTGAGTACCCAGGAGACGTGCTGACCACTGCCCTGTCTGCCCCGAGGTCTGCCTGCCTCTCACATGCATGCACACACCCGGCCACATGCAGTGTTCATCCCCTACAGGGCTGGGCGGGGGTGGGGCTGGTGCTTTGTCCATCGACAGCCTTTACTGGGCATCTTGTAGAGGTAGCATTCTCTTCCACGTGCCCTTGTGGGAGTTGGGGCGGGGAGGCGTGCTCTGGAACTTTCTGCATTTGAGCATAGACGGCCAGGTGTCACGCAGAGCACACACACTGAGCCTCTCTGTATGTGTGGAATTCCGAGATGTGCAGAGGTAGGCAATGTACACACGCTCTTAGGCACACACCTGCACGCACACACACACACACACAGCATGCCCACATGCACATGGTCGTGTGTACATGCACACACACATGTGCATATGCACACTCATATGCACCTGTGCACCCAGACTAGAGTCAATGTGAGCTTCCATCCCAGCATGGCATGTCTGCTTAGCTGAACATGTTCTGCTTCTTAAGGGGACTTGAGGGGCCTGGCCCTTCTCGTGGGAGGGCTGCCAGGTGATTCTGTCTGCAGTCACGTGGGGGTGGAGGGATGGAGCCGGGGTGATGTGGACCACAGCCTTGCCCATGCCCACCCAGAGTCAGGGTCCAGCTCAGCAGGGTGCCCTTACCTGCCCTGCTCCCTTCAGGGGCTTATTCCTGCCAGAGACTCAGGTGAATCTAAAGTCCTCTTTGCCTCCCCTACCATGCACCCTGGTAGGGTGGTTGGGGGTGGGGTGGGTGTGCCTGTCTCTGTTATGCCCACCAAAGAGGATGCCACCCTCAGGGAGGAGGGTCACTAGGGGGGTGCCGGGGTGAGATCATGTCCCCTGATGATGAAAGGAGATGATAGCAAGTAACCCAGGGCCCATGGCAGTGGCAGGCAGGCTGGCGCAACAGGGGGACATGGCTTCGCCCACCACCAGTGTGTGCTGCTCTTTAGCACACCCTCCCTTCCCCATCTCGTCTCCCACTCACATTGGTTGGTGGGAGATGGGTGGGTCCAGGCCCTTCCACGCCCTGGAGCAGGGGCGACACCATGACATATGCCCTGGGTCACACCCATCCTGGGTGGCAACTTGTAGCTGGTCCCCGCCAAGCTGCCCTGTAAGGTCACTGATGGAGGTGGAGTTGGGGGGAGCAGTAGGGCTGCCCCAGGGTGGTCAGGAAGAGCCTTGCCCCCACCCCATGAGACAGGGACCTTCTAGAAGAGTGGCACACTCTTCCTAAAGGAGCCAGGCCATTGGTTGGGACCCTTGGCTCGCACTGGCTGGCCTGGGAAGGTGGTCTTGTTCCAGACCTGCATTGTAGCCCTTCCATCTTGGCCTCTGGTAGGTTAAGTCTCATCCGTATGTGAGTGGCCTTCTGTCTTCCTGAGACCCCAGCCCCTGCCCAGAGCCTGACACAGGGGGACAGTGCCCCACAAGGTCCCCGGTTGCTACTTTGGGGGAAGGCCTTTCTTCTTAGGCTCCTCTGTGTGGATGTGAACCTCCAACCATATGTACTGCTGAGAACACCATCTCCTGGTGGCAAAGCAAACCTGTTCCCGGAGAGGCACAGCATCCCCTCGGGTCAGGTTGGACACCTCAGCTGGCATGATAAGGAGCATTCTTGTCCCCAGGGCTGTCGGGCGGAGTGGCAGGAGGCTGAGGGCCCAGTCTTTAAACCTGCACCGCCTAACCAGTGCAGGCGTCCCTACCCGGAGCTGTCTCTGTGGGCTGTGGCTCAGTTCAGTCAGCAAGACCCAGGCTCCACCATCAGGTACTATTGATCAGGGTGACTGGCCCACCGAGCTGTCCAGCCAGGGGACACGGTGGCCTCTGATGTGGCTGGGCTCAGGGTCTCAGACAACTCACCAAAACTCTGTCCCTCTGCGGGCCCATCTCTGGGTGTCCTCAGAGTGGACGCAGTGTGGAAGCAGCCGCGCTGTCCTTGAGAAGGCACCGTGCCTGCCGGCATCTCTGGAGCCACATCCCAGTCAGCAGCCCCGGGAGCCAGGACTCCTCTCCCCAGCAAATCCTCCGCTGCCCAGTCCAGTGGGACTCGAGCTGCTCCATGCGTCCCCAGAGCTATTAGCAGGTGGCCTCCTGTTTCTTCTGAAGAGATGCTGGTGGGTTCAAACCCCCAACCTTGGCTTTGCCTCTGAGTACTTTAGCTCCGGCACTGTCAGGCCTCCTTCCTCAAAAGCACAAACACGATGAACCCACTTCAGCTGAGCCAGCTGGGGCCCACAGCGGCCACCGAGCCCACAGAGTCCACAGAGCAGGACAGCCCCCAGAGACTTTCTTGGAGGTGCGGATGGAAACCACCAGCCGCTCCGAGGGAGAAAGAGGAGGTGTTCTCCCGGAAGGCATTGCAGTTCTCGGAACCACACCGGGCAGTTCTACCCTGTCCTGGTGGGTCGCTCTGAGTTACAATCGACTAGGTGGCGGTGGGTTGAATTATTGAGCTGCATCTTTCTAGAAGCACTGCCTCATCTTTCTCCCTGGGAGCAGCTGGCAGGTTGGAACCACCCCCCTTTCCTGTTAGCAGCCAAGCGCTTAACCGCCCCCCCCCCTCCCCAGGGCTCATTTCTAGTGTGGTAGTTAAGCTGTTTCACAAGGCAATGACTCCCCCAGCCCCTGAACCAGTCACCACAAGGCCAGGGCAGACGGATTAGCTCTTGGGGCCCTGTAGAGGTGAGCTCCCACCCTGGACCTGGGAGGCTGGGCCCCCCCTTCCCTAGTCATTGGATGAGAATAGACTCTGGGCAGATTGAGGGGATTAGGCTAGTGAGCCAGGTGACCCAGCCATAGTCACACCTGCAGTCAGGCAGGGCTCCAGGCCCCCAGGAAGAAACAGCGGTGCCGGGGTGGGCAGATTCCTGGGTGGGCAGGTACCTGGCTGCTCGACTGGGCTGCTTGCTGCAGAGGCAACACAGTTGCCTCACAAGGAAGCAGGTGCTGTTTCCACAAGCCAAGCAGAGCAGAGCAGAGCAGAGCAGAGCAGCAAGCTCCTCTTTGGAGCGGTTAGGGCAGGCTGACCCTGCCTGGGCTCAGGCCTCCTCCCTCAGCCCGCCCTGCACCTCCTCCTGAGAACAAAGACTTGCTTGACAGGGAGGGAGTTGCTGCCACATTCCTGCCCCTGCTCAAGGGTGAGTTCTAACACTGGTAGAGGGAGGCTGGGGGGAGGGGGGCACAGGGGGGCAGCCGATCCAGCCTGTTGTCCTTATGCTGGGCGGGGAGTCCAGTCGAGCCAGTGGCCAGGGCAGCCTGTGTCCGCCTGCTTGGCTATGCCCCTCCCTGTGCCGGGGACTTTGATGAGGCAGCATCCCTCCATGTGGCCCCTGGAGGCTCCTGAGGTACCACCCACCCTGCGGCCCCCACCCCCAGACCCCTCGGGTTGAGAATGTAAAGGCGAAACTGAGGAACAGGGAGGAAGACAGACCTAACTGACAGGACAAGGGAGAGCAGAAATAGCTTTATGAGGTGGGGGAGCTGGTCCTTGGTGTTCAGAGCCACAAACAAGACAAGCGAGACAGAACGAACTTTCACAGAGAGCTACTGACCAGAAGTCGCTCGTTCAGACGGGCTCCGGAGGTTGGAGAGGAGAGGGAGGTGGGCTGCGTCCCAGCCGAAGCAGGGCCGGGACAGCACGGAGCCCATGTCCCTACCTCTCCTGGGTTTCGCGCACCAATGTAAAGGCGAAACTGAGGAACAGGGAGGAAGACAGACATAACTGACAGGACAAGGGAGAGCAGAAACTAGGTCAACAGGTCAGGGAAGCCAGCAGCTTGGGGCGAGGGTTTTTAAAGGGGTGGTGAGTAATGCAGGGCAATTAGCATATGGGGTCCAGAAACCGGGAGAATGGCTTGTGGCCTCCTTGCGGCTTTCTTTGAGCCAGGAACATCTGGTTTCACTGGTTATCTTATCTGGCACGGCTGCTGCTGACCTTGGGGATGTGCAGGGAAGCACGCACAGGGCCCGGACCTGCTTCAGCTTAGTCCAAACGGGGGCTGCCTAGTTCAGACCCGACCCAAACAGAGAAGACTGGATTGCTTCAGGAAACTGCTCGGGAGACAAAGTGCTCAGTGTCGGGGTGGGGCCCAGACACCACTGTGGTGTCCTGCCAGCCCTGGTCAGTGCAGCAGGGGGCCAGGTCAATTTCAGGGATGTCCTGAGCAGTTGGGACATGTTATGAAGCTGGCAGCCCCAGTGGTTGAATGGTGAGCACACTCGCCCCAAACAGGAAGGTTGGAGGATGGAGCCTACTCAGGGTCACCTTGCCAGAGGCCTGGCCATCTGTGTCCAGTAAACCAGCCCCTGGAAAGCCCCTGGAGTGCCGTCCTCCAATGCACAGGGGCCACCTTGATGCAGCTCGCGGTGACAGCTGACGTGTCACAGGCAGACATGGACGCCCTGGTGGTGCAGAGGGATAAGTGCCCCACTGGGATTGACTGGTGGAGGCCGACTCCTGGCAGGCGCAGGCATGCCTCAGAAGGAAAAAACTCAGGACTCATGGCCAGCGAGTCCACTCCAGCGACCCTCACAGTGACCCTAGAGGATGGGAAGACCTGCCCCGTGGATTTCCAAGCCTGCCACTCCTCACGGGAGTGGAAAGCCACATCTCTCTCTCGCACTGCAGCTGCTGGTTTCAAACTCAGGACCTTTCGATCTTTGCCCAACGTGTAACCGAGACGCCACCAGGGGGTCCTCAGAAGAAAGGCTATATACTTCCAAAAAAATATTAGCCTCTGGGCCAAACCTCTGAGGCGCTCCATTTCCCCTGAGGCCCATGGTGTTGCTCTGGGTCAGGGTTGCTGCTGGTTAGTTTGGGGCGGGGGTAGAGCATCAGGGAGCACCCCTCTGCTGGCAGACAGGGAAAAAGGCTGAGATGAGATAGCTCGTTTCTATGGGAATAGGGGTGGGTGTGGATCTACTTTGGGGAGGTCCAGGGGCAGCCCTGGCTTAAGTACCCTTAGGTTGCCCTGTGGCCCACAGGGCCTGTGGTTGCTGGGCCCTCACAATGGGGGTGGGGATAGGGTTGGTACAGCCTTGCTCTTCTTCTTCTGGGGCGGAGATTCCAGAAAGTCATGCGGCCTCACAGCCCCACAGGGCTGGCAGGAGAGGAATGCCACCCGTCTACCTTGCATTCCCATGGCCCCTGCATGTCCCTTGCCCCAGAGCTGGAGAAGCCAGGCAGGAAGGGGCAGCCCTGAGAGCAGGGCCTGGCCAGGTAGCCCCCTTTGGGGCCTGAGTTGGCATTCGTATCTGTGTGCTAGGCCCTCTCGACTCAAAGCAGGGCTCTGGGCATCCCATCGTAAAAAGGAGGCTTCGGCTCTGCTCTTCCCAGCCCTCTGAGACGGAGCTTTTATACGGAGCTTCCTGGGGCCCCAGGAAGGATCAAAGGGGCAGTTAGACTCGGCAGCTGCGGACAGGGGCGTCTGTAGCTGAATTATTGGGGCATAAAACACTGCAGACGCACCCTGTCATCTGGGAGACAGAGCCATCTGCATCCACAAAGCCCCTCTAATTAGGGCCTCTTGGGCACCATCTGGAGGCACCTGGGGTGTGGGCTGCAGGTGGAGCAGGCTTCATGCCCAAATGTTGGTTAGTGGAGAGAGGCCGTGGGCAGTGGGCAGTCACGTGGGGCATGACGTGGAGGGCCCCTGACCGACCTGTAGACAGTTTGACCCCAGTCCTCGCAAAGCCTGTGACGCTGGTTTTCTGGTTCCAAGGGGATGCCCAGAGAGGTTAAATGCCACCCCCCACCCCCAGGCCACACAGTCCTGTGTGATAACCCACAGTGCTCCGTCTCCTCCCCAGTCGGCTTCGCCATAACTAAACTCCTGTGGGGTGAGTCACCATGCTTGGGGGCTCAGGGCCACAGGTTTGGGGACACCTAGGTCAACTGGTTGTGAAGGAGGACCCTTGGTGTGCGGTGGGCTTTGTGTTTGGGCGATTAACCACAAGATCAACAGTTCAACTCTTCCAGTTGCACCTTAGGAGACAGATGGGGTTTTCTGCTCCTGTAAAGATTTGTAGTCTCAGAAACCCAAAGGCACAGTTCTGTCCTGTCCTGTTGGGTCTCTGTGAGTTGGAATCTACTTGATGGCAGTAAGTTTTGTCTTTTTGGATAGTCTGAAATATAATGTCCTACACCCTACAGGACTGAGTAGTATGGGGTCGTAGACGCTCCTGAGCAGCCATTGAAGAGGCCACTATTGGCGTCTCTCCATCTGGGGGAAAGCAAAGTGAGACAAATCAAAGACTCAAGGAAACGATTAGTCCAACGGGTTAATGGACCATGAGACCCATGGTTAATGGACCATGAGTCTCCGTGACCCTGAGACTAAAAGAACTAGATGGTGCCCAGCTACTACCGCCAAGGGCTCTGATGGGGATCACCGAGGGTCCCGGACAAGCACAAGAGAAAATTCTAGAACAAAATTATGAAACATGCCAGACTTGGTCTGATAGAGTCCGGTGGACCCCTGGGACTGGCCTAACTAAGGACCTCAGAACCCTTAGTAGTTTAAGCCTTCTGTCCTTCAGACTCGGAAGTAAATGGTGCACCGTGAGGCCAGACAACATACAGATCTCTCAATTGCTGAGTATGCTGGTAGGAATGTGCTCCTGGGACATCAGTCAATCTCAGATCCATCCCAGGAGACCACAGGGCCCACTGGCCCGAGCGAGGCTCAGGAGGCAGGAGGGCACAGGAAAGAGGGGTGAGTGGGAACAGGGAGCGCCGGGAAGATGGGATGGAAACAAGTGCTCTGCACCCTTCTACCCAAACCAAAAAACAAACAAAGACCGTGTGGGCCCAACAAGGAGAGTCCTCCTGCTGGGACGCAGGGGAGAGTCCCCACTGGCTTGGCAGCCACACTCTACCCCAGAGCTGAATGGCAGGCCCAGGCAGGGTCCATCTTGGGAAGCTTGGTGCTTAGGGCCCTCAGCTTCCCCCACCTCGGCCCCCACCACACTTGCCTTTCACAATGGTGGCGGGGAGGTGTGGGGCGCCCCCTGTCGGCCTCTGTCTTGGCTCAGAGCTACGTCCAGAGTGGTTGAATGTCCACTCGTTCTTTTCGGTACAGCGACTCCATTCTTTCCACCTTCTTTTGATGCTTCCTGCCTCGTTCCACCACAGAGGGTCCTGGACAGCACGGGATTAAAATATAGAAAAAGAAATTCAAAATTATGAAAAACGCCAGACTTGTTGGTCTGATAGACCAACCATAGTCTGCCTATAGACAGACTCCTTCAATAGTGCAGCTCCAGGCCTGACTTTTTCTTGAGTTCCTTCAGGTTAAGACGTGGGGGGTGGGGGGGTGGGGGTGGTTTCTGAGGCTCAACATCTTTATGGGAGCAGTTGGCCTCACCTTTCTCCTGGAAGGGATTGGTAGATTTGAACCACCGATCTTGAGATGGGCAGCCCATGCCTTCCCAGGAGCGACCCCTGGGCCCCAGAAAGTCGGCGGCACCAAGTCCACGTGTTGGCCTGTTGCTCACGAACCGTCCCCTTCCTTTTCAGCATCCTTCGTTCTTCTGGCCATGCTGCTGTTTGTGGGGAACACGCACGCCAACGATCTCTCAGAGACTCTCTCTCAGGCTATCAACCCGATGCTCGTCCATAAGGAAGCCACCCACAGCTACGGATACGCGTTTTGGCTCCTACTGCTGGTCATTCTTCTCAACATCCTCACCGTGGTCATCATCATCTTCTACCAGAAGGCCAGATACCAGCGGAAGCAGGAGCAGAGGAAGCCCATGGAATCTGCCCCCAGAGATGGGATTCTCTTCTAAAGACGTTCGCAGGCGGCTCTTTTCTTGGAGTTGCTTGGCTTGTTGGAACAATCAGTGGGGACGTGAAGTCCTGGGTAGCAGTCCTGGCGGCATCTTGTTCGGACCTCATGATGCCATCCCCATCAGAAATGACCCACCTTGCGAAAGAGCTCCCGCCAGGCCGAGGAAGGTGAACGGGGGAAGGTCACCCTGGCCGACAGCGCACGGAGCAGTAGGACGCTGGCTAGGTGTGCACCTGCTCTTGATGCTGACCTTAATAAAGGCTTGCGTCCCTCACTGTTCCTTTGAGTAGCCCACAGCACCCCAACCTGTGGTCTCACCATCCTCAGGAGGGTCTGGTCTGTTTTGTTTCCCTCAATGAATGAGGAAGGCTTTTAGGTCCAGAAGAATTCCAAAGTTGCCTCTAGGGCCCTGTGTTGGAGGCAAATGGTGGGTAGGAGTGGTGGGGAGGGGGGGATTAGGGCCACGTGACATGGTTCTCTAGAACCCCAGTGTCAGATAGAAGCCCTCAACTGGTGACCTGCAAACCTTTTGTTGAAATTTCAGGTGGGGCCTTTCAAGGGAAGAGAAGAAGTGAGGTAAGGGAAAGAGGGGGCATGGTTGCCCTGTGGTCTCAGGAGGCTCAATGCTGTATTTGTGGGTTGAAAGGAATTGTGGGGGAGTCACTCCCAATGGAAATGACACGTTGCAGTACGTGCCAGCCAACCTTTCAGCACCATCAGGCAGCTCCCAGTGAGAGCTGCCGCGTAGACGCCGGGGAAGCTGGTGAGGTGGGCGCTGAGCATCCTGCACAGCAGACCCCTGTGGCACTGGACGCTGAGGACACGAAGGGTGAGGACAGGAGGTTTGCAGGATGCCCCAGGCAGGGCCTGGGCAGACAGGGGTCCTCAGGCTTGGATGGCCATTGAAAAACAGACAGCAGGGAGAGTCTGGTTCATCATTTCATGACAAGATGGTGGGCAGCAGGAAATCAAAGAATGCTGCCAGCATGGACCCCGCCCACTCTGCCAGTAAGCTATTCCTCCAGAAAATCACGTTGGGGGCTTTTCAAGCTTGATTATCCCACACATGGGCCACAGGGCACCTCAACAGGATTCTGGAATATTGCCTTTCATGTCTTGGTGGAACAAGGACCAACCAATAAACAAACCACTCAACTCACCACCTGGAATCTATTGTGATGCAGAGCGACCCTGTGGGACAAGGTGAAATGGATTCTGTTAGTTTCTGAGACTATTAACTGTTGTCTGGACAGAGCAGCTGGTGGTTTCGAGCAGCTGACTTTGCGGTTGGCAGCCCAGCATGTGACCTCTAGACCCCCAGGTCCCACTTGAGAGCCCACAGAGATGAGTCCTTTGGGTGTCACAGAGCAGAAGCCCTTTGGACAGAAGATGCATTGTTGATAAAATCGTCATCAGTGATGGGTGACCTGGGGCCTTGTTCACGTTTAACCATCAGAGATCTGTCACAGAAACCGTCATCTTTCAATCCTCTACCAGAGATACGTCAACATCTTGCTAATTCAGGAACTGACCTCCCCAAATCCCCCCCTCCCCTGAAACTTCCTGCCCAGCAGACAACTAAAAGGCAGTAATTTACATCCCACTCAAAACGTGCAGTTAGTCACAGAATGGGGCTCCTTCTTGGTCACTTCTGTGTGGACCGCTACCACCATGGTCCTTAGAGGTCTCAGTTCCCTCCGGGCCATTCTAGTCAAAAGGGTCTTATTTAAAATAGCCACCACGCCAGGGGTCGCGGTGTTGGGGCTCCCGTGCATCCTCTGGAAGGTCTGTGGCTTGAGCCTGGAAAGCCTGTCTAACATACCAGTCCCCAGCCATTGGAGAGTCCGCTCGCAGTCTCCCGAGGCGGCCGGCATTTCGATTCAGTAGTATAGATGACCTTTCATCCCTACTGCCGTGACGCCACCAAATCAACGCTTAGACCTTTCTCCCACCTCTCTGGCCGAAGTACTGAATAAAGGCTCTGTGCTTAGCGGGCCCATATCGCTAAAGAGATAATAAAAACAAAAACATTCGGATCCAATATTATATCCCTGGAATCATCCTTTCCCCCCTCGATAGCTATTCCCGCGTACACTCCCCAGGCTGCGGTTGGTGTACGTTAAAAAAGCCACACGTGCTTTTGGAGTATAGGTCACCTCATGCTGGGTCACGCTCTGTGTGACCTCTTGGGACTTCAGGCTGGTCATAGGGCTCGAAGGATAAACGGGTGGTGGGTGCAGGTCCTGGGAACATTCAGCCAAGTCTTGTAGGGCTTCTGTTCCCTCCCACCCCCCCACCCCGCCCCAGCAATGTCCCAGACAAGACTCTTCAGACACATCTAGGCTAATAATCCCAGTGGAGGGCCAGAGGGATGAAGGAGGGGTTCCTGGGGGGTGTGGCTTAGAAGACAAAGATGGAGTAGTCTCCAGGTGAGAGTGAGAAAGTTGGTTCAACAGGATGTAGGAGCTGCGCCTCCCCCACCCCACCCCCCGTCCTTGTTATCCACCATGTGTCCCCACCCCACGGTTTAAGATCCCACGCCTCCCTAATCAATGCCCTCATTTTAACACCATTCAGGTTGGGGATTCAACAGGCATTGCAGTTGGTGTAGCGGTTACCCATTGAACTGGTTGGCAGTTCACAACCATCAGCCCCTCCAAGGGAGAAAGACCGGGCTTTCTACTCCCATCAACTGTGACAGTCTCAGAAACGCACGGGGCAGCCGCTCTGAGGCGGCATCCAGGCTGTGGCCGTGAGTTTGGTTTGGTTTTGGTTTCAGATGCGGCTCAGGGCTTGGTTTTCACCAGCATCCACTCGGTTTATTCCCGGCACACAATCAGCAACGTTCAGGCCTTTTGTTCCCACCCTGAGCGGTCACTGCAGCTTCGAGACATCCCTTCCTTTCCCCGCATGGTCGAGAGAGCAGGACCCGCCAACCAGCTTCCTCCTCTGCCTTACTCTGACCACATCGGGGAACAGCCTCCAGTATCCGACCACCCGGAGCCTTGCTTCGCACCAGTGTTTCAGCTCTTTTGCCTGTTTCTACTGCTGCCTCCCGCCAGGGACTAGCAGAGGCCCCTGTGCCGTTAAGACCAGCCTTGAGAATCGATTCGGAAAACTCACCCTTAGGTGTCAACGCCTCGCTAAACTGTTCTTCTGTAACGATGCCGGGTGCCGGAGGACTGAGGCTGCGTTCTGTAGGGAGCAACCCCGTGAGGAACATATACAGCCAAAACCAAACTCACTGCCGCCAAGTCAATGCTGACTCAGCGATCCCTGCGGGATTCCAGGACTAACTGCTCTCGGGACTAGGAAGCCCGTTCTTTCTCCTCCGGAGTGGCTGGTGGCTCGGAGCTGCCTATGTGCAGACCGCAGCCCAGCGAGTGACCGCTGCCCCACCAGGGCTCTCTCTGTATATACAGAGAGAGGAATGTCCATTTCCAGGGAACGGCTCATACAGTTGTGGACGTTGGCAAGTCCCAGCTTTGTGAGTCGGGCATCCCGCTGCAGGTTTCTGCAATTGCACGTGGTTTCAGGGGTTGATGAACCGCAAACCAGCCCGTCAAATGTCAGGCTGCTGGCTCGCATACCAAAGCCCCGAAGGTCAGAGGATGCGGACTCCAGCGAGGGTGAGCTGGGCGAGAACGTCCACGTATATGGGGTGTAGGCCACACCCCCTCCAGGAAACTCCCCTCTCAACTGATTGGCTGCTCACATGGGATTCTCCAGATGGAGGACGTTTGCATAAGAGCTGCCAGACCACTGAGCCTCACAGCCTAGCCACAGTGGCACGCAACCTTCACCGTGGCACCCCTGGATATGCTTTGGGGTGAAGGCCGCCAGACCTCTCGGAAGATGAGCTGTTTTCTTGTGCAGGAATCTCTGTTGGGTGAAAGTTACCGACTATACAACATAGTGTTCACCGTGGGCGTAAGCTCATCCACCCAGTGATGTCGGTATGACCTCTGGCCAGAGGTAATGATGCTGGGATGAGACGCAGCATGGCTGTCGGGGGTGAGGCAGAGCTGGGGGCCCAGGCTGCTGTAGGCAGCAAATAAGGATGGTTCTAGAGGACATAGAAACGCAGAGGATGTTCTCTTGCTGGATCTGGCTAAGGGGCAGGTCCAAGCCCTGGCCCCCAAGTGTCCTCATGTGCACGTGCACCCTGGGCGTGGGGGAGGGCACCCGACGCAGAGCGGGTGCCTACGGGGAGAACAGAACACCAGGAGCGTGGGGAAATCTGTCCTGGGACAGGCACAGCCAGCATGCTCCTCAGAAGCCAGGAGAGCGAGACTTCATCTCAGCAATGTTGGACGTATCGTCAGAAGGGACCGGTCCCCTCGAGAAGGGCCTCACACTTGGTAAAAATAGAGGAGCAGCGGAAGAGGAAGGTGATCAACGAGATGGGGTGGCATGGGGGCTGAGCAATGGGCTCCAAGGTAGCAGCAAAGGCGGGCAGGGTGGCCGGGACGGGGCGGGACTCTGAGCTGTCACTCACGGGTTTGCTATGAGTTAGAACGGACGTGGAGGCACCTAACTAAAAACAGCAGCACGATGCAGCCTAACTGCCACGCAGTGGAAAGCTCATTCTCTCCCGAGAGGCACGGGGTACAAGCTTGCCCTCAGCCTCCACACACCCACAGTCAGCGACCACACTGTCCCAACGGAGTCTTTCCCATGGGGTGTATGTGAGCTGCCCTGTGCGCAGACGAGGGATGGGGCAGTTCCGTGGAACACTGTCTGTCTCAGGGCATGTGGCCGGCCTGCTGCCTTGCCCCATGGCTGCTTCCAGCGAACCCTCCCGCTGATCTCATGCACCTGTTTCCATTAAGGGAGCTGCTGGGAGCGACGCTCACACTGACTGTTACACGCGGAAATCTCAAAACACCGCCAGTATTTTCCAGGCGGCGACTTTACAGTCCTGCGGTAATTTTATAAACCCTTCTCTACGAGGTGGAAAGAATTGCTATTCTGAACAGCGTGAGCATTCGAGCTAGACTTCTTAAGTAGAACGAATTCTCACCGTACAGCCCCACAACTGTTGCTGATCTTCCAACAAGCCTTGATTGACAGCTGTCCCCAGGCTCGTCGGCAGAGGCTGGAGGCAGTGGCGCTCAGAGGCTCGTGCATATGCCATCTGGAGAGAAAAGCCACGGACCACCCAGAAAAACGAACAAACGTTTGCAATGCATCCGAGAGAGCCTGAGACCTCACCCCCACTTGCCCCAAGGAACCAGCTCCCCAGACTCCAGAAGCCCCTGGTTTCCTGTGAGCATCCCTGTCTTTGAGACACCTCGGGGGACACAGAGTTGGATGGGATGGACGTGGCCTTGCCTTCCGCATGATGTGATTTGACTCTCGGAAGTTCTGCCCGCCGTGGAGAGGATTGGGATTCCCACTCACCGCGATTCTATAGGACAGAGTAGAGCTGATCCTTAGGGTTTCCAAGGCTGTCCATCTTCAAGAGAGCAGACTGCCTCATCTTTCTCCTGGGGAGGGGCCGGTGGGGTTGAACTGCCATCCCAAGTTAGAGTGCCCAGACCCACTGCCATCGTGCTGTGTCTGACTCACAGTGGCCCTATTTTCAGGGTTTCTGCGATCCTCAGCCTTTACAGGAGCAGATAACCCCACCTGACGGCCATTGGGTCGATTGACGCATGGCAGCCGTGTAGAGAGAGCAGGTTACAACCGCCTCGGTGGGTTTCTGAGACTGTGACGCTTAATGCAAACAGCACCT
Organism: Tenrec ecaudatus; assembly: GCF_050624435.1. Classification (NCBI taxonomy): domain Eukaryota; kingdom Metazoa; phylum Chordata; class Mammalia; order Afrosoricida; family Tenrecidae; genus Tenrec; species Tenrec ecaudatus. Next base: position 109,182,930 of record NC_134545.1, on the reverse strand, counting down.
CATTTTCCTTCTGAGGAGCGGCTGGTGGTTTTGAACTGCTGACCTGATGGTTAGCAACCCAGAAATTAATCACTCTGCCACCAAGGCTCCTATAGAAGCAGATAGCCTCACCTTTCTCCCTTGAAGCAGTGGAAGAGTTCGAACCACTGGCCTTGAGGTTAGCAGGCCGATGCCCAACCTGCAGCGGGTGGACCAGCACTTCTTGAAGGTCCTTTGATTCCCGAGCACAGGATTCTGCACTCTCCTGAAAGCCAGCGATGGCCCCGCTATGTTGTAGGTCAGGATGCTGAGGCTCAGAGAGGGCAAGTGACTTGCCCAAGCTCACCTAGCCAGTAGGTGAAGCTGTAAGAGGTGAGCCTTCTACTGGCATCTGGTCACCTGAGCAAGACGTGAGGGAAGGGCTGGCTCTAGGAATAGGCCGTTCACCTTGTCCCCCTATTTCTTCCAACAGAACACTAGGTGACCTGCCAGGTTCAGGCCTTTGAGCTTGGCCACCTGCAGATGGAGAGAGAGGAGGGTGGTCCGTGTGCCCAGTGGCCTCGGGGAGGGAGAAGGGAGCACTTGGTGGCTCAGGGTGGCCATTCTGAGGTGACAGGTCGTCCCCGCAGGAGATGCAGCCTTGAAAGGCCGAGCCGGAGAAGCACAAGCTGGCCGGCTAGGGGCAGGGCTGAGGGCTGAGTCCAGGCCCGCTGCTGCTGCTCAGCCAAGGCAGCGAGGGAATGCGTGCAGGGCCTTGGGGCAGGTGGGGCTTTGGTGGGAACTGACATGTCAGGGCAGGAGATGTACCTGGGCTTCCCTGGGATTGGGCCTGGAGGGGGTGACAGCCTGAGGGACTCCTTCAAAGAGCCAGTCTCCCCAGTGCGTTTCATCTCATCCACTTGATTGTTGAAAGTCCTCCTCTTCAGAGGCAACCCTTTGGTGAGCGTTCACACGAGACACGATTATCTTTACTTTCTTGGCCCATCCACGTACCTCTTCCCCACACCTCCTTGTCACCAATTTTCCAATCATGTTCCTTCCAGTTCCCTGGCCATCCAGCCAAGCCATTAGCCACAGCCCACGAATCAGGAGTGGTGTTGCTTGGCCAGAGTCCTCCTTCCTCCCCTCAGTCTGTTTCCCTGCTCCCTTCCCTCGGCGCCCTTCCCTGTAGGGGAAGCAGCTCGGTGAGAGCAGAGATCAGCACCCCACCCCCAGCCAGCACCCCACATCCAGCCATGGCTCAGGGTCAGGTCCAGTCAGCCTCCCTACCCCGCCCTTCTCACTCCTTTACGGCCACCTTTGCCCTGCGATCCCAGAGCTGAATGGTTGTGGCTGGGCCTGACTCCTCCCAGGAGGTTCCTGACCCTCAGCCAGGTGAGCTCACGCTTCTCTGCGGGAGAAAGGCAATGGTGTCTGCTCTCTGAAGACCTGCACTCCGGGAACCCCTCAGCAGGTCGCTACAGGGGGACCACCAGCCCCATCCCGAGTGGTCTCAACAGCCCCCAGGGGCCATTCTGCCCCGTCCTGAGGCTCACTGTGAGCTGGTGTCTGAGTCCCTGGCAGTGAGTCTGTTTGGTTTTTATGCATTGGAACCACGCATTGTCTGTGGGTTTCCTATTTGGGGAGTCCTAAATGAGCAAGTGCCTTGGGGGACACTTGGGAAACAGGGCTTCTGGAATCATGGGAAGGAAGCTCGGTGGTCTAGTGGGTTTCCCAGGGGTCAGCTAGACTCAAGGTCAGTGGTTCAAAACCACCAACTGCTCTGAAGGACACCGTGGCATAGTGGGTTTTATGCTGGGCTCTAACCGCAAGGTCAGTAGTTCAAACCCAACAGCCGCTCCATGGGAGAAACACAAGGCTCTCTTCCCCCATGAAGAGTTACAGTCTCGGAAATCCACAGGAGTGTTCTACCCTGTCCCATGGGGTCACTGTGGACAGTGAGTTCAGTTTTGGGGGATTGGTGTTTATCTTGGAGGAATGTCGAGGGTATGGGGGGGGAGACAGTATTTTCTCTGTAATTTCATCTTCAGGGCCTTCGGGGAGTATTGATTACAGCCCTGCAGCATTGATCCTGATGTGGTAGGGGATCCTCCCTCTCCGCCATCGCCATCACAGGGACCAGCAGAGCGGCTGTTTCAGCAGGGAGCCACACGGGGGCGGCAGAGGCCTGTGCTGCTCTGCCATCCCAGGGAGCCCTGGAGGCTGCTGCAGAGAGGGGGCAGGTGTGACCTGGCCTCAGCACGAGGGCAGGTTCCCCTAGGCTGCGTGTTTCATGGCAACTCTGGCCAGCCAGGGCGGCTATTCATTTGGGGGCCTTCTCTCTCCCCTGGAACTAGGTTCTCTGCAGAGTAAGCTGATTATGTCCAGCTTGGAATAATTGCTCTCTTCCTTGTCACCTCCAGCAGCGACCCATTTTCAAGGCAGGCATGTTCAAAGACCCCCTTCTAAGAGCCATCCTGAATCCTATCACTGGCCTTTCCTGACACCGTGGGAGCCTCTCTGCCAGAGCAGGTCCTGCTCTGGCTACCGTGGGAAGAGAAGGCAGGGAAACTCAATGGCAGCTAAAACCAGGACAGGGCCCAGCCTCCTGCTGTCTGTGCCTGGTGGGTCCTGTCCTTTCCTGTTTGGACATGCATCTCCATTCTGGCTGAAGAGGAAGGGAGAATGGGGGGTGAGGGGGGGCGAGGAGCCCTGCTCCCCTCTGCCAGGGGCTTTCTCACGTGGGTCCCCAGACTTGCCCACCAAAGCGAAGGCTCCTTTCCACCTCCGCCTCCGCCTCCACAAGTCTCCTTCCATGAAAGCAAACTAGATATCAGGTCCTTCCGGGAGAAGGTGTGCTCAGAAGAGTCTTGGGAAGGAGGGCTGGCCCTGGCATGCCAGGTGGCCTCCCAGCCTCTGCCCCTGCTAAAGCCTCTGCTGGTGGCTGGCTCCTTGGGTCCCCATGGTCACTCTCCATCCTTGCCACTGGGTCCCTCTCTAAAGAGGTGCCCTGTGGCTTCCTCTACCCTGACACCCGAGACCTTGTCCTAAATCCTGCCCCCATGGAAGGTACCCATGACTCTTTCTCCACACACGTCTCCCAGTCTCTTCTGACATCCACTTTGATCTTTTCTTTCTTTCCTGTTTTTTAAGTGACTTTTTGTTTTCTTTCTGAATGATGTTCTTGATGTCCACACAGGGCCTTCTGTCCTTAGTGTTCCTGAGATGGTCTCAGAACGTAGGGGGGATTGACTCAAGATTGCATTTTGGCTCTATGGGCTTGTTTTAATCTTTTTCAGTTTCTACCTGAATCTACCTATGAGCTATTGGTGGTCTGTTCCACAGTCAGCCCCGACCAGGTTTTATTAGCTCCTGATGTTGAGCTGTACCACATACACACGAGCCAATGAAGTCCTCACAGGCATGGCTCCCACAGACGTGAGTCCGTTCGGGTCACTGTGGTTGACTTGACTTTGAGAAGGAGGCTCCTCCTCCTCAGTCACAATCTGAGTGCCTTCTATCTCTGACAATGCTCTGCTTCCATTCATAACGTCTGCAGCAGCTTCTTCCTGCAAAGTGGACCGGGATTCCTTCTTCATGGTCTGTTCTTAGTCTGGAAGAGATCCTGAGACCTGTCCACTCTGGGTGACCCTGCTGGCGTTTGAAATGCAGGTGACAGATCTCCCAGCATCCCAGCAGCACACCGGACGCACAGTGGGACAGACTGACAGACGAGTGTGGCAGGCTCTTATAGCGTGCCATGGTAACGCTGCATGCTCCAAGGCTTGCTCTGTGCTCGTTCTCACTCACGCCACCGGCCGCCTGGGGCTGGCAGTCATGACACCCTCTTTTGACCCCTACTCTGAGCGTGGCAGCCAGGATGGGACCCCAACCTCCTGCACTCTGAGGACTCTGATGGCCCTGGAATGGCATTCACTGGCTGTGAGAGCCATCAGCCCACAGACTCTGTGTCCACGGCAGGTGACAGTGGCCACTGCCCTCTGGCATGCCTTGTTAATTATGACAGTCAATAAAATTCTGAGGACCCCGGTGGTGCCGTGGGTAAGATCGGAGGTTCGAACTCATCTGCCGCTCTGGAGGAGAAAGATGAGGCGCTCTGGTCCCGCAAAGACTTCCTGTCTTGGGAACCCCACCGAGGGTCGCTTTGCGCAGCTGTGGACTCGGCGGCAGTGAGTTTGGTTTGGGTTTGGGCTGGTGGTGGTGGCTGGTGGTGGTCTGATGACCCACCCAGGGCCCAGGCTGGAGACCTGTCCTGGCCACTGCCAGGACCCAGCTCTCCGGCACTGAGCTTGCAAAGGAAGCTGGGGCTGGGCGTGTTATTGCACTTGGAATAAAAGTAACTCCACCGCGGCCGGCCCACAGTGGGTACTCCTGGGAGCGTTTCTCATTTGTTTTCTGACGACTCCGTTCAAATTGGTATTGATGGCTGCATTCTCCGGGGGGTGGGGTGGGGGTGGTGCCCAGCCTGTGGACCCTCCTTGGGAAGGTAGCTGGAGGCTCCAGCTTGAAGCCGAATCTCTGGGTGGGGGCGTTTCCCTGGAGGAAGCCTTCTCAGAGGTGCTGCCCATCTTTCTGGTCCCTGGAGCTGTGTGTGTGTGTGTGTGTGTGTGTGTGTGTTTGTGTGTGTGTGTAGGGGTGAGGGTGGAGAGGTGGCCATCCACGTTTCTCATGGCCTCCGTTTCTCTTCTTCAAGAGGGAATCTCCATAATCACAGGGCTCTGGAATGTGTCGTTCTCTGAGTAACATTATGATCCTGGTAACCGGTCGCGTCAAACTCACACTCGGGGCCTGGACTCAATGCAGACTCATAGCGAGCCTACAGGGCGGGAGAGGGCTGACTGTGAGTTTCCCAGTCTGTGTAAACGCCTCATCTTTCCCACGGAGGTTTGGAACTGCTGATCTTGCGGGGTCTCCCGAGGAGCACTCTTCTGTGGGGGTGGAAGAGGAGGAGGATGGGCTCACGGAGAGCACTGCGCTGAGAAGGGGCCCCGCTGAGGGTTGAGCCCCAACAACCATGGGATCCCCAAGAATGTGCAACCAGACTCCTGGTCTGAGTGAAGCTCTGAGCCCCCAGCTCAGCCTTGCTGGGCTCTGCCAGTCCACCAGCCCTCTCCTACAGCCCCCCCAAGGGTAAGCTGACCCAACGCCCCACTTTTGGTGGGACAGTCCCGATTTTTAACAAATTTTTCCCTTGTCCCGCGGCTTTTAAAAAAGTCCCACGTTTTGGAAAGAATGCACGACAAGCTAGGGTAGACGGTTTTCGGCTGCCATGTGGCTATTTTGCCAGGATATGAGTTTTATCAATGGTGTCCCGCTTTACCAATGTTACAATCTGGTCACCTTACCCAAGGGGCTTCCCTGCTCTGCTCCGTCTCCTGCCTCCTGCCGCAAACTGCTCAGAAAGATGAAGCTGAGCATTCACCCCAACATGCCATTCTGTGACCTGTGGGCAGAGAAGCTGACGGATGAAATGGACGGGGCGATAGTGATCTAGTCTTGTATACCAGTCCCCAAAACCCACAGGGGCCACCCCACATATTCCCTTTCACCTGCCCCACACATGCATAGAGGATGGCGGGGACCAGATGCCCGGAGGGAGTGGTGGGTGTGGCCTCTGTCCCTTTCTCAGGGATATGGGTGCTGGGGAAACCCCTCCAAGTCTCCTTCAGTGCCAGACGGGTGGGCCCGGCTCCGAGCAAGGACACAGCCTGCGAGAGCCTCGGAGAGCAGCCAGGAGGCGTCTGGGCGCACAGCAGTCACAGGACTTGCACCGCAAAGGGCCCCACTGCCGCCGACTGGGGAACTCAAAGAAGCTGCTGCTGGGGAAATCTGGGGGGTGGGGTTCGCAGGGCTGGATTGGTGATCTGCACACAGCTTCTCTGAAGCTTAGGCGCCCTTGGCCTCAGAGAGCTGTCACAAGCAACTGCCCCACGCGCCCTTCTCAATGCCCCAAAGGCTCTGGAAGCACCCACGTGGCGGCGTCTCCAGGGAATGGAATGACATGATATACTAGAGTTTAGAGGGTTACCCTGACTTATGATGGTGCCAGCTCATGACTCCTGGCTGATACTGACAGCGCTTCATGGACGGCAGTCACCCCAGGGAAGGGTCTTAGGGCTCCAGCCAGCCCCAGCCAGCCAGCTCTGTGATCTACTAGCTGGCCTGCTGAAAAACCACCCGGATGAGGGAAGGCCTGCCCGGCCAGCACAGCCATCCTCACTAACCTCTGGAAAATGGGGTGGGGTGGCTCAGCCAGCAGGTCTCAAGTGTATCTCTCTCCTCCCCACCCCCAGCCCACATCCCTCCTGGCAGATGAGTCCTCCAAAAACCAAACCCACTGCCCTTGAGGCGACCCTGACTCACAGTGACCCTGCAGGACAGGTCGAAGTGCCCCTGAGAGCTTCCAAGACTGCAGCTCTTTATGGGAGTGGAAAGCCTCTTACTTCTCCCACAGAGAAGTGGTGGTTTCGAACTGCTGACCTTGAGGTTGACAGCCCAATATGTAGCTACTCTGACACCAGGGTTTCTCTGGAGCAGTGGTTCTCAACTTTTCTCATGCCTTGACCCTTTCATACAGTTCCTCATGTGGTGGGGACCCCCAACCCTAAAATTATTTTCATTGCTACTTCATCACTGTCATTTTGCTACTGTTATGAATTGGGCAACCCCTGTGAAAAGGTTGTTCAACCCCCAAAGGGGTCGCAACCCACAGGTTGAGAACCGCTGCTCTAAATAAATCCTAGGTGCCCAGAAACCAAACAGACCTCCCTGGGGATCGTGCCTCAAGGGACTTCTGGGCCGGCATGACCTTGACAACAGGAAATGCTCACACAGTTCCCCCTCTTCCTCTGACCATGTCCTCCTCCTCCTCCTACTCCTCCTCCTCCTCCTCCTCCTCCTCCTCCTTTCCTCATGCTCCTGGAGATGAGCTGCATCCCTGTTGAGACCAGGAAGCCCAGACGTTGAGCAGTGTTTGAGATGCACAGGGGAGGGAAGCCCAGGGAGCAGACATTTATCATGCTGTGTTCTCAGCAGGGAGAGGCCCTTCCTTTGCTGGGATGATGTGTTCATAACAGGAGATCTGGTGTCACAGAGGATGAAGCAGTCTTCTCACTGCCAGGTCAGCAGTTCGAAACCACCAGGGGCTCTGAGGGTGTGAGAGAGGCTTTCTGCTCCCATACAGGAACACCCCGCACCCCGCCCCCACCCAGGCAGGCAGTTCTGCGCTGCCCTATGGGGTTGCTATGAGCCGGTGTCGACTTGGTGGAAAGTGAGCTCTTCTGCATGCTCATCAGCGCATCTCTGGGCGGCACAGAACGCTAAGCACTCGGCTGCCACCCCAGGCTGGTGGTTTGAAGGTATCCACAGATGCTTCGGAAGAAAGACCTGGCCACCTGCTACTGAAGGTCACAGGTGAGAGAGCCCACGAAGACACGTTCCACTCTGACTTTGGGGGGGGGGGGTTCCAGGAGCTGTCATCACCCACACTGCGCTGGGTTTTCCAGTTTCTGTTGCCACCATGGTTGGTTGTGGTTTTCTGTTAGGTTCCAACTCGGTGACCCCGCGCGAAACAGAAGATACCGCCGCCAGGCCCTGTGCACCCTCTCAATGGTCTGAGGCCTGTCTGCGCCCATGGCCGCAGCCGCTGGGTCAACCCATCTGCTTGAGCAACGTCCTCTGTGTCGCTGCTCCTCTGCTTGACCAGACATGAGGTCCTTCTCCAAGGACTGGTCTCTCCTGGCCCCAAGCATAACCATCACACAGGTGCAAAGCCTGACACAATCACCCTCATCTTCTTCCAGACCAAGGCAAGGCCTTTAAATACCACAAAGTCATCAAGACACCAGACTTACTGTCTGATATGGACAGACTGCTGGGTCCCTGGAGCCTGGGGTCCTTCTCAAAAACTCACTGCTGCCGATTTGGCTCTGATTCCTGGCAACCCTGTAGGGCAGGGAAGAGCGGCCCCTGTGGTGCCCAAGACCCACCCCTGTAGGTCCCCTCTCAGTCCCCAGCAAAGGGGCCCTGCCAATGAACGATTCGACCAGGGAGGGAGACGTTGAACACCCACATCCCCAAAACCAGGAGGGCGGCATTGGCCCAGACAGCTCAGAAGGCAGGAGGGGCAGGGAGAAGAATAAGAGCCATGGGGAACCCTCGGGAGTGGGGGCAAGAGGGTTGGCACATGGTGGGGATCCAAACCCATGTCCCCAAGCCAACTGTGTATGAACTGTGGAACGAGAAACTCCTGTGCTCTGGAAGCTTCCCCCAAACTTCCGTGGAAGTAAAGACGTGAAAATAAACCTTGTTGGCAACCTCCCAAACCAGCCCAGCAAGACGATGACGTCTGTACGGAATTGGGGGGAAGGACATGATTGGTGCCAGTTGGCAAGCCCAAGGCAACCCTCTTTGATAGTGACATAATCTGGTGACAATTTGAGACTTAAAGAGTGAAAGGATAGAGTTTGGCCTGTCAATCAGGTCACAGCTTGATGACCTCATTTGGAGGCACTAAGGAGATAAATAGCTCGCTGGAGGTGGGACACACTCCCTGCGAGACCTTGCAGCTGACAAGACACATGGAGCAACTCTAGAGCCTGGAGCTGAAGGAGCCACGTGGAGACCCTTGCCAGCGCTGAGCTGCCTCTACTGCCACTGGATCCACAAGAATTTCCACTCACTGGCCTGTGAATCTTCCTGCATTCGGTGTCATTGTATGTGTTTCGTGAGTCTGAAGAGGACTTTATAGATTGGCATCGGACATATGGGCTAATATCGGACTTATGGACTTGGTCTAGACTGGGCTGGGATGCTTTCTCAAGATTCAATTGCTCTTGTATATAAAGCTCTTTCTTATGCACATATGAGTGTCTATGAATTTGTTTCTCTAATCCACCCAGACTGACACACCCTCCAGCCCTAAATGCCCTGAAGGGGAGTCTGATGGAGCCTGAGGCCCATGGAGAGGTGAGTTCTGTTTCTCCTGAATGTCCTTTCACCTCTGCCTTGACCTCCACGAGTCACCCCAGCCCACAGCTGGCCGGGCAGCTCTAACTCTCAGCAAGCCCGAGTCCAGCTGCCCACCAAGTTTCCAAGTCTGTCATCTGATGAAGGCAAGGCCACTGCCTCTTCCTCCAGAGGAGCGGCGCGTGAATTTGAACTGCCAACCCTCCAGTTAGCAGCCAGATAGATGCTTAACCACTGGACTACCAGCACTCTGCCTTGCCATTGAGCAAAACCCCACTGCCCTCGGGTCAATTCTGACTTGCAGTGACCCCACATAGGGTCTCATGGACTATTGTAGATCTTTACAGGAGCAGACAGCCTCATCTTTCTCCAGAGGAGCAGCTGGTGGGTTTGAACCCCTGACCTGTCTGTCAGCAGCCGAGTGTTCAGCCACTGCAGCACCAGGCCAGCACAGACAAGTACAAGACCAGTTTCCTTGGGTGACCTCTTTGCAGGGGCTGCTCTCTGAGAGAAAGATCCGGTTTCCTTCCTTAAAGAAACTTGCTGTTTCTGGCAAGTGCCCAAGGATAGAGCCGACGTCTAATTTGAGCGTGCCAACTTAATCAGCGTTTCTTGACTGCTGTTTTGAGGCTTTGGAAAGCTGGTTAGCAGAGGGAACGAAGAAAAATGAGAGCATTTAGGGCTCCTTTTTTTTTTGGTCAGATGTCTTTATACAGAAAACTCATCATTCCCAACCTGAGTGAGCTCAGTGGTGAGCCTCCCACTGGGGACAGGAACATCACCATCCCTCTGCGGAGACAGAGGGGCTGCCCTTCTGCCCGACCCCCAGTTAAATGATGGGCTTGTGGGGCTTTAACACACAGCTGCCACCCCCTACGCGCATTTCCTCCTCTGTGGCTCTGAGACGTACATGGATGAGGCACACTCTCCAGACGAGAAGGCCGGATCCGTTCCTTTCCCCAGACAGGGCTGCCTCCAAATGCCTGCCCTTCGTTTGTCCTTCAAAAGTTAGACTTCGGTGAGGATCCTAAGCCCCCAAAGTCAAACCCACTGCTATGAAGTCAATGGGGTCTCACGGTGACCCTGCAGGACAGAGTGGATCTGCCCCCAAAGGCTCGGAAACAGTGCCACCTTATAGCCCAGGCCACTCATCTGTTGCCCTCAGGGCTGACTTTTGGTGGACAACCCAGCGCTTCTCTGCCGCATTACCAGGGTGCCTTTGCTGGCCTGGGGTCCTGACCACGGCTTGACTGCAGGAGGACTGCCCGGCACCCTCTCAGGGTTAAGTACCAGGAAGCTGACCAGAAGAAAGGTAGATAGGTGGTTTGAGCCAAGCGCCATGGAAGAAAGACCTGGTGGTCTGTCCTCCTAAAGATGACCTTCAGGCCGTGCCACACCACCACATGGGGCCAAGGTGGGGGGGAGCCCACCTGCCCTCACCCAACTACCACCCCACCCCCACCCCTACACTCCCAAGTGGGAACTAACTCGTCTATACCAACCACCACCAAAGCCACAGGCTCCCAAGTGGGGTCGCACTCACCAGCTCCCACATCTCAGACATCAATGTTGGACTACATGGGGGTCAGAGAACTGAAAGAAAGTCTCTGCAGAAGCCTCTGATCCTCCCAGGAAGCTTCATTCCCCCTCCCCCAGACCCCCTCCCCACTCAGGCTGCTCACCTCCTGATGCCACAGGGTGCCTCTCCTCGTGGCGGTGACCTTGCCTCTCCATGAGACTGTGAGCCCCCGGCCTGCGGGCAGGAGCCTGGTCTTGCTCTCTGCTGTAGACCGAGGTCAGAAACAGCGCCTGCCACCGGCCTGCATGACTCCCGACTTGTGGCGACCCCGACCACGTGGAGAGGGATCACTCAGCTCCTGTGCCACCATCCCCTCCCTCTGGTTTCAGGTCACACCCCTGACCTCCACAGGGTTCTCACTGGCTGATCTTCAGAAGCAGATCTCCAGACCTTTCTTGCTTGTCTCAGTCTGGACCCCCACCCCCACCCACCCGGAACCTGAACAGCCCTCCCACGGCACCCAAACCTTTCCTGGCCGACAGTGGTCCTTGCACACGAGGTCTCCCTCATGGAAGGCACAGCTCCTACCCCAGAGGCACTACTGCACGCTGGCACACTTCAGAACTCTGCAAACAAGCGCTGGGTGAATGAATGAGCAGCGTAGATGGGAGAAGAGCACTCAGCAGTGAACTCTAAACAATTCTCCAAGCCCCGGCCAGGGGTTATTGCATACAGTCCTCGCTGAAATAGGATTAAAAGTCAGAAATATTATTTTCAAATAACCCATCCCCCGTGAGCATCGTAGTCTGTGATCAGAGACTTCAAATGCCAGCCTAAAGCCAGCCTCCGGGGACCGAGTCCCCTTCATGCTCCTCAGCAAGGAAAGATGGGGTTCTGAAGGATGCATCCCCACCTCCGCTCCTCTGCCAGGGACAGCCTGTGTCCGGGGGTGAGTTGGGAAAATTGGGGGTTCTATAGATGGGCTGAGCGGAGGGTTGTAATCAGAGGAGAGGAAGACGGGCATACTGTTAGTTCGTCTGTGTGATAATTAAAATGAGCACTGAGATTCCCGATTCGAGAGCTTCCTGACTCACCTGGCCATCTCAGCCCCAGTGGGCATCCCAGTCGACACTGCACTTGTCTATGGAGGGATTCCTGGAGAGCGGACTCCACTGGGGAGGACCAGGCCCCGTGGGGAGCAGCCCACCAGTCTGCTGCTCAGATGGGAGTCTGGGTTCAAGGCCCCAACTGGGGAACATTGTTGGCCAGCATCGGAGGGTGACAGATGCTCACGGGGCTGTCACGTCACCTGGGATGTCAGGGGTAATTAGCAGCCAGCGGTAATTAGCAGTCTGCAAACAAATATCCAATGCACGCACTGGCACTGCCGGGAGAGGGTGGACTGATTTGGGGGCCCATTTGCACTCCCTGGAAGCGGACTTTAATGACTTGGGCCTGTAGCATGGTGGCAGAGCCAGCGGTGGCCTGCAGAGGGTGCAGCTCTTCCACACACGGGGCTTGAGCTGTTCTTTTACAGCCCATCCCCCAGTTCCTCCCACTCTTTCTGTAAGGACCATGTTGTGTTTTGCTTCCAAAGTGAAGCAGAAGGGGCCCAAGCCCCACTAGGCAGCAGCTGTGAGCACACATAGCCCGAGGCCCCTCCCAGCGCCCTTTACTGAGCACCTCCTGCAGACAGCCAGGCCCGGGCATTGCTGGTAGGCCACTGCAGCAAAGTGATTGTGGCAGGGACTCCAGTCCTGCAAGGTCACCTTGCCACCAGCGCACCATCTGTGACGTGAGCAGCTGCATGAGGAAAACGTTTGAAACATTGTGAGGACGACCAACTATTCAAACAGGAGTAGGGACACCACCTGTGGAGAACCAAGGTCAGGAAATCCCCAGAGGCCAAGAGAGAATGCAGGCCCTGAGAGGGCCCACAGGTGCACACACGGGCAACACCTGGAAAAGCAGAGAGCTGGCCCTGCCCTCAGCCTGGGTTATTTATCCCCTCCTACCCCCACTGACTTAGGAGGCGTGTTTGAGGGTATTGGCCAATCCTATTGGCTGAGTGTAGGCGCACCTCTGTGAGGTCATGTCACCGGGGCCTAGTCTGTGCGCCCAGGAGGACTGCCCACCCAGGCCTACTTGACTTGGGTCTGAGCATGCTCAGTTCTGAATTTCCCAGAGGTGTTTAATTAGTGTGCTTGGCTTCTTTCCAACCCCCTTATTGTGGCATGGGCAGCTAACTTTCATTTAGTGTGGGCATTTGATAGACACAACCCCCTTTAACCCTAGTCTAGCTATCTTTCAGGGTCTTAAAGGCTTGGAGTTAAACAAGTGGCCATCTAGCAGGGAAGCAACAAAGCCCACATGGAAGAAGCACACCAGTCTGTGCAATCATTAAGTGTCAACGGGAAGAGGTATCACAAGTTCAAAAGACACATATCCACTTTGATATGAAGGGGAGTGGATGGTGGGGTCCCAGAATCCTCCAGCAAGACAACTGGGTCATCCCTCCTGGAGATAAAGGTGTGCACAACCTCAGATAACAGCAGAGGGGCGGTACCTGGTCCCGCTGGGTGGAGGCAAAACCAGGGAAGGGAGGGGGGCAGGAGGGAGGAAGGGGGTCAACCTGTGATCTGAGGTCAGGAATGAGTAGGAGCCCTTTGAGAGCCCCTCCTCCACACGAGGACCCCACTGGACATCAGGTAAGTGGGGAACGCATTGGACAGACTTTTTTCTGGGCATGTTTCAAAGGAATCTTAGGAGGACGTGCAGTTCCTAGAGAAAAAAGATGGAGAAAACACACAAAGTCACACTGGGTCCAAGGCTGTAGGCTTTCTCTTTCTGTACAAAAGAGCCCAGAGTTAGGGAACCCAGGTCTGATGTGGTGGGTCTGTAGCCACCAGAACCAAAGATCCTTCTACTGTCCTTCTCTGCACCCTCAGCTCATGGCCTCCATTCCCAGGACCGCCCCATGGTCCAGGATGGCCATGGAAGCCCCGAAAGCCACAGGAGCATGCAAACACCCAGAGCCAAGATCCCAGGAGGGAGTCTGCCCCAAGGCTGCCACCTGGTGGCCACCAGTCAGAGAGGAAACTGGACTGGCTGCCGCAGGAGGAGGGCTGGCCCCTTCAGTGGGACCAGCAGCTTCTAGATTGTTGACTAGGTAGCTGCCACCATTTCTGTTTTTCCTCTTAATGTATTTGTTATTGTGAATTACATGTCAAGCCGCCAACTCTGCTTTCACTCATCAGCCCCCACCGTGTTCCATGCCGCCCCTCCTGATCCTCTGCTCCCCCTGTGAGTCTCCAGCCTCCCTTTCATCCGAGTCAAGCCCCGTCAGCCTTCCAGCCCATTGCTCCAGCCCCCCCACTTTGCCTTCCCTCTCTCAGGAGCCTCCAAAGCCCGTTCCCTTGGGTGTGCAAGGCCTCGTCTTGGCTCTCATCCTGACGGCAGTGGACTCATCCAAGATCTGTCCTTTGGGGTGCACCAACTTCACTCCGCTTCGTGTTCTCCAGGTCTATCTAGGTCAGGAGGTGTTGTGTGGTTTCGTCACTGTTGTTTAGGGGTGCGTAGTATTCCACCATGTGCACTTACCACAGTCTCTTTATCTGCTCTTCTCCAAGGGGCATGGAGGCTCATTCCAACTTCTCATTGTGTGGCACTGTGCGACGATAAGCCTGGGACAGCATATGTCTGCTTGTGCTCCATCCCTACCATCTTCAGGGTCTATACCCAGCAGAGGCATCGTCGCATCCCGTGGGATCCTGTTCCCAGTGGCCCGAGGCAGCGCCCTATGGCTTTTCACACAGGCTGTATAGCTGGCACCACTTCTTGGATAGTGAATAATGAGGGGCGAACACAAGCCTGGACCAAAAGGTTACATCACGATGGAGAAAGATCCATGTTGTCGAGTGGTTCAGCTCGTCTCGCTTGGATCACCAGTCAACGCTCAAGGAGCCGTCAAGAGATCGGAGGGCATCCTGCAAGGGGTAGGTCTGCGGTGTAAGACTTCTTTCGAGTGCTGGAGAGCAAGGATGTCCCTTTGAAGACCAAGGTGGCCTGAGCCCAGCATGGTGGTTTCAGCTGCCTCACGTGCAGGTGGAGGTTGGATGGTGAATAAGGTGGACTGAGGAGGAACGCGTGTATCTAAGCGAGGATGCGGCAAAGAACATGGCAAGTACTGCAGACGGCCACGAGGACAAACGGATAATGCTCCTGAGAAGCCAGGATGGTGGCGCTGTCTCACAGGTCAGCCGTGTTGCCGATAGGTCCGGTCCCTGGAGAATGATGTCAGGGCTGCTGAGGCAGAGGGCAGCAGACAAGAGGAGGGCCTGCAGGAGCTTGAGTGGCCGGGTGGCTGCCACCACGCCCAAACCTCCCAACTATTGTGAGGCTGGTGCCGAGGGTTCCCCTGCATCAGAGCTGGCTGGCAGGCACTCCACAACAACCACACCTGAGGTCAGGCAGTTCAAGGTCGGAGGAACCTTACCGAAGATCTCAAACAAATCATTTGTCAGTGTCCGCCAGACATTTCCAATTCCTAGAAAATATGAAGCTTTGATCCTGACCAAACCGGAATGTCCCTTTCTTGGTGTCTCCCACAGTCACTGAACAGCGGTCAGTGCAGAGGATGGAGGCAGCGGTGCTGGTGGTCACGGGGGTGGTCGGGACCGTGGTTCCGAGAATGGTGACATTGGTGGTCATGGTAGGAGGGGTGGGGCTTGGAGTGGGAGTGGCGGTGACTACAGTGGTGCTGGCCTCTGATGGCGATGGCGGCGGTAGCGGGAGGATGGTGACGGTGATGAGGCTACAGGAAACGCTGCAGATGCGAGTGAGGATGGGGTGCTGGTTCAGGGGGTGCCAGCAACGGTAGTGGTAATCTCCTGAGGGTAGTGAGGATGCTGATCACCATGGCGGTGAGGGTGACCCTCACGAGGATGAGGCTGGCACGGGACCTGGCAGTGCTTGTCTGCTGTGCATAGGGTCTGCCTCCCCAACACACCGTACCAGCCCCAGCACACTGGCGGTTAAGGTAGGAGATGATGAGGGTGATGATGGTGACCACAGTAACCATGGTGACAGAGATGGAGAGGACATTGCCGGAGACAGTGGTGACGTCTATGGCGGTAATGACACGCTATGGAATCTCACGGCAGAAAGGACGGTTGTGTCTCATGAAGCATGGGACTGGCACACATACACGTGCGGTCTGGAGATGAAGGGACTCTTCCTGTCTCTCTAGAAGCCGATGGTTTCCCGTCTCCACTTCTTCCCGGGCCTCTGGTACTGTTAGTTACCTTGTGCTAAGTGGGGGAAATTGCTGCTCCGACTGTGGTCACCTGTACCTGCCAGTAAAGAGCTCTTCACAGACTAACTCCATCTGGATATCCGCGAGGTTTTGACGTCTTTGTTTTTAGAGAAAACAAATTAAATTGGCCCAAAGGAGCCACTGATTCATTTCCTTTCTCAGGAGCTGTGGCCGTAAGGAACGAGAAGTCTTGTCATTTGGTGCAACCAGGACAGGAGGGGAGAGATTCTCCCAGAAGGCTGTGTGGCAGAGGAGAAGTCGCAGAGGGTAAATGACAGGCACCTGACTAGCTGCGTCAGGAAGAATAAGGTGGGGGATCAGACAAGACGACTTCAAGGGGCCGGATTTGCTGGACTCCAGGGGAGAAACATTCTGTGTTGAGCACATTCTCATTTTCGAATCGTTCTCTCAGCTTGGAGAAGTTCCGCCAGGGAGATAACATGTTTCAACAGTTTGGGTTGATACTGCTTGGTACCACTTTTAGGAGTTTGGGGGATGTTTGAGCATGTGGCAGTTGCTCCATCTTCCCTCCCCCGCTAGCTTAGCAATTATATGCCTGCCAATCTGGTCCATCTTCCAGGACTCGGGGACGTGCCCCTGTGAACTGTGACCACATCGTTTCCACGATGACCTATGATCACTGTGAGCCCTTGATCATCCGTCTTCTTTGCCCACTTTCCTCCCCGACCTCTATCCTCCCTCCCCCTCTCACTGTCCCCCATCTCCATGCCTGTTCCCTCCCTCCACCCCTCCCCTGCTCCCCCGCCCCTCTCTTCAGAGAAAGGTCGTCCCTGGCATCCTCCAGCAGAGGTCACTCTTTGCTTTGAGATGCAGCTGGTCATTTTTTTTAGGTGAAAAACATCAGAGAATGGATTGTCCTGGGTTGTCCCTTTCCACAAGATTTGACGTGATTCCATGGAGACACCCACACACAGCCACCAGTGTAGCAAGGTGCACTGCATCTCAGAGATGCAGCTGTGCCCACCCTGCACCCCACACCGTCACGAAGACAATAAGACCAGCACTGCCCGTCACTGCCCCCCTGCTCCTCTCTCTGGCAATGATGGGGCTACGGAGATGTGAGCCCTCCGTCGGCATGGCAGAGTGGGCTGCTCTTGGTATGCTAACTGGAAGGTCAGCAGTTTGAAACCACCAAGCACCCCGAGGGA
Organism: Tenrec ecaudatus; assembly: GCF_050624435.1. Classification (NCBI taxonomy): domain Eukaryota; kingdom Metazoa; phylum Chordata; class Mammalia; order Afrosoricida; family Tenrecidae; genus Tenrec; species Tenrec ecaudatus. The sequence goes on along the minus strand of NC_134545.1, from coordinate 109,165,982 downwards.
AAAAGATGAGGCTCACTGTTCCCATAAAGTTAGCCTTGGAACCCGTGGGGGCAGTTCTACCTCTAGGATAGGGTGGGGTGGCCTCAAGGGCGGTGGTTTTGGTTTGGGGGGGGGGTGGCTATGTAGTCTAGGAATGTTCTTATCACACCCTACTTGTTAACAGACAAGGACTTGGTGGGTGCCCCAGACGAGAGTGAATATAGTCAGTGGGGTTCCGTGGCTGGTCCAAAGGTATGGACAGCAATTCCTAGTGTCTCCAGCTGGGACTGGCTATGGGTCTATCGCCCGTGAGGTTAGAGAGGGCTTCGTGGAAGAGGGTGAGGATGGAATGGGGATTTCTGGCATGGATGGAAGAGGGGCTGGCACAGGGAAAGAAGAAAGGGGTCATCTTGTGGGGAGAACTTGAACCATCGGTCCAACGGGCCAGTGGGATGTAGCCATCTATTGGTGTCTGGCGTTCAAAAGGGTCCAGAGTCCTTCCTCAATCCGCTTTGTGTCCCCCACCCACTGTCTCATTTCTGTCTGACGGTTGGGAGAGCCAAGGGTCAGTGGGAAGCTCCGTGGGCCCACTGTTGTGGAAGAGCCGTGGTGGCACCATGGCTAAAGCGCTCAGCTGCTCAGCAAAAGGCTGAAGGTGCAGATTCACCTGTTGCTTTGTGGGAGGAAGATGGGTGGCCTTGGAAGCCCCGTGGAAGGTTCTGCTCTGTCCTGTGCAGCTGCGACGGGCCGGAATCGACTTGAAGACAGCCGGTCTAAACTGCAGAACCTCCCCACTGCAGGCCCCACATGCCTGATGGACAGGCCCCAAGCCGTCCACGCTCGCTGGAAGCTAGCTTCTTTCCCAGCAAAAGCCAGCTCACAAAATGATCCCTCGGTGTCCTGCGTCTCAAAGAGGACCATTTCAGGGACAGGCCGGCTCCCCAGTACTTACTACTGAAGACTTGATATCAGGCATGGAACAAGGAAGGTCTGGCGGCCCAAGAGAGAGATTAGCAGCTGCGGTCAGTGGGTCTTCCTCCCGCATCTACCTTTCTCCTGACGTAGGCTAGCTCGGAACAAGACTTCAGAGGCCCATGTACTGAAGTGACATGGTTTTAGCGTCCATATATGCCCGGAGCAAAGTCTGAAGGGCTGGCAGACCGAAAGCCTGCAGCAGCAAGTCACCCGTAGGTGACCCACTCCCAACAACTCCCCCCGCCCCCTGTGCTCGCCGTACATGCCAGCGCAGGCCTGGGCTCCAGAGGGCTCTCCGTGGTGGAGCTGGAGAAGTCGATCCCTGAGCTGTTCTCCCAAGATGCCTCTGGGTCAGCTTTTCATAGCAGTCAAGCACGTTAACTCTTTGCCCCTCCACGGAGCCTTGCACACACCAGCACCCAGGCCCTCAGGAAACGCCGGCTCGCCTGTGCCCTGGACAGCCATCCTTCTGGAGTCAGCGGCCCTCCGGCTGGCCCCAGACAGCCAGGGACGCTAACCTTCTCTCGTTGACCCACTTAGGAAGTGATGCTATCCCTGGATCCCCTTACCTAACTTGTCCTGCTCACTAACAGCCCCCCAGAAGCCAGTCACCGGGCTGATTCTTTTCAGGGGTGGGGCACAAGACACTCTTCCCAAGTGTCGTGGGGCTGTGCTCTGATTGGATGATGACTCAGCCTGGTGCCTGATTCCCACGCAGTCATGATAAACTCACTCAGCACGCTTGTGCCCAACAATGGTGGGTGCAGTTGAAGCTAAGGAAGGTTGAGATGAGGTGATCCTAAGAGGCCATTGTGTCCAGGGTTCTAATCCAAAGCTCCCTGGGGCCCTGCTGAGGCATCGAGAGCCAAGTCTGGGGACGAGGAATACAAGGGGCACTGAGAGTGAACTCCCATCTGATGTCATGCTGCCCACCGAAGGTCTCTGCCATGGCTCCTGGGGATTTGGGGTCCCTATGTGGTTGGGTGGGGGAACAGGGAGGGTGCACATCATGTTAAAAATAAGGTCACTTGAGATGACTTCCAGGGTCACTCTATGGGTCCCAGGAGAGCCAAGAGCTTGGCTTTTGTCTGTCTGCGCTTCCTGAGATTGAAGCGCAGGCAGGTTGGGGATCTCAGGGAGGGTGGAAACCGTGTGGATACACAGTTGAGGATTTGGATCACCTTCTCTACGGACTGGTCGGGAGATTGGCCCAAAAGGCAAGGGCTCATTTTTCAGTGGTGTACAATAGTCCAGTTGGACACTCATTTCTCCCACATTTGTTGTTGTTGAAGAATCTCCACCTCCAACGCTTCTTTGTGGGACTGTCTGGGCTCGTCTCGGTCCCGAAGGAGCAATAAAGGAGTCGCTCGCCAGGCGGGGTCCCTTAGAATGCCAAGAAGAAGAGGGTTTGGGTGCTGTGGCTAACCCTGAGACTGCAGAGCAGCCTCTGAAAGCCGCGGTCCTGCCGGCCCCGTCCAAGGTGACCTTGAGCCTCACCCTCTGTGTTCTGGCCGGGATATTGACAGTCAACAGTGGAGAGAGTCACCCCAGCTGTCTGGAATATCAGCCAAGGCAGGTGTCGCGTCTGGTTCTGACTGGCATAAAAATCATATTTACTGTAAATCACTCTCGGTTGCTTCCCATCTTCGAATCAGCTCTGAGAGGAAATTGGAGTCCCCACTCGATGGTAAGAATGATGTTCCCAATAAGACGCTGTGTGGGCTGAGCCCATCTGGATGCCAAGAGCTGGGGGCTTCAGGTGGGAGAGGGCATGTCTGCGGACACGCCACTTGTAGGTCATTAAAGGGGGCCTGCGTCCTGCAGTGCCTCCCACGTGGGCTCCCGAGAGAAGCTTGGATGGAGACGTGGAGCCACAGTGGCCCACACTGAGGGGGCGGGATGGGCTTACTCATGCCGGTTTCCCTTGCTCTGGAAACAAGGCAATATACTGGTGTTTACCAGGCCTGCCTGCTGGAGTCAGAGCTCAGCTGCTGTTGCCATGACGACCAGATGTCTCACACCTCTCAGCGAAGCCGCCCCTGCTTTGCTCCAATTGCGTCCCCTCCTCCCCACAGGGTCTGGGGACTTATTTCCCAGTGGACCTGTGGGGCCTGGCCTTGGCCTTGCGTAATCTCAGCCTGAGAACTCTCAGTCAGGAATTAAGGGAGACGCTGACCCTGTGCCAGGAGAGCTAATAAATAAATGGTCGGCGTCAAGTCCACGTGAAGGCTAGATGGGCAGCTGGGCCGAGGCTAAAGGCCGGGGCATCGTCCACTGCAGAGGCGTGCATCTGTCTCGAGAACAAGGCATCATTGTCAGACACTGGAGACCAGGCCTAGAGCTGCTGCTAGCGGCTGGAGCCGAGGCAGGAGAGAGGCCTGGGCTGAGGATCACCTCCTGCTCTAAAGAGCTGGGGGATGGGGTCCGGAGGCATCATTCCCATGTTCGTTAGAGCCTGTTGTTAATGGGCCTTGGCTTTAGAACAGTGGCACCCAGGCACAGAATGGTGGCCGGTACCAGGTGTCACTGAGCCTGCTCAGACTCATAGTGACCGGATGTACAACCCGCCACTTGTCTGTCAGCCTGTCGCACCGGGGTGGCCGGGTGTTGGTGTGGTGCTGGAAGTCGTGTCACCGGCATTTCAAAGGCCAGCAGGGTCACCCTAGGGAACAGGGTTCAGAAGGTGCCCAGACTAGGAACAGACAAGGCAGAGCTCTCCAGATAGGAAATGGCTGATGGGCACTGCTGGCCCAAGTTGTGTGGGCAGAGAAGGGGCTGCTTGGTGTAGGGAGTTGCTGCGTGCTACTGTGAGAGGCTGTCCTCCTGCCTGCGGTGGACCATGGGGCAGGTGACAGTCTCCCTGCGTCCTGCAGCACTAGCACCTCTCAGAGACTCCCCTGACCTCTATGCTGGTAGGAGGGCTCAGAGGCCACCAACTCAAACTCCCACCTCTGACAGTGAGTCGATTCTGACTCACGGTGAGCCACTAGGACAGGGTAGACTTGCCCCCGCGGGTTCCCCAGGCCAACTCTTGATGACAGTAGGAAGCCTCCTCGGTTTCCTTTAGACCATTTAGTGGTTTCAAACTGCTAACCTTGTGGGTTAGCAGCTCAGCACATCACCACTCCACCACCGGAGCTCCTTGAAATAGCTTAGTGGACCCTCGTCTATGAGTTCAGCTCCTCAGAAAGAACATCAACAGAGGCAACCGCTTGTCACTTCTTTTTTCCTCCACATAGTAGCTTCATTGAGGTATAACTCTTATACCATAAAATACACCCATCCAAAGTGTTCGGTTCGGTGGCTTCTAGTATACTTAGAGTTAACAATCAGCTGACATCATGACAATCAGCGTGACGGCAATTAAGTTCTCTCAAAAGGAGACCTTGTTCCCATTGGAAGTCACTCCCTGTTCGGCCCTCTCACTCACTCAATGTCGGCGAGCCTATTCCAACTCGTGGTGGCTCTACAGGTCGGATCAGAGCTGCTCCTGTAGGTGACGGAGGCTGTAGACCTCGGCGGGAGCAGAAAACCTCACCGTTCTCTTTCAGAGCGGCTGATGGGTTTGAAACGCTGACCTTGCTGTCATCAGCCCAACATATAACCCCGAAGCCACCAAGGCTCCTTTATTAATCCTTGGGCAACTATTGATCTTCTTAACTTTAACCCCGACACCCCCAATGCTTGCCCCTTCGTTCAGTCCCTGGGCAAACGTTAATCTACTTGGCCTTCTCAGCCACGTGCCGATCGCGGGCCATTCATATTAAGTGGCATCATACAAGGTGTGGTCTGTGATCCGCCTTACTCACTTCACGCAGTGCTTTCAACGTTTACTCGTGTTGCAGCAGAGAGCAACGCTTAGTTTTTACGGGCAAGTAATGTTTCATTGTTTGACGGTGCCACATTTGGAGGGGCATTTAAGTGGCTCCCAGCTTTGGGCTATCATGAATGCAGTTACAGTGAGCTTTGGCTGTTTGTGTGTGTGTGAGGACATGTATTTTCATCCTCTTAGGTATATTCTTCTGAGTGGGATCGCTGGGTCCAATGGTAACTTTGTGTTTGACATTTGGAGGCACAGTTAGATTGTGTGAGTTTACCTTCCCGTCAGCAGTATATTCCCAGCCTCTCCGTGGCCCAGCCGGCGCTTGTCTCCACCTGTCTTTGGGATCCTGGCAGACCCAGGTGGTGGCTGTGAGTCGGTATCCCACTATCCCACGGAGCCTTGATCTGCATTTCCATGATGGCTGGGGGTGCTGAGCCTTTTTCATGTTTGTTTGGGTTTTGTTTGTAATTTTATTGGCTTCTTTGGAGAAGCATCTTTTCAGATCATGGACCCAATTTTAATTGAGTTATTTTTCTTTTTATTATCAAGTCCTCAGCGATCCCCCATATCATTTGGCTCCCAGTCCCTTTCCAGGGATGTGATTTGCTAAAGCTCTTCCATTCGATGGGTTGTCTTTGTCATATTTGGATGATGCCCTTAGAGGTGCAAACGCTTGTATTTTAATGACGTCTGATGGATCCATCTGTTCTTTTGTTGCTTGTTTGTGGTTTTGAAACCTAACTGTAATCAGCTTTGAGATTCTGGGCAGTTCACCCCTTCTCCATGCTCTTTCTAGCAGGTACCAGTAAGAAGAGGTCACAGTTTCTGCTCAGAGAATGCAAAGGCTCCCAAGGACACCCCTCACAACGATAAACGCATAGCAACCATGTATTTCGATGGTGTTAGACACACTGAGCTGCAGAACTGTCGTCTCCTCCTCTAGAGATGGATGAGCAAAGAGAGAGGAACTTTCCGTTTGAGTACATTTTACATACCAAGCACAAGCTACTTAACAGGTAAATGTAACAACCAAAGCTCAGAGAGGTGAGGTGGCTTTTGCCCAAAGTCACATCGTCAATGGTGGGACCTGCATGGAGCTGGCCACCAATGACTGGTTTAATACCCCGTGGATTTTGTTTCAGCTTTGTTTGCCATGAGGGTAAAATGTCATCATGGAACATGAAGTCTTGAAAACAGTGTTAGCAAAATCTTATATGAAGACACAGAGCGCCAAACTGTTCGGGGACACACAGACGGAAACAGTCAACAGTCGTCATCGAAAATCTCCTTTTATGGTATTTGCAAGCTGAGACTTGATTGGACGTCGCTTGATACCGGATGCAGGACTCATTTGCAAATTCAGATCCCAGACACGTGCTCTCTAGAGCAAGTCCACACTGTGACAGATCATCCTCCCTGGCAATCAAAGTTCGTCAACGGATGGTTTTACCCCAGAAAGCTGTCTGGTGAGTCCTGGCAGATAAGCCCCTCTCGGCCAGAAGCCAGGCCATAAACTCAGCAACCGTGGACCCACACATGCCAGAGTTACAGACCCTGCAGCAGGTGCCATGCACTGTCTGTCGTTCAAGGGGACATCACAAAGTTCATGGGGAAATGCAATGAAAAGACCGATGCAGCTAGTGACAGCGACATTGATTGACGAGACCAGGGGTCAGCCAAGGGAGGTGGGGCCATCCGGAGAAGACCTGCACAAACCAGAGGTGGCTAACTCCCTGGCATGACCACTCTTGCCCTCCTGCTGTCTTCAAAAGATCCGGCCAGTGCAGTGTGTGCGTGCGTGCGTGCGTGTGGGTGTGGGTGTGTGGTGGGGGGTGTCGCTGGGCTGGGAGGGAGACTTCCCTCTCAGGACTTCTTGGTTTCTCGCAGCAAACTCTGCAAAATTTCTGTAAGCCATTCGTTCCTGTGAGCCCTCAAACCAGAAGCCAGTGACTTGTAGGCGATGGTTACAATATCCTGCTGGCTATGGGAGGACCATGGGGTCACTGATGACAAGGGATGGCCTCCTTCTGAGATGATGCCACAGCCAGGCACACGAGTTTAGCTGCTCGGCAGCCTGACAGGTCGGATTGCAAGCTGTGAAGCATTTGTATTGGATGAGTGGAAAGCACACCAGGATTTGATTGATTCCTGCAGGAGTCCCGTTGCTGCTTCTGTCCCTGTGTGATAAGACAGTCGGTATTTAAGGCCCCAACAGGCTTCTAAAGGGCCATCCCTCAACGGTGCCCCTCTCATGTCCCTGCCATGCTGCCATGTGGCTGCAGGAGCCCAGCATGTTCCCTGGTCCTTCCCCACTGGCAGCAGGATCCAGAGCGTGGGGGCTCCCGGGACAGGCGTTCCCCTTCTCCCAGTGTCGTCCTGTGTTTGGAGGGCAGAGTGTGCTTGTCTGAGTGGGCTGAGACACCCAGGGGGTGCCAGCTGGGGGAGGGCCACATAAGAAGCAATCTTGGTAGCTTCCCCTCTCCCCCCATACCTGCCTGGGTCGCCAGCCAGAAGGACACCGCAGAGCGTTGCTTCCCAAGTCCCATTTCCTGTGCTTTCCATGGACTTTCTTCTGTTTCTGGGGAAGCTGCCGATCCTCAGACGGGACCCATCCTTCTCAGCAAACTTATATGTGATTTTGGCCTTTGGGCAAAACTCCCAATAAGAAACGTTTCCAACGGCCTCCGTTTTGTTCTGAGAGGCAGTACCTGATACAAGGGTGGTGTGTGAGTCTGGGCGGACTAGAGAAACAAATCCAGAGACACTCATATGTATATAGGAAAGAGCTTCATATACAAGAGCCATTGTATATTGGGAAAATAGTCCAGCCCTGTCCAAAGCAAGTCCAGGAGTCCAATATTAGCCCATATGTCCTATGCCAATCTACAAATTCCTCCTCAGAATCATACAACACATGCAATGATGCTGAATGCAGGAAGATCACAGGCCAGTGGATGGAAAGTCTTGTGGATCCAGTGGCGGTGGAAGTATCTCAGCACTGGCAGGGGTCTCCATGTGACTTCTCCAGCTCCAGGGCTCTACCTCCATCAGTGTAGCTCCATGTGGATTGTCAGCAGGAAGATGAAGCAGAGAGAGTGTGTGTTCCGCCACCAGGCAGGAAGACAGGCATTCCCAATGTCCTTAGGAGAAGACCGCCCACACAGAGGCTTCATTGGCTTTGACCTGATTGACAGGCTAGACTCCACCCCTTCACAAGTAGACAGATCATGTAACTGCCACATGTGGGAAACCTTTTTTTCTGCAAAAGGCCATTTGGAGATTTAAAGCACCATTCTCGGGCCACACTGGTCAAACATTCAATTAACTCACCCGTCATGTGATGGCCGGAAAGGATTCTCTTTGGTGAGGCATGGGTTGGTAGCTGGTATTGATGATTTCACAGGCCTTATGTCCAGGCTGTGGGCCAGTCGTTCCTCATCCCTGGGTCTCTAAGATCAGCTCTGAACCAAGTGAAACAAAGGGAAGTGTGTTGCTGGACTTAAAGACCCTTGTCTCAAGCCCCTGGTTTCCCAAGTTCACAGGCCAAGGTGTCACTGAGGATTGTCATGGTGGTCTGCTGTCTTCTCACTGGCAAGGAGGCTACTTAACCACAGCCCCCCACCCCATCTGCTGGAGCAGAGGGAGCAAGAGGGCGTGGGGAAGACAGTTCTGCCCCACTGCTGACAGATAGGTCCTATGTAAGAGAGAGCTTCAGATACAAGAGCAATGGCATATTGAGAAAACACCCAAGCCCAGTCCAGGTCAAGTCCACATGTCTTGTATTAGGCCATATGTCTGATACCAATCTATAAAGTCCTCTTCAGACTCACAAAACACATGCAGTTCTGCCACATGCAGGGAGATCACAGGCCTGTGGGTGGGAAGTCTTGTGGATCCAGTGGTGTTGTAAGCATCTCAGCACTGGCATGGGTCTCCACGTGGCTCCTCCAGCTCCGGGGCTCTGGCTGCATCCATGTAGCTCCATCAGGCTCGTTGTCTACAATGTCTCCCAGGGAGTGAGTCTGTGTCCTGTTTCCAGTAAGCTATTTATCTCCTTTGCGCCTTCAAATGAGGTCATCAACCTAAGACCTGATTGAAAGGTTAAACTCCACCCCTTCACTCTTCATTCTCTCAAATTGACACAGGTTATATAACTACCAGAGGCCCCCTGCCTGCATTCCCTTTAGGAAGGTCCACCCTCAAGTCCCCTTCAGCTCATGGCCACCCAGTATGTCTGAGAGCCAAACACCACCGAGCGTCCAGTGCTGGTTTGTGAAAGCGAATCACCAGACCTTTCTTCAGAAGGCCCTCTGGTGGACTCCGGTGTCCAGCCTGGCAGTGAGGCACTGAGCGAGGGCTGGTGAGTGCTTAGCCCATGGCACCAACAGGAACCTGCAGGGAGCCCCTAGGCTTGGTTCGTTGTTCCTTCTCTCTTCCCAGCTCTGCTTCTGAAGCGGACCCAACTGGTACCACATTCCAGACACGCATCTGAATTCTGGATGGTTTAGTGCATCAAGCAAAAAGTACATCGCACTTGGTAAAGTACAGAACAGACCGAAGAGCCTCCGTCAGATGGACTGACAAGGCGGCAGCTGCAAGGAACATGCCGAACCGCTGTGAGGACGGCTCGGGCCTGGAGAACATCTGCTCCCGTGATGCTAAGCCCACTCACAATGATGTGGGTGACAACAATAACAACAACAACAACAGTATCTCCCTCAGGGTTCATCCTTCTGGCTCATGAAACTTTCCGAAAATATATCCCGGTCTTTTCCGTTGTATATGATGCAGAAGCCCAAAGATGTCAATGGTGGTCGCAGCCACACCGCTCATGGACGGCAGAGCTGGAACTAGATTCCAGGGTCCCTACTTCTCCCACCCCCAATCTAGAAATCACGAACCACACCACACGGTCGTCCTGTTTTAAAAAGACTTGGAAGGCGTCGGAGAGCAGAGACACGTGTGTTTTGACCAATTGGAGGAACTGTCCAAATGACGGCCCCTTTGGGCATGTGATGCAGGGGGGGGGTGCACCTCCAGATACACTGCTCTTCTCGGCCAGCTCCAGGAGGGAGGCACTCCAGTCTCCCCTTTGGTTCAGGGGAGAGCCCCAGTGGCTGGATTCTTCTGTCCTGCAGACGGGAGAAGGGGTAACAGACCATGCCCAGGAAGGTGGACTGTCCTCTACTCACTCAGGGCTGCGCCCATCCTCCTTGGTCACGTGACTGCATCAGACCAGTAAGATGAGTCAAACCCCTTCCTGGGTGGCATCCCCCAATTTTACATCATCTGATGAAAACGTGACCTTAAACTCTGAGAGGAAATGGAGGTGTGGCTGTTTCTTTGGTCATTTTGACTCTCATTGGGATCAGCGAGTTGTTGTTTATGGCTGTGGGGCCTGATGCCCTGCCATTGTCTAGAGCAGCGGCTCTCAACCTGTGGGTCGTGACCCCTGTGAGGGTCTAACAACCCTTTCACAGGGGTCACCTAAGACCATTGGAAAACACATATTTCCGATGGTCTTAGGAACCGAGACACCACTCCTCTATCCATCTCCAGGCGGGTCCTCCCACGTGCAGATACGCCCACCTACGAGTACCCGGCGTGAAGACCATGACCCACCCCACACCATGCTTCAAGACAACATTTCCTCTGTTTGTCATTAGAAATATTTCACTATCTAGAATTACACTTGTTTTTGTGATGATCACTCTGCTTTGATTATGTTCAATTTGTAACAATGAAAATGCATCCTGTCTATCAGATAGTTACATGACGATTCATAACAGTAGCAACATGACAGTGATGAAGTAGCAAGGAAGATAATGTTATGGTTGGGGGTCACCACCATGTGAGGAACTGTATTAAAGGGCCGCGGCATCAGGAAGGTTGAGAACCACTGAAGGATGGGGGCTTGTTCACCTCCTGCCACCTTCTCACACTATCGATTTGGCCTGGAATTGTGAGAAATCGGGAAGGCGTGTTCTAAGAGCAGAAGGGCTCTCAGGACCCTGGGCTCAAATCTTAGACCCAGACTTTGGACGATGACCCCAGAACAGGACTCTCCCTCCTGTCCTCCATCCCCTGCCCGAACAAAGACTGGGGGTGTAGTGGGGGCTGGGGGGACACCACACAATGGCTCTAAAATGTGAAAGCTGGATTCTTCCAGAGATGAGGGTAAATTGCATCCTTAGCAAACGCCCCCAGGGCATCAAGTTTCAGCTGAAAAATACCAGTAAATAGTATTTGCTTTGTAAATAAATATCAGGTAAGGAGTCTGAGGAGTAACAACTAGTTTGCTCTGGCTGTATGCAAATTGCTAGTCAAAGTGCCAACCCAGACTTCTAAGTAGTCAGACCGTCCTGGACCCCCAAGCCCAGCTACCTGGAGGGTGTGTGCGTGTGTGTTGGCGTGTGCGTGTATCTGTGTGCTGCCAGGTGCTGTCGAGTCGGTTCCAGCTCATAGTGACCCTAAAAACAACAGAACGGAGCACTGCGCTGTCCCATGCCATTGTCACAATTGTGCTTAGGTTCTTGTTATGTGTCATTTGTATGCAGTTGGGGTATGTGTGTGGAATTCAAAACTTTTGCTTTCCTGGCTTATAAGAAAGCCTGTCCCTCCATCCCACCTCACTTGTCAAACATCTACAGAGCATCCACCAGACCAGATGTAAAATGACACAGTTACCATCTTCTCTTTGCCCACGGAAGTTGGGGTTCAGGCCTATTAGATACAACAGTTGTCGAGATGAGACCATTCTCAGAAGGTGGATGGTGTAAGTGCATGGAAATGGGAGTAAGACACCTGGAGTCCTGAACACCTGAGGACAGCCATCAGGGTGATGTAGGGTTGGCTCGGCCTGGTCAGTTACAGTGCTATGGCCACGTGGTCCATGGGTCTGACTACGGAGGATCTGAGTCCAGGGCTCTTAATGTCCTCGCTCCTGGAAAGGCTTTTTGTGGCAGCCTTGGACGCTGGTTTGCATCCCTGCACGCAGATGTTCATGCACCGAGGCTTGGCGGCAACCGTCGCTGTATGTTCCCGCCACAGTTGTGTTTGTGTTCCAGTTCATTAAAGCGAACACTCACAGTGTCAGAACGAAGAAGAAAAATCCACGGAATCACGATGAAGTGTCCCAAGCAAGTGGGTGATATTGATAGGTGTTTTTAAGAGGTGATAGTGACTTAAAACACAAAGGTGCCGGTCAAATATGAAGTGTTGACATGTGTGATGTCTGCTGCTTGTGTATCAAATATGAAGTGTTGACATGTGTGATGTCTGCTGCTTGTGTATGAGATTTTGTTTTTCATCCCATGTAACCTTTTCCCAAGAGTTGAAGGAATATGCAAGGTGTGTGTGTGTGTGGGGGGGGGGCTTGGGAGGGAAAGTAAGAGAAAAAAAAAGAATTGGAGGCAAACAAATCTGAAATCATCTGCCTTTGGCTCAAATATCAATGGAGCTCCTAAAGCATAGCTCTTCATCTCAGAGACGGATTAACAGAAACCAGAAGCCTCAGAAATGACTCCCTCGGAGTGCAGAATGGCCCCAAACGATCACTTGTTACCTAAGAATTCGATTCTAGGAAAGTTCTTCAGCAAAGAAGGTAAGATACACACAGAAACCAAGAGAGCCCATCGCTGGCAGTCCTGCGTTGCAGAGATCACCAACGGGAAGTCTCAGGCTGAAGGAAAAGCACACAGTTGGTGATTGAGAGCTGCTGAAAGGAGCCCCCGTGGGAGAGTGGTCATGTGCTGGGCTGCTAACCGCAAGATCAGCAGTTCGAAACCACCAACTGCTCTGAGGGCAAAAGATGGGGCTTTCTACTCCCATCAAGGGTTACAGTCTCAGACACTCACAGGGGCCAGTTCAAGCCTGTACTATAGGGTCACCATCAGGTAGCATGAACTTGATGGTCGTGAATCTGGCTTTGGTTTTCGGGAGAAATGCAGAATTCCAGAAATGTCAATGCATGAGGGTCTATGAAGACATATTTATTTTCCTTTATTTGTAGTTTTCTTAAAAGGTATATTACGTCTAAAAGCAAATGTGGTCGCACTCTATGGAATGGTTAATCACACCGCTCACTATGAGTTGTGAGACAGTATCAAGAATGCGCATAGAGCTGAATTGCAATGCACTGCTTTGAGTTCCCCATGTGTTAACGATGCAAGAGATTTCATATTTGCTCTACATCGTTTACGTGTTGGAATACATATTGCCATCCACAGAATGACCGCTAAGAAAAAGGGAGCCAGAAATAGGAAGTCAAGATAGAAACGAAAATATCTGATTAACACACACATCCATAAAGGTAAGAAGGAAGACATTGGGCAAGAAACAGATGGAGCTAATTAAAAAATTTCAAAATGGCAGCATCACTAATTAAATCCAACGTAAATGGCCCAAACACTCCTAAGAAAAGATAGAGTGGATACCAGTTCAAGTACAAACAACACACTGTTGGAATAAGTGCACTTTGCACGCAGAGGCAAACAGACTGAGATCCACAGGAAGGACGAAGATCCACAGTTCGAATGGGAACTGGGGCCACCGCATTCATGTCACACAGAAGAGACCCAACGACAAAGAACATTGCTACGCAGAGAAATATTCATGCACCAAGACAATGTATCTTTTCCCTTTTTTGCCATAGAAAACTTTTTACTTTTGTGAAACCCAGTTGGCTCACTTTTTCCTTCTTGCTTCTGGACTTTTGAGTCAAGGTTACGAAGGTTGTCCCCACTGCCGTCTGCATCACGGTGACACCGCTGTTTCTTTGAATACTTACTTGCATGGTTTCACTTTCGGACATTTTCCACTTCCCTGACACGTCTTCCACAGCTTAAAAAAGAAAGAGCAATCGGTAGGGGATTCTGCCTCCAGAAAAGAATCGCACTCCGTTAGTCTAACTGCGAACTGACAGTGGAGAACTAGTGCAGTTTGCTTGCATTTTCTTAATGCATCTAATTGACAGCCAGCATGAAATTTGGGGGCGTGGAAGCAAAACTCTCCAAGTGTTCTCTGTTTCCAAGATCAAAGAGATGGGAAATGTCATAAGTGAGAATTCGCTCTGGCTCCTCTGAGCTTTTGTGTTGGGCTGTGTCAGCGCCAGCGAGAAGCTGCCAGGAGCAGGTTGGGGGCTGTGTGATTTCTGGGAGAGGTGGAACGGTGATGTTGATTCCCCAGTGTGACGAAGGCCACCCTATTGCTCTTGGCTTTTAGGGGACTCCAGGGCATCTCTCCTAACTGCCCAGTGAGGATGGGGAGGGTCTGCTAGGCCCAGCCCTAATGCAAGGCCAGACGTTGAGTACTAGCCGGAAGGGCAGGCACAGGTGAGGCAGAAAGAGTCTCAGAGCCCTGACAGCAAGGGGTTTCCACGTGTGGTGCCTCATACCTAATGTTCATTTATTGCATTAATGGGCAGGGGGCGGGGGTTTCTCATGGTTCAGAGATCGAGAACACTTTGTTGTTGTTTTCTACAGAAAACACGTTTTCAGAAACTTGAATGTGCACCTACATGCATGCACACATGTTAAAAACAAAAACAAAACAAATAAAAAGCAAACCTCATTGCCATGCTCTTCATTCTGACTCGTGGTGACCTTACAGGGCAGAGTAACACTCCCTCTGTGGGCTTCCGGAGCTGTACGTCTTTGTAGGGGGTAGAAAGCCTAATCTTTCCCTCTTGTAGCAGTCAGGGGTTTGGAACTGCTGACCCTGCGTTAGTCAGCCCAGTGCATAGTCTACTATGCCACCAGGGTTCCTCAGTAAATGTGGGGAATGACTCTGTATGTATAGACTGTATCACAACCAAGGTTCCCGGGCTTCCTGCAAGTGTTGGACCATGTCAGTATCTGGCAATGGACAGCACTAATTCAAAGAGCTTTAATTTGTCGCCGTCACCAAATTTCCAGAGGAGAATCACTTGCACAGACGATCCTTCAGTTGCGAGATGTTCCGCGGCCTTGCAGAACTGGGACTTTTCTGTTTAGGCAAAACTGGGCCTCTCCTGGCACATCGGTGGTGGAAAGGGCACAGGAGTTGCAATCTTACAGCTCAGGCTCGTGTTTCAGTTTGTCTGATCTCTGAGCCATTCAGATTTTCAGCCTCAACTTTTCCGCACTGGAAACCGAGACACAATCATGTATCCACTTCATGGGTTGTTTGCAAGACAGAGAGGGGTGATTTGTGCTAAGAAGGCCACTTGCTTCTGTGGCCATAGGGGGACACAGTGCTGTTTGTTCACAGGTCTAAATCCAGGCTCTACACGTATAGGCTTTGTTATCCAGGGCAAGTTAGCCAACGCTCTCTGTGCCTCAGTTTCCTACAATTCCTGCTTCGTGGTGGGAGCATTAAATGAATGGACTCCTGTAGACCAATCAGAACATAGCCTGTTGCTGTTACTTTCATAAGTGAAAGAGAAGCATGGGCACTACCAGGTATGCAATGAGCGCAGGGGCTGTGCACGGAGCTGCTCACCACAAGCTTAGAGGTTCGAACCCCCTATCCACTCCATGGGAGAAAGATGAGGCCATTGGCTCCCATAACAGTTCTTGGAAACCCAAAGGGGCAGTTCTCACCCTCTTCTACGGGGTCGTCCATGTGAGACAGCATCAATTCGATGGCAGTGAGGTGGTTCGTTTTTTTCTGGGTTAATGCTGGGAATTTTCTAGACACTGTGCATGTTGTTCCCTCTACAACCCTCCTCCCGACTTTGTAAGGTGAGGTGTCTTTGATCACGGACAAAACAGGGACCTGGGGGATTATGGATCCAATCTTTTCCTCGAAGCTCATCTTTAAAGTGTCAAAAAGCAAGATGTCTCTTTGAGGGTTGATGTACACCTGGCTGATATCATCGTGTTTTTCAATCACTCCACATGTATGCAAGAGCAGTATAACAGATGAGGAAAATCAAAGCAAGATGACTGCACTAGAATTAGGTGAATTAGGGAAGGCGATTGAACGGGCGAAACAAATCTGTTTTGGAAGACCAGTATGTATGCTCCTTAGAAGGCAGTTTGATGAAACTCGGTCTCATGCACTTTGGAGGCGCTGTCAGGAGGGACCCTGGCGGGGTAAATTAGAGGGCCAGTGAGAAAGAGGAAGCCCTCCTTGGGCTGGATCCGTCCAGTGGCTGCAACAATGGGCTCAAACATCGCCAACAAGCCTAGCTTCCCAGAGCCAGGTCCTCTCCATCCCCATGCTGCCCACCAGCTCGACGGACCTTCTTTCCCAGAAACATACCAACTCCTCCTTTGTCTCTGAGCCCTTGTACTACCCAGCTGTGTGTCTCTCTGTTTTGCTGCCTTGGTTAGACTCCTGTTTAAACAACCTGCTAGGTGGCCCCCAGGAGCCCTGGTGGCATAGTGGTTATGCATCAGGCTGCTACCTGCCACGGTGCACACTTGTAAACCACCAGCTGCTCCAGGGGAGAAGACCAAGCTTTCTACTCCCACGGGGAGTTACAGCCTCAGAAACCCACAGGGACCGTGCCGCCCTGCCCTTCGGAGTTGCTGGGAGTCAGCATCTACGCGATGATGAAAGTGAGGTTTCTGCTTTACGGATTCCCACCAAGTGCAGGCAAGACAGCTTAGGAAACCATCCTGAGGCCCAAATTCATTTTATGTGTGAGCTGTGCCAGAAATCGTCTTTGTTCCTCGTCAGAGAAAACACACAAGCAATGTGTCACTTATGGCTCCGGGGTTCAGACTCGCGAACCCGCGAACCCCTCCTCACGTTGGGACTGCGGATGGAAGCACACCTCAACCAGGGGCTTCTTGGTTGCTGGTGGTTCATTAGGGACCTGGCTCTGAGTTGCTTGACATCCAGTCTGCAGAAGCCGCGCCTCCCTGCAATGTTAGCCTCCCGTCCTGCGGGGCCTCTTGGATTTCTCAGGGACATAACCTTTTGCGCAAAGGCCTATGTCAACTCTAGCGTTGGTTTAGAAAACAAGACAGTATAAAATGCTAACCACGTTATCATAGACTGCACACACCGAGTAGTTCATAGAAGATGCCTGCTGTCATTGGCCTCTTCTCCCAGGAATGTTGTTTGCTGTTAGGCGCTATCAAGACGGCTCCTCTGCATAGCGACCCCTTCACAACAGAACAGAGCCCGGTCCTGGGCCAACCTCACTATTCTTCTATGCTTCAGCTCGTTGCTGTGGACACGGTGTCAGTCCGTCTCATAGAGGGCCGTCCTCTTTGGGGCTGTACCCGCCCCTCCCCCTGCCTACTATTTTACCAAGCATGATGTCCTGCTCCAGGGACGGCTCTCTGCTGACATATCCAAATACATGAAATGAAGTCTCACCATCCTTGCCTCTAAGGAGCCATGCTTCTTCCACAGCATCACTGAGATTACAGTTCTTGAAAGGCGACAGCCTAGGAAATCGACGGGCAGTTCTATTCAGTCCCAGGGGGTCGCTGTGAGCCCAAACCTGCTCGGTGGCACCCAACAACAAAATGTACGGGTAACAAAACACGCACCGTTCCGACAGCTTCGCCTATCATTTCAGCTGCATGCGGCGCGGCTCGGCAATCACCATTGTCCGCCTCACCTTCAAGAAGCTCAGTATCCCCCACGCAGTAAGTTCCCCAATGGGCTTCCCTTTTCCTTTCTCCCACCTGCACTGGTCACCACTCACACACCCCGCTCTCGATATAAAAGCCACATCCCTTTAGGGAGCCAGGAACCCTGGTGGCACGTGGCTGCTGACTGACTCACTCAGGCCACACCAAACAGCAGGCTTTGGTCAACAGTGGTATTTCCAGGTGAGAGGGTGACCAAAGATCCAAAATGGTGCACCCCAGGAAGAGTTACTGAGAGCCCAGTCAGAGTGCTTCAGGGCACGAGGATGGGTGAGAATGAAGGGCAGACTATGCCCAGCCCGGACAGCCGTACTTCCACAGGGTAAAGGGGCTGCCAGAAAGCTGATGTGGCCGCCATGCAGAGGGGAGAGGATCTCAAATCAGAAATCCAGAGGCCTGGAGAAAGAGAAGACCCAAGGCCAGGTTTGACGGTGTCCTTAGGCTAAGGGATGTGAGCCTGGTCCAGCGATGTCAGAGGCCTCACCGGTCCAAGTTTTGGAGATTCTGATTTAGCCAATCTGGGGTGGAAATGAAAAAGATCAGCAGAGGGTTGACACCCCCCAGTCCTCAAAAGAATTGCTTCAAAACCCTGCTTTGAAGCTAGGAATCTTTGTCCTGGTCCAGCCCTCTTCTAAAGACACTTGCGCTCCAGGCAACATTTGCCTTTTATGGGAACGCGAGCGGTTGGTAGAGGAGAGTGGCAGGTGGAGACCTGTTTGGGGAGGCTCGCCAAGTGTGAATTATCCATTGGGAAGAAGGGGGATGGATTGGTGGGCCTGGGGACCCAACCCATTTCGGTGGTAGTTTTACCCATCCTGATCCGCTTAGCTGTTTCTGCCTGAGATGTAAGGCAACTCTGTGAAGGACACATCCCGCCTCTGCTCTGTTGAGTGCCGGCACAGCCTCCATGGAGAATGCCGGGGAGAATCATTAGGCAAGTCAGGGTTGGAGCGACAAGAGCGATTTGAGGATAATGACTCCCATTCATTACAGGGCGATGGTAATGAGTCAAGGGAAACAAATGACAAATTTTTCTTTCCCTCAAACGAGGAATTTGGTGCCAAGCTGGTCTTTGATGATGCTTAAATAACAGTGAGAGGTCATCTGACAAATGTGTCCTGAACAACTCCGTGTTCCTGCTGCAGAAAACTGGTGAAGAACCAGATTGGGGGGCATTAGAAGCCTGCACACTTCTTGGTCTGTGGGCGAGATGTGTAGGAAGGGTGCTGGGACTCAGCGCCCCCTCCCATCCCTGATTTCTGGATGATGTCTCTCACAAATGCATCATCTCTCTGAGAAGACAGATGGCGGCCAAGGGGCTGGGGTGCTGACCTGGGCCACAGGAAGAGAAGTGTCCGATGGTCCGCCTTCGCCATCCATCTGGACTTGCGTTCAGGACGGAGGACATTGCGGACCACTGGCCCAAGAATCAGTTGCCTGAGAGTCAACTTTACCCCATGGTGGCTCCTTCGGGTTCTCAATGGGGGCTTTCCTGGAGCAGTCACCAAATCTGGGAGACCCAGGCCTCCGGTTAAGGGTCAAGCTCTCTACTCATTAGCTCCCCCGGGAGGGCACATGCTGCAGCTGTTTGGAGCAGTCAGATGAAGTGGACCTTCTAGAATGCCACTCCGTGGGCCTTAGAAAGGTTGGGACTGGCTCCTCAAGGACTCTCTCACAAGGCCACAGCCCAGGGAACCTTGCAGGGTGGACAGAGCCTAAAGGGAATACTATGAAATGGGTTTCTGGAAGGCTTGTTGGATGGTGGAAAGTCTACCTGGATGGGGAGGAAGCAAAGCCCACCTCTCCTCCCATCATCTCGTGGCATCATTGTTGCCACCAGACGGGACCTCTGAGGGCAGCAGTGCATGGACAAGCAGACCGATTCCAAAGACTGACGTCCAGCCAGCGGCGATGAGCGGGACTTTGTGGCACGCTCCATGTATTTCCTACAAATCCAGCAAGAATGAGGCCTTGCTAGCCAACCTTCGACTGCTCATCACCACTGCCCATCAACCCATCTGGGAGGAAAGGCAATGAGGAAGACGTCAGAGAAACCGCCTCAGGAGAAACCTTCTTTACAGGATTTTTAATGACATTGGGTCTTCTGGGTAGCAGGCTGCTGTGCGCTGAGGGTGAGGAGGAGTGGGTGTGGGAAGACCCTTTCCACACCCTACAACCCATTCCAGTGCCAAGTGGAGGCACACGCATGCCCGCATGTGCCTGAGGTGTGATGGGAGCCCGGGAAAGACCAGAGGAGAAGGTGGTCCAACAGGCATGTGATAACCGAGAACAAAATGTGAAGACACCCCTGGGCGGTCTTGGGGACACCCCACCTTTTCAGCAGCACAGGTGTTGTCTGACCTGGACCCCAGGTCTTCCCAGAGAACCCGCTCAGGGTGGGGAGAGGGGGCTCCCACTAGAGTCAGGGTTCAAGGAAAGGCCTTGGAACCCAGAGGGCATGCCTGTCTGACACCCAAAGAAGGATCATGCCCCAATCGGTCAGCGTTCTGATGCAGGAGTACCCACTTGAAGCTTGGAAACACCATGCCGAGAGTTCTCAGCCAGAAATGGAAGGACACACCTCCAAAGTCCACTGGGAGTGAGTTTCCAGAGTGGGGACATGCGTCCACCAGACGCTGCAGCTGAGAAACTCCTTCTGCCACGGAGGCGCCTGGAGGGCAATGCACGGAGTGAAATTCGTCACAAGGCACCGGTGTTGCATGAGAGACACTATTTCGGAAAGTCGCGGAAGGTTTTCACACTACAGGAGACATCCTTTGGTGCTCACCAGGTGGGAGAGGGGGAGATGGAGGAGGAGACAGGGATAGAAGGTAGACACGCACGGACTGACTCAGTGAAGAGGCAGACACAACCCACTCAGAGGGGGGTTGGCTAAAAAAGGCTGCCGGCAGGAGGAGATGCTGGGATGTCTGAGACCACTGAAGACAACAGAGGCCAATACTGTTCTCCCCAGACTCGGCAATGGCCGTCATCTCTGAGTGGGTGTTTGGGTGGGCACGCAGGCCCAGCAGGCGTGGGTGGAGAGTGGAGGATGTGAAGACACCAGCAAACGTCAATGCAGTTTGACAGAGCATAGCTGTCTACGTGCATCTACCTTTGCTGCAAACATATCCTTGCCTGTGGTGGGCACCCAGGGGTGACGTTATGAACCCTTCTTAGATGTAGCCAAACACCTTGAGGCCTGGGGGCTCAGAACCAACGTCTCAGGGGACCCCAAGGCCAGTGGGCATGCCGTAGCCCACCAACACAGCATTCTACAGCCTACGTGGATGAGCAGTGAAGGGGCTTGTGGAAGTTCTTGAGCAGCCATCTAAGGTGAAGCTATTGGTTTCCCCCAATCCAGAGGAAGAAGAGTGATGTAAAATAAAAGACAATTCATCTCCACGGCCTGAGACCAGAAGCACTAGATGGTGCCCGGCGACCACCACCCACCGTGCTGAAAAGGTTCACATTCACAGGTCCTGAACAGAGGGGAACAAATCTCAAGGTCGCAAAAGAGACCAGGTTTTCTGGTAGGACAGAGCCATGTGGGATTCGCAAGACGTGGGCCCTAGTCACCCTTCAGGCCTGGGACTGAGCTCACACAGTGTGGGAACAATCAATCCTTTGAGATCAAAAGGGCAGCACATTGGAGGCTCAGGCAAGAAGGAAGAATGAAGACAGGAGGCTGGGGGATGGTGCGGAGTCAGGGAAGGTGCACTGAGGGGGTGGCAATGGATGAGATGACTCGGACACCAGATTGATCATCTGCGCTTTGAACTTTCACCTAATTCACAATAAAAACTTTAAAAAGTAAAAGAAATAGAAAGCAGGATCCAAGCTACCATGGGGGCCGGGAAGCTCACAGAACAAGGACACAAATGGGAAACCAAATCTGAAGCCCAGGGGGGAGAACATCTGACCTCCAGGCCAAATAGGGCCCAAAAAACCATCCTCACCAGCTAACATCACGGGCCCTACCAGAGAGAAGCAGTCCCAGCCATCACCCAGTGGCCTGGTCAGTCCTGACTCATAGCAAGCCTGCAGGACAGTGTAGAGCTGCCCCTGTGCGTTTCTGTGATGGTGACTCCTGTGGGAGTAGAAAGCCTTCTCCTTCTAGTGGTTTCAAACTTCCAACCCTTCGGTTATTGACCCAGCTCATAACCATGACACCACCTGGGCTTTTCCCCAGCCATCACACAGGGGAGACTAATGACATGTTTCACCTCAGGGCCCTTGAATAATATTGCAGCTCTCCTCATGGCCTTGGGCAGCAAAATGTCCCCCACCCCTGTTCTAAGTGGTCACTTCACCATGGAGTTGGGGGACAATATGAGCTTGGTCATCTCGTCTGAAAAATAGGAGATGCTAGTTAATTTCAGAGACTAAGATGGAGTCTTGGTCCCAGAAGGGGTCTTTTGGGGTCACAGTAGAGACTTGTGTGCCCAGTTTCACACAGAATCACATTCTAGCCCCATGGTCATTTCTGAGAATCTTTCCTGACTGGCCAATCTGGAGTCTTCCCCCTGCCGGCATCAGCACCAGCATCTACATCAGCACCAGCACCAGGACCAACATCAGCATCAGCACCAACATCAGCATCAGCACCAACATCAGCACCAGGACCAACATCAGCACCAGGACCAACACCAGCACCAACATCAACATCAGGACCAACATCAGCACCAACACCAACATCAGCACCAGGACCAACACCAGCACCAGCACCAACATCAGCATCAGGACCAACATCAGCATCAGCACCGGCATTAGCACCAGCACCAACATCAGCATCAGCACCAACATCAGCATCAGGACCAACATCAGCATCAGCACCGGCATCAGCATCAGCACCGGCATCAGCATCAGCACCGACATCAGCATCAGCACCGGCATTAGCACCAGCACCAACATCAGCATCAGCACCAACATCAGCTCCAGGACCAGCACCAGAACCAACATCAACACCAGGACCAACATCAGCACCAGCACCAACATCAGCATTAGGACCAACACCAGCACCAGCACCAACATCAGCACTGACATCAGCATCAGCACCGGCATTAGCACCAGCACCAACATCAGCACCAGGACCAACATCAGCACCAGCACCAACATCAGCATCAGGACCAACATCAGCATCAGCACCAACATCAGCATCAGGACCAACATCAGCTCCAGGACCAGCACCAGAACCAACATCAGCACCAGGACCAACATCAGCATCAGCACCGGCATCAGTATCAGCACCGACATCAGCATCAGCACCGGCATTAGCACCAGCACCAACATCAGCATCAGTACCAACATCAGCTCCAGGACCAGCACCAGAACCAACATCAGCACCAGCACCAACATCAGCATCAGCACCAACATCAGCTCCAGGACCAGCACCAGAACCAACATCAGCACCAGGACCAACATCAGCATCAGCACCGGCATCAGCATCAGCACCAACATCAGCACCAACATCAGCTCCAGGACCAGCACCAGAACCAACATCAGCACCAGGACCAACATCAGCATCAGCACCAACATCAGCACCAGGACCAACATCAGCACCAGCACCAACATCAGCATCAGCATCAGGATGGGCCTGGATGCAGGCCATTGCTGTCGAGGTCACAGCTTACCCTGGCCACCCGGTGTTTGCTGAAGCAGCGAGCACCGAGACCTGCTCAAAGTTTGAGCAGACTGACTCCAGGCCCCGCGCACATCACATGGATTCAGTCAAAAAGTAGTTAATCTGCCCATTTTCTCTCCTCGCAACTATTTTGAAATGGGCATGACTCGGCTTAATTAACCGGAAGTGCTTTCTGCTGTGCCATGGGGCCTGTCTTAGAGCACATTAATAGGGGGTTTGTTTATCTTTCCTCTTTCTTCCTCACTGACCGTCCGGGTTTGTTTCTGCTGGGTCTTTTGCAGAGGAATCAAATCATTTGTCGAAGAAACGAGGCTAGGCAGAATTCAATTGCAGGCACGGTGGAGGCACTGGGGTCAAGCAGCCACTTTCCCCCTTAAGCTGGGTTATGGATTGAGAAAACTTCAGGACATAGGCACCCCCAGTTGTTCTGAGGGGCGGTTAGAGTGGACATTGGACTTTCTGCTTTGTCTACATTTTATTTGATGCATTATAATATGCGTGCCCATTTCAGAAAGTTCATTTATGCCACCAAGCATGTGAAACAGCTCTCCCTTGGCCTGTGGCCAACCTCTTCTCATCTCAAGCCCTCAGTGGGAACGTGCACTTCTCCTGGGTCCTGTTCCCTGAGTTTCTGCCCTTGTCTCCTCCGCGGGCCCTCAAGCTACTTCCTGCTCCATCCCTTGGAGATGTCATCGCTGGCATTTTCTCTCCCCTCGCCTCCTGATGATCGGACCACGGTGGGTGGCAGTTAACATGCATTGTTTATATTATTAGGTAAGGTTTCTGGAGTGGCTGTTACCTGGGTTCTTGGCTTCGCATGATGAAAGAATTCACGCGCTTTTAGGAAGGACAGGACAGGTTTCAGGTCTTACAGTCTCAACAGGGTACACGCTACTTCAGGGAAACGTGCCAAGCCACACTGGGGTTTGCAACTGGATAACAAGCAACCTTGTGGCACAGCGCACCCGCACATGCAGAACGGAGGCAGAGGGAGCACCCCGAGGCATGAGCTGGGACAGGAGAGTCAGAGGGACGAGAGAGCAGGACACGACACAGAGACACGGCAGAGCATGCTCCCTGCCTTTACCTGGCCCACTCCCCAGCTGGGGGAACCCACCTGAGCGAGGATCAAGAGCCTGGGCCTAATTTGGACTGCCCAGGTGTACCTCCCACCTGGCTTGACTTTGAGCATGCTCAGTTTGGGAGTCTTCATAGGTGTCTAATGGTCGCCTGATTCCTTCCGACCTCCTTAGCCAACTCATCCCAGGGGTGGGGAACCTTGTTGCTGACAAGGGCTGGTAGATACTTATGACGCCATTCTCAGGCAGTGCTGGCCAAATAGTTTATGACCTCCTCCCTAAGATGATGGCTGACTGGAGCCCTGGTGGCGTAGGGGTTACGAATTGGGCTGCTAACTGCAAAGTCAGTAGTTCGGAACCAGTCAGCCACTCCCATAAAGAGTTACGGGTGCGGAAACCCCCAGAAACAGTTTTACCCTGTTTTATAGGGCCGCTGAGTCGGCATTAAGTCGATGGCAGAGAGGTGGAGTTTTTTGAATGCGACAGTGGGAACTGCTGCTCTTTGGTGAGGTCTGTGATGTTAGTTGGTGTGGATGGTTTCGTGAGCCTGTGGGCAGATGTTTCCCAGCCTGCTCTGGCCCATTGTCTCCCACACCCCCTTCCCTCACCTGTCCATGCCTAGTAACCACCAAAGCCCATTTTGTTGGCTATGAAACTCTTCATCTTCGCTTTTCCTTGGATCCCAGCGATTCCCATGTAATATTAGTCCATGTGTGATGGGCTCACTCTGCTCAGCATAATCCATCCACACTATGAAGGGCTCTCATTTCCATCACTACTCTTTGGCAGTCCTCCGTGTGTGTGTGTGTGTGTTGGGGGGGGGCTTTAAAGATGTCTGCCCTGAACATTTCCTCTGACCCCTCCACCACAGCGTGGGAGATGTCCGGATGCAGCACATGGTGAAGAGTGAAGGGTGAGGAGGGGGAGACAGCCATTCATGACAGCCAGGCTCTTTAGATGACGAGAATGGACTGCTACTTTCCTCTTGTCCCACTATCCTGTTCAGCCTTCATTTGGGTTTCAGTAATTCCTCTCAGTTAAAGTAAAAGGAAATAGAAGAAATAACTAGGAGGCAAAGGGCATTCATAGAGGTCTAAATACGTGCATGTACACATGTAAGTATATTTATATGTGATGGGGAAATAGATCTATGTGCATATATTTATAGGTTTAGTATTAAGGTAACTGATGGACATTAGGCCTCTACTCAAGTTCTCCCTCAATGCAAGAACACTTTGTTCTATTAAACTGCCATTCCATGATGCTCTCCTTCCCGACAGGATCACGGAAGAAAAAGCGGGTGCATAAGCAAATGTGGTGAAGAAAGCTGATAGTGTCCGGCTATCGAAAGATGTAGCATCCGGGGTTTTAAAGGCTTGAAGATAAACAAGCAGCCATCTAGTTGAGAAGCAACAAAGCCCACATGGAAAAAGCACACCAGCCTGTGTGATCATGAGGTGTCAATAGGATCAGGTATCAGCCATCCAAGAACAAAAAAATCATATCACAGTAAATGAGGGGAGTGCGGAGTGGAGAACCAAATCCCATCTGTAGGCAACTGGACATCCCCTTACAGAAGGGTCGTAGGGAGGAGATGAGCCAGTCAGGGTGCAGTGTAGCATGGAGGAAACATACAACTTTCCTCTAGTTCTTAAGTGCTCCCCCCCCCCCACCTCTACCTCCCATTATCATGATCCAAATCCTACCTTACAACTCCGGTTGCTTTTATATACACTGGTATATAAAAGAGCTGAAAACACAGGGAATCCAGGACAGATAAATCCCTCAGGACCAATAATAAGAGTAGAGATAGCAGGAGGGGAAGGGGAGGGGGAAGGTGGGGGGAGAAAGGGGGAACCGACCACAATGCTCTACATATAACCCCTCCTTTGGGGATGAATAACAGAAAAGTGAGTGAAGGGAGACACCAGACAGTGCATGACATTAAAAAAGAGAGTAATAATTTATCAATTATCAAGGGTTTATGAGAGAGAGAGGGTGGGGAAGGAAGAGGGGGAAATGAGGAGCTGATTCCAAGGGCTCAAGTAGAAAGAAAATGTCTTGAGAATGATGACGGCAACAAATGTACAAATGTGCTTGATACGGTGGATGGGTGGATTGCGATAAGAGTGGTATAAGCCCCCGATAAAATGGTTTAAAAAAAGAACGAAAAGGAAGGCAAAAGGAAACAACAAAACAAAAAGAAAGAAGAGAGTGGACTTCGACCTCAGGGACAGGGCTGTCTCCTCCTTCTTCAGGGGGCCCAGGGCTCAGGGCTCAGGGCACAGGGCACAGGGCACAGGGCAGGGGCAGGGCACAGGGCAGGGGCAGGGCGAGCTCTGGGGAGGCTTGAGTAGCTGCTTAAGGTGTTGAACGCAAAAATGATGATCTGAAATGTCAACCCCACCTCAGTCACAATCCAAATCCAAATCCCACCCCCTTCCTCCTCTTGTGAGTTTTTCCCTCCTGTTGATGTTTAAGCAACATCCTTGCTCAACAGCTTTTTGTGTCCCCAATTAACACCTGTGACACCATCAATTATTTTCAGTGAGAAATGCGGAGTCTGACGGCGTGGGGCGGGCTCTCTCGGGCCCTCCCCCCTCCCCATCCAAAAGGAGCCCAGTGGCTCACCCAGTAAAGTGCTGCAGCTTGGCCTTCTGAACCCAACACCCCTGCAAGAAAGCTGTGGCCGTCTGCTTCCGGAAAGGTGCTGGGGGCTGGATGCCCCGTGGGGCAGGCCTTTCTGAACCCGTCAGAATCAAATTCTGGGCAGTGTCTGGGAGAATGGGATCCCCCTGGGGTTCTAAACGCATGTAAAATGTTCAGTTCCTCCGTGTGAGTGAAGGCATCTTGCAACAGACACCTCTCCTTAAAGCATGCATTCCACACAGGCTTCCCAGGTGTCTCTGGCTCCAGAGCCAGGTGAGGGCCAGGCCAAGCCAGCAGGTGGGTGGGCTCAGGTGTCAGCAGTAAAGCCCTCCCCCGCCCCCCCCTCCCGCAGCTCCCGGCTCCCAACCACTGGGGCTGAGGAGACCTGAGACAGGAAGTGAGGTGATGGAGGATAGATAGGCTTGTGTCTTGGACCTGGGGACGAAGGGCAAGAGAACAGGAACTGCCACACGCCTTACACAGGATCCCCACCCCGCCCCCCACACCACCGGAGTTTTGCTGAGCCCAGACCTGTGATGGGAACAGAAATATGTGTGTCCCCTCTCTGGGGGTTGGGGGCAGGGAGTGCTAAGCTGGATCCTGGCATGGTCTCCCCTCTGGCCAAAGTCATAGCAAATTTCTGCAATGGAGGAGCCACCTCCCCCCGGCCCCACCCCAACCGACTTGGTTCCGAGCTGTGTCTGGGTTTTGTGGTAGTTGGGTTGTTGGAGGCCCTCAGGGTGGCTCTGGCTCATAGTGACCCCGTGCTCAGCAGAAGGAAACACTGCCTGGCCCTGCGCCAACCTCACAACAGCTGCCACGTGCAAGACCACTGTTGCAGCCACTGTGTGACTCATCTCCTCAAGGGTCTTCCCCTTTCCCCCTGACCCTGTGGCATCTCTGTTTTAAGACAGTTCCAATCCCCAGAAGAATGTAATACAGAGGAATACAGCACTGAAGAAACAGCCAGCACTGTAATACAGCACTGAAGATATAGCTAGGCCACTGCCAGGGGAGAATGGCGGGTCTGTCCAGACCACACAGGAGGGAGGGAGGGAGAGAGAGAGAGAGAGAGAGAGAGAGAGAGAGAGAGAGAGAGAGAGAGAACCTCATCATGGGCCACCAAGCCCCAGGGAATACATCCCTGCTCAGAGCAGCCAATGCACGGAGAGGACTGTGGGGCTGGCCCCACCACAAGATATGACGTTCCCTCACTAACCCATAGTGCCACAGAGGACAGCACTGGAGACACTGTGTGGAAAGTGTGCCCAGTCTGCCCCCCACACAGTGGGGTGAAACTTGAAGGGAGTGCAACTGGACAGCAAGGGGAGCAAAGTAACCAAGTCCCTGAGGAATCCTGAACATAGACCTCTGACTCTGGGGACAGGGCATGGCACCTCATCAGACCCGATTGGAAAACACCCAGAAGGGTCAGCAGACAGACCTGGAACTATCTATTGATTTTTTATGTTGTTTTCTTTTTCTTTCGCCCTATGTCTATCTCTATCAGATAGGCAGGACAAACAACCCCAAGGCAAAAGAATGGGGATGGTGGTCCTGGGTCAACAAGGGAGAGGACAGAGCAGGGAGGAGGATGGGGAGCCAACAAACTCAGGGAAAAGGGAACAACAAGAGATCTAAAATGATGGTGAGGAGGCCTGGAGGGGTTTGATCAAGTGCTATAGATCTGTGAGGAATTACTGAGAACCGAGTGGAGGGTGAGCATGATAGTGGGGCAGGAAGAAGATGAAAGGAAATAGAGGAAAGAAGTAGGAAACAACAGCTATTTATAGAGGTATAGTTGTAGGTATGTACATATGTAAATATATTAATTTATAATGAAAGGGATAGAAGCCAATGTACATATATTTAGATGTTAAGTATTAAGATGGCAGGTGGACTTTAGGCCTCTACTCAAGGCCTCCCTAAACACAGGAACACTTTGTTCTAATAACCTGGTACTCTTTAATACTCACCTTCCCGACACAATCACTGAAGACAAAATAGGTGCACAAGAAAATGTGGTGAAGAAAATGGATGGTGCCTGGCTATCAAAAGATGTAGCATTTAGGGTCTTAAAGGCTTGAAGTTAAACAAGCTGCCATCTAGCAGGGAAGCAAATAAGCCCACATAGAAGAAGCACACCAGCCTGTGTGATCATGGTGTGTCAATGGGATCAGGTATCAGGGATCAAAAGGTCCAAAACAAACAGTTATCTCAATGTGAAAGATGAGGGTTGGAGACCCAAAGCCCATCTAAAGACAACTGGTCATCTCCTGACAGAAGGGTTACAAGGAAGGGACGATTCAACCAGGGTGCAGTATTTCACTGACAAAACACACATCATTCCTCTACTTCCTGAATGGTTCCCCCACCCCCACTACCATGACCCAGTTCTACACACATTGGTACAGATAAGAGCTCTTGAAACATGGAATTCAGGACAGATAAAACACTCAGGAACAGGAGTGGGAGTAGCATTATCATGAGGGTAGGGGGATGGTAGGGATGGGCATGGGGTGGGGGAGAGAGGGGGAACCCATCTCAAGGTTGGATATATAGCCCACCTCCAGGGGGGATGTGGGTGAAAGGAGACAACAGACATTGTAAGACACGAAATCACAACAATATTATATAATTGATCAAGGATTCACGAGGATGGGAAGGTGGGGGAAAGTAGAGGTGATACCAGGGGCTCAAGCAGAAAGAAAATGTTTTGGAAATATTGATGCCAACACATGTACAAGTGTGCTAAAGACAATCAAATGATGGATTGTCATAAGATTTAAGAGCCCCCAATAAAAAGATTAATTAAAAAATTAAAGACCTCAAGGCAGAGCCGATGACGTGTTGAGGTTTTCTGCAGTTAAAGAGTGGCCCTTCCGTCCGCTGGATTCTGCTTCCTCAACCTTGATTCTCACGGGCCCTGTTGGGGGCTGGATGCTCATCCTTCCCCTGAACCCCCATTTTACGGATGCCCACGGGACGGGAGTGGGGCATCACAGCAAAGTATTTCAAGGATCCGGTGTGGTGGTCAGTTGTGGTATTTCTGCAGGCTGACTGCCTAGATGGGGAATGCTGTGTTTCTGAGTCAAGTCATAATGTTCCCTGCTGTCTGTCTCGGCCTGCCATTGTGGAGGAGGGCTGAGAGCACGCTGTTCGGCAGAGGGCTTAAGGCTGGGGCCAGGGCACAGGTGTAAGGAATAGGTTAGATTGCACCAGGAGGGGGTGTTGCTCAAACTGTCTTTGCAGTCTAGTATTTGCTAGCCCCTCCCACCCGGAGCAGTCCTGAATGCTCATGCAATTCCTGGAAAGCAGCACATGGTGAGTTGAAATCAGCGGGCTGGCACACAACACACTTGAGGGTACACACGGGAGCAGGTACTGTGACGTAAAACTTGTCCCTTGAGGATCCAAGGCAAGACAAGGCTGTGTGTGTACATGTGTGTGCGCACGTGTGTACATATGTGTGTGCACATGTGTGTGCGTGTGCTGCTGAGGAGGCCACCTTCCTAAGCACAGTTCTATCCGGTTAGACGTCTATCTGGGTTCTTTGCAGCTCAAAGGTGATGACAGAGCCCTTTGGCTCAGCTTTTCTGTCTGTGAAATGGGATGGATTTGGCCTTTGTGTTCCATGATGCCATTTCCCCGAATGAACAACACCACTTGATTTTAAGATTTGGAAATCAACATTCCAAAGCAACAAAGACTCGAATGTGCAACTTTATGCTCATCATTTTATGAACATACTGTGGGTTGAGCCCAAATGCGCAGCATAAACTCACACCTTGAACCTTTGAAAAGAGGACAACATATACGCCTTTGGAAACTATGCAAAAACACTTTGGACTGATGTAGTGGCCATAACCCCGGGCAGAAATACAGAGATTGTGGGCATGGTGCAGGACCTGGCTGTTTTGTCCATCGCCCTGGGTCGGAATCGGCTCCTCAGCACAGAACAAGGGAGTTACGGAAGCTCTTCGGGACAACCTTCTGAGAGCGTGGCCATCAGCACCTTTGCCTGTAGCTTCCTCCTCCATGGATGGGCGGCGTGGCCGGTGGAGAGGGCCATTTGCTGTCTCACCGCACTCTTGGTTTCCATGAGTTGAAACGCCCACCCCTAAGGGCTTGTAGAGAGCCCCTCAGGCAGTGGGTCCCAACCTTCCTAATGCCCCAACCCTTTCATCCAGTTCCTCAAGTTATGGTGACCCCGAACCATAAACTTGTTTTCATTGCTACTTCATAATGTAATTTTGCTACTGTTATGAATCAGGCAACCCCTGTGAAAGGCTCTTTTGACCCCCAAAGGGGTGGCGACCCACAGGTTGAGAACCACTGCCCTAAGGGCTTGCAGAGAGCCCCTAAGGGCTTGGGATGGCTCACTCTGGTCTGAATGTTGGATTATGCTCGACTCTTCAATTTGAATCTCTTCAGCCCCGCTGATCTGGTTGTGCCCAAGGAGAAGCTGACGCTGCCTCTCCACTCCCTCTTCCTGGGCC
Source organism: Tenrec ecaudatus (assembly GCF_050624435.1). NCBI lineage: Eukaryota > Metazoa > Chordata > Mammalia > Afrosoricida > Tenrecidae > Tenrec > Tenrec ecaudatus. The sequence goes on along the minus strand of NC_134545.1, from coordinate 109,134,744 downwards.
TGCCCGCCGCGCAGGAAAGCACCTTCTGGTGAGGACCGTGTGGACGCAGCCCAATGACCTGGGGTTTCCTACTGGTTCCATGGCTCCACAGGGGGCCAAGGGGCACAGAAAGTGTCGCCCCAGTGCCTATGGGCCCCCGAGTCCCAATGTCAGAGCTCCTACAGGTTGTGGTCTGCTTGCGGCCATGTCCTGCCCTGCCTGACGGCAGCCTGCTCTCAGCACCTGTCAGAGTGACTACTGTGTCCTGGGTAGGCAGAGGAAAACCACACTAACTCCCTGCCGTCCAGCGAGCTTGACTCACAGCGACCCTGTAGGCAGGTTAGAACTGCACCTGTGGATTTCCGAGACAGGAACTCTTTAAAGGAATAGAAAACCTCTTTCTCCCTCGGAGCTGCCGGTGGTTTCAAACTGCTGACCTGGCAGCTCAACACACAGCTGCTCGTGTTTGATTATGAAGCAATCACAACTCACTCTGCTTGTGTGCAGCCCAGGGCTGCCATGGAAAGACTGAAGACTCAAGGCTGTCTGAGACACCTCGGAAGGAAAGCTTGGGAATCATCTACTACTACTACTACTACTACTACTACTACTACCACCAGTTAATGAAAACCCCATGGAGCCCAGTTATACACACACACACACACACACACACACACACACACACACACACACACACACAGCTCCTGAGTCAGAGCTGATGGGACAGCAACTAGGGTTTTGTTTGTGGTTCTGTCTGATGTTGTTTGAACACATGGTTTCTTTCCCCAGGGACAATAGTCCCTATGAGAGGCTGCCATGTGGTCAGTCTCCCCCACACCTGGGCCCCACCCCTCCATGCATGCCCCCATACTCAGCTCACGGTAGAACACAAATCCAGATACTTGGAACTTCCGGTCTGCTTGGCATTGGCTCCCAGGATGGCCGACTCGCTGGCATGGCTGGGGATATGGGAACTGCCCACTCTGGCTCAGTGGCTGCAACCACACGGGCTCCAACGCCACGGGGCCGGGCAGTGTTTCCTTCTGTGAGTCTGAGCCAGCCGGGCGGCCCCTCGGGACCACAAGATGCACTGCTGCTCAGGACGGCGTCCGTTCCATTGCACCGTTACGGACTTAGCCAGGGGAAAACTGTGTTGAATGGCTGAACAACTTTGAGACGTGAGAAATCGATTTTCAGTCAAGCGAATCGAAAGCTGAAAAATCTCAAAAGGCTTGTCTCAATTCTCAGGGAAAACCCGTCTTGGAAAAAGAAAACAACAAAATGAGGAGCTGGCCATTCACCTTCCCATAGGCGCGCAGCCCCGATCACCGAGCATGCAGATGTTGAGGTCGGTCCGCCTCCGGGGTGCTCTGGGGCTGGTGCAGTCACCACAAACCCAGGTTGCCCCACTCGCCATCTGTCTGCACACGGGTGTAACCCCGGCCCCTTGGTGGAGCAGGGTTCTCAGAGCACCGAGAGAGCAAGCATACTTGGCTGTGTGACTCTGGCTTTGCTCTGCATGTTTTATTCTATTAAAATAGACTCAGGGGTTTCAAGTGATTTTATCTGTTTCCAAGCTAAGGCTTCCCTTTCTCTCTGAGCCACCTTCTTCAATGGTTGATATAAGAATGACTGGGGGTCTGCTGCAGGTTTAGTTAAGCAACATTGTGGCTTCCAGAGCAGAGCCAGGGCACTGCCACCTCCCATGGCCCCACATGTTGAGACGGGACACTGAAACAGCCTCTGGGAACTGAATGACCACGAGGGTTCAGACTCAGCCTGTTTGACCCACACTTCCTGAATGCACCATCTCCCCACCTACCCACCCCCTGCTCCTCCCCATCTTTCTCTCCCTCTTCTCCCCTCTCTTTTCCTCTCCCCCTTTCTCTCTGCACCTTTCTCTTCCTCTCCTCCACCCTCTCCACTTTTCTCTCCCTCCAGCCCTGCCTCATTCTTCCACCCCCCTCTCTCCCTTTCCCACCCCCACTTTCTCCCTCTTCCATCCCCTCTCTCTCCCTCTACCACCCCATGAGCAGCAGCAGAGGGAGGCCCAGCAGGCAGGATCAGCGAACCAGGTGCTGGTTCAGTGTCCTTCTCCAGGTCTCTCCCAAGGGGCCAGCTTCCCTTCCCCGCTTGTCCTAGCTATGGCAGACCGCTGTCCCTGAAATGCCAGGGGTCCCTGGGGAGATGCCTGGCTCCCACCCCACCCCCTCTCTCCTGATCACAATGGGCCCCTTGACAGTCACAAGGGTCTTGCTCTGGGCAAGCACAAATTCCCCCAGACTGTCACCAGGAGCTGCTGCCTGGCAGTTCAGCTCGCTGGACGCCACTGTGGAAATGGGGGTGGGAGAAGAGAAAGATGAAGCCAAGCAGGGGCCACTCCTGGCTCACCTCGTGAGCTCTCTGACACACACACACACACACACACACACACACACACACACACACACACACACACACACACCCCAAAAGAGGAATGATTCCCAGCTCCTGGGATGCACCTGGCAGAGTCTCTGAGGCAGAGTGCTGAGTGCCAGACAAAGGACAGGAACCTCCAGTACCCTCCAGCACCTGGCAGGCCGGTTTCCATCTGAAAGCCCTTCCTACAAGCGGCCCAGTGGGGTTGGGCTCTGGCTTGGAGAGCCTGGACAGGCTCTGGCACACTGTACAGCCCAGAGACAGGTAGGCCACCCAGCTGTTCACCGATGCTTCCTGGCTGGCCAGTCTCCGTGGACCTCCAGCCAAGGTTCTGAGCCTCCCTCGGTCACCCCTTGGAGGTCACCACTGGGAGAAGAAAGGCTGAGAGAGAAACTGCCAGCTCTGGGTAGGGTAATTCTCCCACAGGAGGGGGAGGGGCAGCCACTGTGGGTCCCTGGGTGGAGGGAGGGGGTGGCACAGGGAGGCACGACAGAATCTCCACTGGCCCATTGGAGGTGGCTTGGGTCAGGGTGCAGGGCAGTGGGACAGGCTGTGCAGCCACTGGGCACCACCAAACGCCGTTTCAGTCTCCTGCACTTTCTCCCATGCCCGGAAAATGGAGGCACAAACACCCAAGCCCTCAGCACGGTGGACTGGTCCTGGCCGCTGCGGGCCAGTCTTCAAATGTCGGCCCCTTCGTGGCCGTAGAAGAGGTGACTGACTCCGAAGCTGGTGGCCACCGTCTCAGGGCTGGGGGCGAAGCAAGGCGCAAGGCCAGGGGCCCACGGTCGGTCACTGTGGGCGGCAACTCCAAAGGAAAGTCACTCTCCAGCTTCCCAGAACTGCCCAGACCCCCTGCCAGCACGCCCATGGCCAAGGCAAAGCTGGAGAAGCAGGTGTGCTTGGGCTGGGGGGCGGGCGGGGACAAAGAGGCCAAGCACACAGGTGAGAACCTCAGCGCAGGGGCTCCCTCGGGGTTCCCAAGCCCCGCAGCCTTGCACGCTTCGCCTCTCCTCTTCCTTTTCCTTCGAAAGTTCCCGTTGTCGAATATCTTCTCACAATTGGGGTTCAGGGTCCAGTAGTTGCCTTTCCCTGCCGGGCAAGTGAGGGCGGGGCTCAGAATGGGGACCTGGCCCACGGCAACCCGACGCCCCCTCAGATAGGCAGAAGCCCCACTCTCCCCAAGAGTTTAAAGTGGCACCTGTTACACGACGGGTCCCCGCAGACAGGCTGGGGGCATCTGCGCCACCCTGAAAGGCGACCTGCGGGTGACAGCCACCCGGATGTTGCCAGAGAAACTGCGGCAACCGCCGTGGACACGGGATCTGGCGTTTCCCAAAGGGTTAGCTCAGAGTCCTCAGAGTCCTGGGCTTGTCTTAAGTACAAGGTGACGCAGGAAAGTTAAGTCGCCGCCCAGGACCCAGCTGTGCCCTCTCCGCAGGGAATGCTGTGTGGTGAGTCCGAGGCTGCGCGTGCCCCAGGCGGACAGACGGCTTTAGGGACAGACGGTCAAGGCCAGGCCCCGCAGTAGGTCTGGAGCGAGTCCCTGGTCTCAGGCAAGCATTTCTATCCCCGCCCTCCCGCCCCGGGCTCTCCGGGTGCAGAGTGAGCCCTGGGGCGGTCCAAGGTCTCCCTCTTCTGAGATCCCATGCGGTTACCTGGGTCGTCCTCCTTGTGGGGCACCTTCTGAAAGCAGTCGTTGAGCGACAGGTTGTGGCGGATGGAGTTCTGCCAGCCGGCCGGGCAGCTCCGGTAGAAGGGGAAGGTGGCGGCCACCGCCTGGTAGATCCCGCTGAGCGGCAGCCATGGCGATCAGGGCGGAGTAGGAGTAGGGCGGCCACAGCAGCTCCTGCGGGCCCGGGAGCCCCAGCCAGACGGGCTCGCGCGACGCGCCCAGCCGCGGGCCCGGGGCGCCGAGGGCGTGCAGCGTGCCTGCGTCGCCACCCACGGGCACCGCCCGCCGCCCCCGGGTCCCCACTCCCCGAGTCCGCCAGGGAACCTAAGGATCGGGCCAGGCCGGCACCACGGCAGTCAAACGACATGGTCACGTCCCCCTCCGGGGCCACAGACTGGCGCCCAATCTCAGGGGTGCACAGACGACTGGGGCGCTGCAGACCCGCGCCCTTTAAATGTGGCGGGGCAGAAGAATAGTGGCGACGGTCCCCGCCCCGGGCCAGCTCCTGTCTCGCCCCGCCCCGCTCTGGTCGGCCGGCCCTTCAGGCGCGCAGCCCCGACCACCCAGGGCCCTCGGCCAGTCCCACTTCGCGGTTGAGTCGCTCCTCACTCATGTCCCTCGCACCCCATTTCTCCCAGCCTTTCTGCCATAGGGTGCCGGACAGACGGCCGGACGGCCGGCCGATCGAGCTGGGCTGGGGGCTGCGATGGAGCCCGGCGTCTCAGGCCGTGATGCCCGAGGAGACCAGGCGGGTCCAGCCCCGCACTCAGAGGGCGAGGGCACTCGACTCGAGGGCGCAGGGCGTGCCCGCGGGCTGCGTCCAAGTCGAGGTTCCGGAAACTGTGTACCCAGTCGCACGGAGCAGCCGCGCTTCTGCCAGGGTCTGACAGCCCGGGGTTCCGCGGCGGCCTGGGGAACCAGGTGGGAAGGGCGAGGAAAACCCTAGCTGAGTGACCTGTCCTGCTCAGGGACATCTCTTCTGCGTGCAACGGACACCAGTTGCAGGCCCTCGGTCCGGGTCCCCAGGCTCCTGGGCCGCAGGCAGCGTTGAATCTGGACCATGGAACCTGGCGGTGCTGGAGTTCAGTGAGGGGCTGGAAGGTCGGGAAGAACGGGAATCTACAGGGCTCTGAGTTTGGGCCACGAAGCCTTGTGTGGAGAAGTGAAACCCCCTCTCACCCAAAACGAAGGCTCAGGGACAGAGAGGGGGCTCCACCTCTGGGGAACCCTGATGGACTGCTAACCTGGAGTTCAGAAACCACCAGCCCCTCCTGGGGAGAAATACAGGTCTTTCTGCTCCCATAAAGGGTTACAGTTTCGGAAACCCACAGAGACAGTTCTAATGGGGTCACTATGAGTCCAGATCGACCTCAAGACAGGGTGTGAGTGCTGGAGCCCAGCAAATTGTGGGAAACCGCCCCTTCCTTGCCAGCCCTCCCCTATCATCCCAGGGGTTCAGTGGTTCTTCCAAGGGACTACAGCCCATTAAAAAAAATTTCAGTTCATTTAAAAAACAAAAGCCCTTTTAGGCCTGAGGTCTGGCCCAAGGGACAAAAGATTGGGGTAAGGGACTTGCATTTAAATAGGCGAGTTAAAATTGGAAGGACTCTGGGGTTTGTTGTTCTGAACTAGTGGAAACTCTGGACAACTTCCACTTTTGCTCCATCAGGATGATACTTTCGGTCCAGTTGTGAGGAATTTGGTGGTCTTGACATTCAGTTGCAATCCACACTGAAGCCTGCAATCCTTGATCTTCCTCAGCAGGTGCTTCAAGTCATCCTCATTTTCAGCAAGCGAGGGTATTAATAAACCTTCCTCCAGTCCTGACGTAATACTCTTCTTCATATAAACCAACTTCTCCGCTGAGTAAGTATGCTAAGAGGATACATCCCTGATACACACCTTGCCTAATTTTAAACCATACCGTCTGCCCTTGTTTTGTTCATGAAACTGTGCAGTGGTTCTCAACCTTCCTCACGTCGCGAGCCTTTCATACAGTCCCTCATGTTGTGGTGACCTCCCCAAGCACAAAATTATTTCATGGCTACTTCATAACTGTAATTTTGCTACTGTGATGAATCGTAATGTAAATATCTGATATGCAGGATGTATTTTCATCGTTACAAATTGAACATAATTAAAACAGTGATGAATCACAAAACAATATGTAATTAGATATTGTGAAATGGTTCTTTCTATTTACAAATAAATGAAATGTTGTCTTGAAGCATGGTGTGGCGTGGGTAGCAGTGTTCACGCCAGGTACTCGTAGGTGAGTTTGTCTGCATGTGGGAGGACCAGCCTGGAGACAGACAGAGGAGCGGTCTTGGTTCCTAAGACCATGGGAAATATGTGTTTTCCGGTGGTCTTAGGCGACCCCTGTGAAAGGGTTGTTAGACCCTCAAAGGGGTCTCGACCCACAGGTCGAGAACTGTTGATGTACAGGCTCTGCATGAAAAACATAAGATGATAAACAGACTGAAGTTAGCAAAAATCTCCTTTTGATTGCATCCATAATCACTGCTCATGGAAGCAGCAGTCGAGATCCAACGATCCATTGCATTAGGTAAATCTGCTGCACAAGACCTCTCTGGAGTATTGAAAAGCAGGGATGGTACTTTGAGACTGAGGCTGGCCCAAGCCTCGGTATTTTCAGTTGCCTCGCCTGCGTGTGTAGAACACTGGAAAAAAATAACTAAAAAGAAAGTAGAACACTGAATAAGGAAGACCAAGGAAGAATCGGTGCATTTCAATAACGGTGCTGGAGAAGAACATTGAACGAACGAACCATGTACTGATTGCCAAAGAACAAACAGAGCTGTCTTGTAAGAAGAACAGTGAGAAGGGACTTCGTCTCACATACTTTGGACACGTTGTCAGGAGAGAGGAGTCCCTGAAGAAGGACATCAAGCTTGGTAAAGTGGAGGGGCAGTGAAAGAGAAGAAGGCCCACAAGGAGGTGGATGGACACAGTGGCTGCAGCCATGGGCTCACCATAAGAACAACCGGAGGAGGTAGTGTTTGTTCTATTGTGCAGAGGGTGGCTCTAGCCTGAACCAGCAACCGCGGCACCTAACAACAACACACAGGCGGTCGGGGCCAGTCAAACCCACCAGCAGCTTCCCAGGAGAACGATGCGGCTCTCTGCTCCCTCAGAGATTCCCAGCCTTGGAAACCCACAGACAGCTTCCACTCTGTCCTATAGGGTTGCTGGGTATTGGAGAGCAGGGAGTTTTTTTGTTTGTTAGTTTTTAATCTGGTGGTACCTTTGGGTAAACATTGAATTGCTAATGCCAAGGTCAGTGGTTCTAGACCCCCTCCAGCCCCTCCATGGGAGGAAGTTAAGGTAAACAGTGACAGTTTCAGAGACCCATTATGGCGTCTCTGTGAAAGGCTACCGTTGGAAACCTGAGTCACCGCAGAAGAAAGGCCTAGTGGTTGAATCAGTGCCCAGCTGCAAACTTTAGGTAAAATGGCCCATTTGTGAAGCATCATGACAAATGGCAGCCAGAAGCCCAGGTCCCTCTGCGTCCCTGCTGGCCTCCCCTCTTCTGCAGTAATAACCCATGGTTGCCTCTAAGGGGCGTTCTGGCGGTATTTCTTCCAAGACAAACTTGTTCATTCTTTCGGTAGTTTGCCTTCAGGAGTCTTCTCCAGCACCACACTTCAAATGCATCCACTCTTCCTTGGCCGTCCTTATTCAGTGCCCACCTTTCACAGGCCTCTGAGGCAACTGCAAAGGCCTCAGCTGCGTCAGGTGCATCTTTGTCCTCAAAGTAACATCCTTTCTTTCAGTGCTCTGTCCCTGCTGGCATCTGAAATACCAGGGATACAGCTTCCACCATCACAGCAGCATACAAGCCACCACAGTAGGACAAACGGACAGACAGGTGGTGGAGTCCACCTGTAGAGACCTCAAAGGAGAGGCGTGGTGATCTACTTCTGAAACAGCAGCTACTGAAAACCCCATGGAACCTCATTTCACTCCGACACAGATGGGGTTGCATGCAACCTTCCCCGAACTGGCGGTGATAGTGTCTGTCTCGTGGCAGTAGTGCTCCATAAGCCTGCCAAGGATCTGAGGTGTTTCCACATCTTTGGCATTCCGAAATGCTTGTGGATCGGGATTTGCTTTCCTAAGACTGTGCTTCCTGAAGAGGGGACATCATGGAAGGCATTTCACTCTTCCTTGACCCAAAGGAAAATGTGGAGATGGTCTCTGGGTGCCCCAGGTGGGCGGGGTCCCCAGGATTGAGGAAACTCAGGAGGATGCTCCAGCATTCTATCTGGACTGTGTGTTGATGCTCCCTCTCACAGGGGGGTGGGGGGTGGGGGAGCGTCCAAATCTCTGCTCCTTGTGGGGGCTTTGAAAAGAGAGGACACTTGTCTTGGTGGGGAAAGAATTGGTTTGATCCACAATGACCTCCCCTGCTGGGACTGTTCGATCAGGAGTATTGGATCTGTCATAGCATGTTGGGTCAACTCATCCAACAGGAAATCATGAGAAAGGATGACTGCTCTTGCCAAATCCTCCTTTAACTTCAATAACTTCACCGTGTACCTCCCTGGCACTCGTGAGTTACAAGATAGCCGAGAACATCAGATGAGCCTCCAAATCATCCCCTCGATCTTACTTTATCAAAATGACCTCGATACCTGCTGGGGCGGGGGGCGGGGCGGGGCCCATGTTTCTCCATCTTCCATTTCCACTGTAAGGGTTTCCTCTCCTTTCCACAGACTGCACTTGGACCTAGGCAATGAGTTTTGAGAGTTAGAGGACTGTCATTTGGAAAACAAACTTTAACCCCGGAGCCAGCCTTCCATCCAACTGTAGTGAGTGTGGCCCCAGAGGAGAAAGGGTATGTCCCCAGAGGAAGGAGAACAGGGCAAAGCCTCTGTCTTCTCTTGGGCCTTGAGCCCCCCGAGACGTCTGCTGGCTGAGCCCCCTCCTGAAACGTTAGACTTATGCCCTGTCTTCTCAAGACCCCCATGCCTATGACGAGGAACAAGTCTCAGACCAGTTCCCCTCACCATCTTGCCACTGCCACCCAGACCCCCTGGGGCCACACCCCACCTGTCTTCCTTCCCTCTGGTCCAGTCGGGGATGGGCCCTTTCTCTTCCTCACTCATTACTAAGGTGAGACAAGAGGCACCTGAGGAGACACAGCTGTACCGCCCTTGACATGAGGCCTGCCTCCTTCAGTCTGGCCCCACCCCATTCCCTGGTGCCTTCCTGCCTGTGGTTACCTCTTCTTTTTCATGTCTTCCCTTCACCCTTCACAGGCCCCACAGTCATTCAGGAGCCCCGGGGCACAGGGTTGAACATCCCCCAGCTGCTCTGTAGGTGTGAGATGTGGCTGTCTCTCTAAAGACTGCCGCTGTGGAAACCCCTGACACCATTCTGCTTGTCTTGTCGAGCTTCCCTGGGGTGGAATCGAACGGATAGCGGTGGGGTGGGGTGGGGTGGGGGTGCTCACCTGTCTCCATATCCACAGATCTCTTCTGGCCCATCCCTCTTCAGTCCTCACCTGTCTCTTGGCTTCTCTTCCACGAGGGTGGCCTCGGTTGGCTGCCATCCTGTCCCACCTCACACACGTCTGTGCAGCTCAGTGGGTGTCCACCCCTGTGATGCGGCTGAAAGCACTCAGGCACATCTCTCATAGCAGCGTCACCCTAAATCCAACCATTGCCTTTTGCCTTCCATTTGCTTGGCTTGGCCACTGAACCATGCTGGACACCTTTCAGATTCCACCTCCCTTCTCTGCTTCCTATTCAACTGGGATTTTGTTTGTTTCTCCCTTTCCCTGACCCAGGGCTGGTGTTCTGCAGAATTCTCTGTTCTGGTCTTCATTCTCTCTCCCCCAGGACTGTAACCACTGAGGGCTAACCCAAAGCTCCCGCACTTCGGTGCTGTTGCCATTCAAGGCTGGACAACACTCGGCTGTCTGTGTGTTTTAGGATGTTGAACACCGTACCTGGCCTCAAGCCAGTAGATGCCAGTAGCCCCTCTCATCCCGTGTTAAGACTAGCAAATAGGTCTCTAGAGATTGTCACGTGTTTCTGCGGGGGCACGGGGGAGGGGAGGGGGCAGCTCATCTGAAACATTGCATTATTGAATAATTCCCAATTTTATCAACCTTTTGGATGTCTTTATCTCAAACTCAACATGCCCCCAATCTACATTTATTATTTTCCACACTCCAAACTTGTTTCTCCTTCAATACAAGGGGACTTTGACAAGTTTGTGGGAGACTGGAATGAAAAGAAAATGGACAATTTCCATGAACTCTTTGAAGACCCGATCCTTAAGACAGCCTCAGCTTAGCTGACTCCTCCCTCCCAGTGGTCAACCAGATAGTTCCATTCAGTTTCCCTCCACCCAATCACCTGTCTACAACCCAAAGCCCCCGCCCCTGTCCCCATGCAAGTAGTATCTTCAGGATTATACTTAAAATTGGTCTCTTTTTGTTTTTGCTTGCAGTATATTTATAGAATAGGTTCAAACATCTATACCAACATTATTCTTAACATTTAATAAATCTGAAATGAGATTTCTAAGATCCATGCAGTTATTTTTTATCATTAAAGTGCATTCATCATACGTTGCTTGGCCTAATGACATTCTTAGTGGTAAAGAAGAGGGCCAGTGATAAAGAGCACGCCCCCCAACGAAGTGGACGCATGAGTCACTTCAGCAGTGGGCTCAAGCACAGCCAGGTGGGGCCAGCACAGGGTCAGATGGTGCTGCGCTCTGTTGTCCATGGGCCATTGTGAGCTGGAACGGTCTCACCTGCACCTAACATACACATACACCATGACATGCTTAGTGCTTTTGCTCTACATCCTAATTTCCTAATTTGTTATTTGCTACTCAGTTTCGTGGATCTTAAAAGCCCGCACGTGGGCCATCTGAGGCATGGCAATGGATCCATATTTGCCTGGACCAAAAGAGGAAGAACAGAGTCATGAGCAGGAGGAGAAAATGCATAGCCGATCTTTTCCACAGACACCTGCTTCATTTGCCAGGAGGCCCAAAGAACTGGATGGTGCCCAGCTACGATAAGGAACATTTTGATCAAAGATTACAGAAGAATTTTGACCAGAAGGGAAGACATGCAGAACCTAATTTCAAATTCTTAAAAAAAATCATTTTATTGGGGGCTCATACACCTCGTATCACAATCCATACATACATCAATTGTATAAAGCACATTTGTACATTCGTTACCCTCATCATTCTCAGAACATTTGCTCTCCACATAAGCCCCTGGCATCAGCTCCTCATTTTCCCTCTCTCTCCCTGCTCCCCCTTCCTCATAAACCCTTGATAATTTATAAATTATTATTATTTTGTCATGTCTTTCACTGTTCGATGTCTCCCTTCACCCACTTTTCTGTTGTCCATCCCCCAGGGAGGAGGTTATATGTAGATCCTTGTAATAGGTTCCCCCTTTCTACCCCACCTTCCCTCCACCCTCCCGGTATCGCCACCCTCACCACTGGTCCTGAAGGGATCATCCATCCTGGATTCCCTGACTTTCAAATTCTTATGGACTCCAGAGCTGCTGGAGCCACGGAGGCTGCCTGAATTCTGAAACTATTTCCCTGAGGTCATCATTAAGAGTTACTCCAAAAATATTCCTCACTGTCTCCTTAAAACCAAATGATAGTTTAGCTAACTAGTAAAAGAGTGTCCACCTTGAACTTTATGTCCCTGCAAGTGCACTACTGTTGAGTCAATTCTGATTCACAATGATGCCACTATGTAGGTTTCTGAAGCTACGACTCTCTACAGAACAGAAGACTCTCACCTTTCTTCTGTGGGGCCATTGTGGGTTTGGCCTGCCCACCTGGCAGCTAGCAATCCAATGCTTATCCAGCAATGCCACAGCTCAAGAGAGTAGGTTGGTACATTAAGGGGCAGTGGACTTTTGTTCAAGAACAGCTCAGATGAGAGGGTAACTCGAAGATGTCATTGAGGTCAGAGTATTATGCACGTGGGGACAGGTGCGCGGGCGCGTGGATTACTGTGAATGCTTTCAATAAAAACACAATTGGTACAATTGCTAAAATATGTATCTGAGTATAGGTGTGTGTTTTAAGGTCATTTGCAATCATTGTCTTCTCTGTGTTACGTGTTATGATTTTGCATAAAGTTACATTCATTTCATATGCTTAGAGCTTCTGATTGTCTGAGAAGTCAGAAGTCCAGGACGCCATGGGTGCTGTAATTCTACAACCTAGCTTTCCTGCTTGCATCTATTTAATAGACAGGTGCGGTGACACCGGGATGGGACTATTTGAGTGGTAGGAGCCGGCAGCCTCTGGCATCCCCACGGGACTTCGGCATTTGATGGTAGCACTGATTTTGATCTCTACAGTGCTCAGATACTGAGTGAGGAGATGCTATGGTGGCCAGCTGTAACCAGGAGGAAAGGGGTTTGAGAGGCTTCAGGGGAACTCAGATTTGGATTCTGGTCGGTCCGACCCTGATGGCTACTTTTCCTTTTGAATCCACCAGCCACTCAGGGTGAGAAGGATGTGGCAATCTGCTTCCGTAAAGACTTGCAGGGCTGGACACCTCGGCTGTTCCGCTCTGTCCTGCAGGGTTGTCATGGGTTGAATCAACTTGAAGGCAAAGGGCTTGGCTTGGGATCTTGGAGGACTTCACATGGACTCATTGAGGGTACAAGTTCAGTTGCTAGGCTTGAGGTCAATAATTGGAAACACCAGCTGCCCCTCAGGAGAGAGACAGGGCTTTCTACTCCAGAAAAAGCTACAGTCCCAGAAACTCACCAGGACAGTTCTACTCTGTCCCCTAAGGTCGCCATGAGTGGCCATTGACTCGACAGTCAGGAGCTTGATTTTGGTTTTCTCCTTCCCTTCTGAGAAATGTAGTCACCAGCTCCCAGGCCCCCCACCCCTTCAAGGCTCACAACACAGCGCTTGGCACAGGGCAGGCAAGGCAGGCCATTAGGAGGTGGGCCATCTGTCTTCCTTCACTTTAGAGATGCAACATCCCTTGTATTCTCTGAGGTAAGCACATCACATGCTGAGAGTGGGGTTGGCAGAGGCACTAACGCCCTCAGCAGCCCAAGAGCCACAAGGCGGTGTTCTACCCCCAAGTCACCCTCCTGTGAGAGGCTTCCTGCCCTTAATTACAGGACAGTAATGCCACCTAGTGGAAAGTGACCACATTCAATCAGCAGAAATCCCATATTTATATAGTACATAGTGAATTAAGTTTCATTCTTGCTTTGATAAGAAGGTCATGGGATAGATCAGAGGAAATAAATATTCAAAATTTACAACCATAAATGATGATACATTAGGTTTTTAAATGAAATTAATTTTAAGGACATACGTTTTGCCCCCCTGCCCCAATGGTGAGGGTACTTTTTTATTGATAGCTCTGTTGCATATTTTTAATATTTGCATTAAACATTGTAATGCCATTTTTCATGTTAATTCTGCTATCAGAAAGCACAGGTATTGATCTCGGGGTTACAAATACATTTTATCAAGTGTGGATACATTTTATCAAGATATGGAATCTGAAAATAATGAAATCTGAGAATCGATGAGGATTGCCGGCAAATTAAATCAAATCTACAGTGATCTAAGAATGATATTATACAGTAAATTGAATCTACATTAATCTACAAGTGATATTATACATTAAATGGAGTCTATTAATCTACGAATGATGTGATACATTAGGTGAAATCCTCATACAATGGAAAATTGTATGATTCATACTTTTGTGTTCATTATATTTTGTATCATAAAGATGGAGCATATGGTTTAATAATATATCCATTAAGTGATTAGATTGCTCTTTGGGATACGTGGCTGGAGGAAATAGTGCTCCCATTTCTATGTCGGGTGGCGCGACGCTCAAGCGCTCTGTTGCTAACTGAGAAGCAGACAAGTGGAAGCCTCCGGAGTCTCCATGGAGCAGGACCTGGCACATGAGGGGACGGCAGGGATGGACGTGTGTGCCCCGGGGTCACTTAGGGGTCTCCGGTGAACAATTTCCATCTGCCATCTCTCTGCCCATCACCATCTTTGAGACATGATTCAACAAACCCAAACAAATGCCATCGGTGCTGCTTTCCGGAGATTCACCTGTGCATCCCCGAGAGGCAAAATCCTCTTTAAAGGCGCGTTGTCGAAAGGCCAATGACGTGACTCCTGGCACCTGCCGTTCTCCCACAGCACGCAGACAGCTCTGCTCCTTGCTCTGGCGGCCCTCTTCAGAACGGCAGGGCTCTCAGGGGCCCACCCCTGCATTGGGTCTCAGGGATTTTGCCCCGTCTGCTTGGAAACGTGGAGATGCTTACTGGAGCTGATTGGTGAGCCTTGCTCTGACCCTCCGCTCACCCAGCCCAGGCAGCTCCAGGGGCCTCCTTTAAGGCTCTCCATGCCTGCCGCAGCTCTGAGGCTCCCTAACGGGAATGGGACACCCTGCGCCCCATGAGCCCCTCTGGGACACCCTTTCCTGCACTGTTTCCTCCCCTGCCCGAGGCCTGGTGTTTGCTCTGCGATGGCCCCAGGCAGGGAATTGGCCTCCTTCACGTTTCAGGAGCATCCCTTTAGTCTTTAATTCTCCTCAGATCGCTGCCAGCACAACCGTGCTCCCAGACGTGGTCCTTGATCTCCAGCATCTGTGTAGTTTGCTTGCACATCTGGAGAGAACTGCATTAAGAAATCAAAACCGACCTGATTGCAAGGGGATCATGAGCTGGTGTCTCTACAGGCAGAGTGGGCTCGGGTGCGGGTGGGGAGTGGGGGAAGGCTCAGTTCCAAGGTTGGCATGTACTCTGAGCATCTCTGGTTTATGACCCAGATTCAGCTGCTTTGTCCCTGAGGAAACAGGTCTGGAAGCTACTCTTCCCAACGCGTCTGCCTCCTGCTGCTTAAACGAGTTTCTGCTGACTGGGACTCACAGAGACCCTTGTGTAGCGGAATGAGTCTGTGGCCCTCAGGGGCTCCCACGGCTACCGTGTTGGAGGTACATCGTCTCTAGATAGACTTGAACCTCCAACCTCTCAGTGAGTGACCGAATGTTTAACTGTGTGCACCACCAGGGGATCCCAATCTCCCCAGAG